>NW_026611960.1:340000-680000 GCF_023638135.1 Falco biarmicus
TAAAAACTACCAAGAGAACTCTTTCTGGCACCTTCCCCGGTGGAGTTGTGCATGGGGTGTGTTTGGAACATTTTGTCAGGAGCCGAGACCAAAATTCAGCCATTCCCCATCTCAGCCCAGGAAGCAGGTAGAACAAGTTTTGTGGTGCCTTGCAGCTGCCTACCGGGGTAGTGTAAAAAGTACCAGTAGAACTCGTTTCTGGCACTTTCACCGGTGGAGTTGTGCATGGGGTGTGTTTGGAACATTTTGTCACCAGCCGAGACCAAAATTCAGCCATTCCCCATCTCAGCCCAGAAAGCAGGCAGAACAACTTTTGTGGTGCCTTTCAGCTGTCTACTGGGGGAGTGTAAAAAGTACCAGTAGAACTCGTTTCTGGCACTTTCCCCGGTGGAGTTGTGCATGGGGTGTGTTTGGAACATTTTGTCACCAGCCGAGACCAAAATTCAGCCATTCCCCATCTCAGCCCAGAAAGCAGGTAGAACAAGTTTTGTGGTGCCTTTCAGCTGTCTACCGGGGTAGTGTAAAAACTGCCAGTAGAACTCGTTTCTGGCACTTTCCCCGGTGGAGTTGTGCATGGGGTGTGTTTGGAATATTTTGTCACCAGCCGAGTCCAAAATTCAGCGTTTCCCCATCTCAGCCCAGAAAGCAGGTAGAACAACTTTTGTGGTGCCTTTCAGCTGTCTACCGGGGTACTGTAAAATCTATGAACAGAACTCCTTTCTGGCATCTTCCGCGGTGGAGTTGTGCATGGGGTGTGTTTGGAACATTTTGTCACCAGCCGAGACCAAAATTCAGCGATTCCCCATCTCAGCCCAGAAAGCAGGTAGAACAAGTTTTGTGGTGCCTTTCAGATGCCTACCGGGGTAGTGTAAAAACTACCAAGAGAACTCGTTTCTGGCACTTTCCCCGGTGGAGTTGTGCATGGGGTGTGTTTGGAACATTTTGTCACCAGCCGAGTCCAAAATTCAGCGTTTCCCCATCTCAGCCCAGAAAGCAGGTAGAACAAGTTTTGTGGTGCCTTTCAGCTGCCTACCGGGGTAGTGTAAGAACTACCAAGAGAACTCCTTTCTGGCACCTTCCCCGGTGGAGTTGTGCATGGGGTGTGTTTGGAACATTTTGTCACCAGCCGAGACCAAAATTCAGCGTATCCCCATCTCAGCCCAGAAAGCAGGTAGAACAAGTTTTGTGGTGCCTTTCAGCTGCCTACCGTGGTAGTGTAAAAACTACCAAGAGAACTCTTTCTGGCACCTTCCCCGGTGGAGTTGTGCATGGGGTGTGTTTGGAACATTTTGTCAGGAGCCGAGACCAAAATTCAGCCACTCCCCATCTCAGCCCAGAAAGCAGGTAGAACAAGTTTTGTGGTGCCTTTCAGATGCCTACCGGGGTACTGTAAAATCTATGAACAGAACTCCTTTCTGGTAACTTCCGCGGTGGAGTTGTGCATGGGGTGTGTTTGGAACATTTTGTCACCAGCTGAGGCCAAAATTCAGCGATTCCCCATCTCAGCCCAGGAAGCAGGTAGAACAAGTTTTGTGGTGCCTTTCAGCTGCCTACCGGGGTAGTGTAAAAACTACCAACAGAACTCCTTTCTGGCACTTTCCCCGGTGGAGTTGTGCATGGGGTGTGTTTGGAACATTTTGTCACCAGCCGAGGCCAAAATTCAGCGATTCCCCATCTCAGCCCAGAAAGCAGGTAGAACAAGTTTTGTGGTGCCTTTCAGCTGTCTACCGGGGTACTGTAAAATCTATGAACAGAACTCCTTTCTGGCATCTTCCGCGGTGGAGTTGTGCATGGGGTGTGTTTGGAACATTTTGTCAGGAGCCGAGGCCAAAATTCAGCGATTCCCCATCTCAGCCCAGAAAGCAGGTAGAACAAGTTTTGTGGTGCCTTTCAGCTGCCTACCGGGGTAGTGTAAAAACTACCAAGAGAACTCGTTTCTGGCACTTTCCCCGGTGGAGTTGTGCATGGGGTGTGTTTGGAACATTTTGTCACCAGCCGAGTCCAAAATTCAGCGTTTCCCCATCTCAGCCCAGAAAGCAGGTAGAACAACTTTTGTGGTGCCTTTCAGCTGCCTAGCGGGGTAGTGTAAGAACTACCAAGAGAACTCCTTTCTGGCACCTTCCCCGGTGGAGTTGTGCATGGGGTGTGTTTGGAACATTTTGTCACCAGCCGAGACCAAAATTCAGCGTATCCCCATCTCAGCCCAGAAAGCAGGTAGAACAAGTTTTGTGGTGCCTTTCAGCTGCCTACCGTGGTAGTGTAAAAACTACCAAGAGAACTCTTTCTGGCACCTTCCCCGGTGGAGTTGTGCATGGGGTGTGTTTGGAACATTATGTCAGGAGCCGAGACCAAAATTCAGCCACTCCCCATCTCAGCCCAGAAAGCAGGTAGAACAAGTTTTGTGGTGCCTTTCAGATGCCTACCGGGGTACTGTAAAATCTATGAACAGAACTCCTTTCTGGCAACTTCCGCGGTGGAGTTGTGCATGGGGTGTGTTTGGAACATTTTGTCACCAGCTGAGGCCAAAATTCAGCGATTCCCCATCTCAGCCCAGGAAGCAGGTAGAACAAGTTTTGTGGTGCCTTTCAGCTGCCTACCGGGGTAGTGTAAAAACTACCAACAGAACTCCTTTCTGGCACTTTCCCCGGTGGAGTTGTGCATGGGGTGTGTTTGGAACATTTTGTCACCAGCCGAGGCCAAAATTCAGCGATTCCCCATCTCAGCCCAGAAAGCAGGTAGAACAAGTTTTGTGGTGCCTTTCAGCTGTCTACTGGGGGAGTGTAAAAAGTACCAGTAGAACTCGTTTCTGCCACTTTCCCCGGTGGAGTTGTGCATGGGGTGTGTTTGGAACATTTTGTCAGGAGCCGAGACCAAAATTCAGCCATTCCCCATCTCAGCCCAGAAAGCAGGTAGAACAACTTTTGTGGTGCCTTTCAGCTGCCTACCGGGGTACTGTAAAATCTATGAACAGAACTCCTTTCTGGCACCTTTTGCGGTGGAGTTGTGCATGGGGTGTGTTTGGAACATTTTGTCACCAGCCGAGACCAAAATTCAGCGTTTCCCCATCTCAGCCCAGAAAGCAGGTAGAACAACTTTTGTGGTGCCTTTCAGCTGCCTACTGGGGTAGTGTAAGAACTACCAAGAGAACTCCTTTCTGGCACCTTCCCCGGTGGAGTTGTGCATGGGGTGTGTTTGGAACATTTTGTCAGGAGCCGAGACCAAAATTCAGCGATTCCCCATCTCAGCCCAGAAAGCAGGTAGAACAACTTTTGTGGTGCCTTTCAGCTGTCTACCGGGGTAGTGTAATCAGTACCAGTAGAACTCGTTTCTGGCACTTTTTCCGCGGTGGAGTTGTGCATGGGGTGTGTTTGGAACATTTTGTCATGAGCCGAGACCAAAATTCAGCGATTCCCCATCTCAGCCCAGAAAGCAGGTAGAACAAGTTTTGTGGTGCCTTTCAGCTGCCTACCGGGGTAGTGTAAAAACTACCAAGAGAACTCCTTTCTGGCACCTTCCCCGATGGAGTTGTGCATGGGGTGTGTTTGGAACATTTTGTCACCAGCCGAGGCCAAAATTCAGCGATTCCCCATCTCAGCCCAGAAAGCAGGTAGAACAAGTTTTGTGGTGCCTTTCAGCTGTCTACCGGGGTACTGTAAAATCTATGAACAGAACTCCTTTCTGGCATCTTCCGCGGTGGAGTTGTGCATGGGGTGTGTTTGGAACATTTTGTCAGGAGCCGAGGCCAAAATTCAGCGATTCCCCATCTCAGCCCAGAAAGCAGGTAGAACAAGTTTTGTGGTGCCTTTCAGCTGCCTACCGGGGTAGTGTAAAAACTACCAAGAGAACTCGTTTCTGGCACTTTCCCCGGTGGAGTTGTGCATGGGGTGTGTTTGGAACATTTTGTCACCAGCCGAGTCCAAAATTCAGCGATTCCCCATCTCAGCCCAGAAAGCAGGTAGAACAAGTTTTGTGGTGCCTTTCAGCTGCCTACCGGGGTAGTGTAAAAACTACCAAGAGAACTCGTTTCTGGCACTTTCCCCGGTGGAGTTGTGCATGGGGTGTGTTTGGAACATTTTGTCACCAGCCGAGTCCAAAATTCAGCGATTCCCCATCTCAGCCCAGAAAGCAGGTAGAACAACTTTTGTGGTGCCTTTCAGCTGCCTACCGGGGTAGTGTAAGAACTACCAAGAGAACTCCTTTCTGGCACCTTCCCCGGTGGAGTTGTGCATGGGGTGTGTTTGGAACATTTTGTCACCAGCCGAGACCAAAATTCAGCGTATCCCCATCTCAGCCCAGAAAGCAGGTAGAACAAGTTTTGTGGTGCCTTTCAGCTGCCTACCGTGGTAGTGTAAAAACTACCAAGAGAACTCTTTCTGGCACCTTCCCCGGTGGAGTTGTGCATGGGGTGTGTTTGGAACATTATGTCAGGAGCCGAGACCAAAATTCAGCCACTCCCCATCTCAGCCCAGAAAGCAGGTAGAACAAGTTTTGTGGTGCCTTTCAGATGCCTACCGGGGTACTGTAAAATCTATGAACAGAACTCCTTTCTGGCAACTTCCGCGGTGGAGTTGTGCATGGGGTGTGTTTGGAACATTTTGTCACCAGCTGAGGCCAAAATTCAGCGATTCCCCATCTCAGCCCAGGAAGCAGGTAGAACAAGTTTTGTGGTGCCTTTCAGCTGCCTACCGGGGTAGTGTAAAAACTACCAACAGAACTCCTTTCTGGCACTTTCCCCGGTGGAGTTGTGCATGGGGTGTGTTTGGAACATTTTGTCACCAGCCGAGGCCAAAATTCAGCGATTCCCCATCTCAGCCCAGAAAGCAGGTAGAACAAGTTTTGTGGTGCCTTTCAGCTGTCTACCGGGGTACTGTAAAATCTATGAACAGAACTCCTTTCTGGCATCTTCCGCGGTGGAGTTGTGCATGGGGTGTGTTTGGAACATTTTGTCACCAGCCGAGCCCAAAATTCAGCGATTCCCCATCTCAGCCCAGAAAGCAGGTAGAACAAGTTTTGTGGTGCCTTTCAGCTGCCTACCGGGGTAGTGTAAAAACTACCAAGAGAACTCGTTTCTGGCACTTTCCCCGGTGGAGTTGTGCATGGGGTGTGTTTGGAACATTTTGTCACCAGCCGAGTCCAAAATTCAGCGTTTCCCCATCTCAGCCCAGAAAGCAGGTAGAACAACTTTTGTGGTGCCTTTCAGCTGCCTAGCGGGGTAGTGTAAGAACTACCAAGAGAACTCCTTTCTGGCACCTTCCCCGGTGGAGTTGTGCATGGGGTGTGTTTGGAACATTTTGTCACCAGCCGAGACCAAAATTCAGCGTATCCCCATCTCAGCCCAGAAAGCAGGTAGAACAAGTTTTGTGGTGCCTTTCAGCTGCCTACCGTGGTAGTGTAAAAACTACCAAGAGAACTCTTTCTGGCACCTTCCCCGGTGGAGTTGTGCATGGGGTGTGTTTGGAACATTATGTCAGGAGCCGAGACCAAAATTCAGCCACTCCCCATCTCAGCCCAGAAAGCAGGTAGAACAAGTTTTGTGGTGCCTTTCAGATGCCTACCGGGGTACTGTAAAATCTATGAACAGAACTCCTTTCTGGCAACTTCCGCGGTGGAGTTGTGCATGGGGTGTGTTTGGAACATTTTGTCACCAGCTGAGGCCAAAATTCAGCGATTCCCCATCTCAGCCCAGGAAGCAGGTAGAACAAGTTTTGTGGTGCCTTTCAGCTGCCTACCGGGGTAGTGTAAAAACTACCAACAGAACTCCTTTCTGGCACTTTCCCCGGTGGAGTTGTGCATGGGGTGTGTTTGGAACATTTTGTCACCAGCCGAGGCCAAAATTCAGCGATTCCCCATCTCAGCCCAGAAAGCAGGTAGAACAAGTTTTGTGGTGCCTTTCAGCTGTCTACTGGGGGAGTGTAAAAAGTACCAGTAGAACTCGTTTCTGCCACTTTCCCCGGTGGAGTTGTGCATGGGGTGTGTTTGGAACATTTTGTCAGGAGCCGAGACCAAAATTCAGCCATTCCCCATCTCAGCCCAGAAAGCAGGTAGAACAACTTTTGTGGTGCCTTTCAGCTGCCTACCGGGGTACTGTAAAATCTATGAACAGAACTCCTTTCTGGCACCTTTTGCGGTGGAGTTGTGCATGGGGTGTGTTTGGAACATTTTGTCACCAGCCGAGACCAAAATTCAGCGTTTCCCCATCTCAGCCCAGAAAGCAGGTAGAACAACTTTTGTGGTGCCTTTCAGCTGCCTACTGGGGTAGTGTAAGAACTACCAAGAGAACTCCTTTCTGGCACCTTCCCCGGTGGAGTTGTGCATGGGGTGTGTTTGGAACATTTTGTCAGGAGCCGAGACCAAAATTCAGCGATTCCCCATCTCAGCCCAGAAAGCAGGTAGAACAACTTTTGTGGTGCCTTTCAGCTGTCTACCGGGGTAGTGTAATCAGTACCAGTAGAACTCGTTTCTGGCACTTTTTCCGCGGTGGAGTTGTGCATGGGGTGTGTTTGGAACATTTTGTCATGAGCCGAGACCAAAATTCAGCGATTCCCCATCTCAGCCCAGAAAGCAGGTAGAACAAGTTTTGTGGTGCCTTTCAGCTGCCTACCGGGGTAGTGTAAAAACTACCAAGAGAACTCCTTTCTGGCACCTTCCCCGATGGAGTTGTGCATGGGGTGTGTTTGGAACATTTTGTCACCAGCCGAGGCCAAAATTCAGCGATTCCCCATCTCAGCCCAGAAAGCAGGTAGAACAAGTTTTGTGGTGCCTTTCAGCTGTCTACCGGGGTACTGTAAAATCTATGAACAGAACTCCTTTCTGGCATCTTCCGCGGTGGAGTTGTGCATGGGGTGTGTTTGGAACATTTTGTCAGGAGCCGAGGCCAAAATTCAGCGATTCCCCATCTCAGCCCAGAAAGCAGGTAGAACAAGTTTTGTGGTGCCTTTCAGCTGCCTACCGGGGTAGTGTAAAAACTACCAAGAGAACTCGTTTCTGGCACTTTCCCCGGTGGAGTTGTGCATGGGGTGTGTTTGGAACATTTTGTCACCAGCCGAGTCCAAAATTCAGCGATTCCCCATCTCAGCCCAGAAAGCAGGTAGAACAAGTTTTGTGGTGCCTTTCAGCTGCCTACCGGGGTAGTGTAAAAACTACCAAGAGAACTCGTTTCTGGCACTTTCCCCGGTGGAGTTGTGCATGGGGTGTGTTTGGAACATTTTGTCACCAGCCGAGTCCAAAATTCAGCGTTTCCCCATCTCAGCCCAGAAAGCAGGTAGAACAACTTTTGTGGTGCCTTTCAGCTGCCTACCGGGGTAGTGTAAGAACTACCAAGAGAACTCCTTTCTGGCACCTTCCCCGGTGGAGTTGTGCATGGGGTGTGTTTGGAACATTTTGTCACCAGCCGAGACCAAAATTCAGCGTATCCCCATCTCAGCCCAGAAAGCAGGTAGAACAAGTTTTGTGGTGCCTTTCAGCTGCCTACCGTGGTAGTGTAAAAACTACCAAGAGAACTCTTTCTGGCACCTTCCCCGGTGGAGTTGTGCATGGGGTGTGTTTGGAACATTATGTCAGGAGCCGAGACCAAAATTCAGCCACTCCCCATCTCAGCCCAGAAAGCAGGTAGAACAAGTTTTGTGGTGCCTTTCAGATGCCTACCGGGGTACTGTAAAATCTATGAACAGAACTCCTTTCTGGCAACTTCCGCGGTGGAGTTGTGCATGGGGTGTGTTTGGAACATTTTGTCACCAGCTGAGGCCAAAATTCAGCGATTCCCCATCTCAGCCCAGGAAGCAGGTAGAACAAGTTTTGTGGTGCCTTTCAGCTGCCTACCGGGGTAGTGTAAAAACTACCAACAGAACTCCTTTCTGGCACTTTCCCCGGTGGAGTTGTGCATGGGGTGTGTTTGGAACATTTTGTCACCAGCCGAGGCCAAAATTCAGCGATTCCCCATCTCAGCCCAGAAAGCAGGTAGAACAAGTTTTGTGGTGCCTTTCAGCTGTCTACTGGGGGAGTGTAAAAAGTACCAGTAGAACTCGTTTCTGCCACTTTCCCCGGTGGAGTTGTGCATGGGGTGTGTTTGGAACATTTTGTCAGGAGCCGAGACCAAAATTCAGCCATTCCCCATCTCAGCCCAGAAAGCAGGTAGAACAACTTTTGTGGTGCCTTTCAGCTGCCTACCGGGGTACTGTAAAATCTATGAACAGAACTCCTTTCTGGCACCTTTTGCGGTGGAGTTGTGCATGGGGTGTGTTTGGAACATTTTGTCACCAGCCGAGACCAAAATTCAGCGTTTCCCCATCTCAGCCCAGAAAGCAGGTAGAACAAGTTTTGTGGTGCCTTTCAGCTGCCTACTGGGGTAGTGTAAGAACTACCAAGAGAACTCCTTTCTGGCACCTTCCCCGGTGGAGTTGTGCATGGGGTGTGTTTGGAACATTTTGTCAGGAGCCGAGACCAAAATTCAGCGATTCCCCATCTCAGCCCAGAAAGCAGGTAGAACAACTTTTGTGGTGCCTTTCAGCTGCCTACCGGGGTAGTGTAAAAACTACCAAGAGAACTCCTTTCTGGCACTTTCCCCGGTGGAGTTGTGCATGGGGTGTGTTTGGAACATTTTGTCAGGAGCCGAGGCCAAAATTCAGCGATTCCCCATCTCAGCCCAGAAAGCAGGTAGAACAAGTTTTGTGGTGCCTTTCAGCTGTCTACTGGGGGAGTGTAAAAAGTACCAGTAGAACTCCTTTCTGGCACCTTCCGCGGTGGAGTTGTGCATGGGGTGTGTTTGGAACATTTTGTCACCAGCCGAGACCAAAATTCAGCGATTCCCCATCTCAGCCCAGAAAGCAGGTAGAACAACTTTTGTGGTGCCTTTCAGCTGTCTACCGGGGTAGTGTAAAAAGTACCAGTAGAACTCGTTTCTGGCACTTTCCCCGGTGGAGTTGTGCATGGGGTGTGTTTGGAATATTTTGTCACCAGCCGAGACCAAAATTCAGCGATTCCCCATCTCAGCCCAGAAAGCAGGTAGAACAACTTTTGTGGTGCCTTTCAGCTGCCTACCGGGGTACTGTAAAATCTATGAACAGAACTCCTTTCTGGCACCTTTTGCGGTGGAGTTGTGCATGGGGTGTGTTTGGAACATTTTGTCACCAGCCGAGACCAAAATTCAGCGTTTCCCCATCTCAGCCCAGAAAGCAGGTAGAACAACTTTTGTGGTGCCTTTCAGCTGCCTACTGGGGTAGTGTAAGAACTACCAAGAGAACTCGTTTCTGGCACTTTCCCCGGTGGAGTTGTGCATGGGGTGTGTTTGGAACATTTTGTCACCAGCCGAGACCAAAATTCAGCGATTCCCCATCTCAGCCCAGAAAGCAGGTAGAACAAGTTTTGTGGTGCCTTTCAGCTGCCTACCGGGGTAGTGTAAAAAGTACCAGTAGAACTCGTTTCTGGCACCTTCCCCGATGGAGTTGTGCATGGGGTGTGTTTGGAACATTTTGTCACCAGCCGAGGCCAAAATTCAGCCATTCCCCATCTCAGCCCAGAAAGCAGGTAGAACAAGTTTTGTGGTGCCTTTCAGCTGCCTACCGGGGTAGTGTAAAAAGTACCAGTAGAACTCGTTTCTGGCACTTTCCCCGGTGGAGTTGTGCATGGGGTGTGTTTGGAACATTTTTCAGGAGCCGAGACCAAAATTCAGCGATTCCCCATCTCAGCCCAGAAAGCAGGTAGAACAAGTTTTGTGGTGCCTTTCAGCTGCCTACCGGGGTAGTGTAAAAACTACCAACAGAACTCCTTTCTGGCACCTTCCCCGGTGGAGTTGTGCATGGGGTGTGTTTGGAACATTTTGTCACCAGCCGAGACCAAAATTCAGCGATTCCCCATCTCAGCCCAGAAAGCAGGTAGAACAACTTTTGTGGTGCCTTTCAGATGCCTACCGGGGTACTGTAAAATCTATGAACAGAACTCCTTTCTGGCACCTTCCGCGGTGGAGTTGTGCATGGGGTGTGTTTGGAACATTTTGTCACCAGTCGCATCCAAAATTCAGCGTTTCCCCATCTCAGTCCAGAAAGCAGGTAGAACATCTTTTGTGGTGCCTTTCAGCTGTCTACAGGGGTAGTGTAAAAAGTACCAGTAGAACTCATTTCTGGCACTTTCCCTGGTGGAGTTGTGCATGGGGTGTGTTTGGAACATTTTGTCATGAGCCGAGTCCAAAATTCAGCGATTCCCCATCTCAGCCCAGAAAGCAGGTAGAACGACTTTTGTGGTGCAGTGTAAAAACTACCAACAGACCTCGTTTCTGGCACTTTTTCCCCGGTGGAGTTGTGCATGGGGTGTGTTTGGAACATTTTGTCACCATCTGAGTCCAAAATTCAGCGATTCCCCATCTCAGTCCAGAAAGCAGGTAGAACAAGTTTTGTGGTGCCTTTCAGCTGCCTACCGGGGTAGTGTAAAAACTACCAAGAGAACTCGTTTCTGGCACCTTCCCCGATGGAGTTGTGCATGGGGTGTGTTTGGAACATTTTGTCACCAGCCGAGGCCAAAATTTAGCCATTCCCCATCTCAGCCCAGAAAGCAGGTAGAACAAGTTTTGTGGTGCCTTTCAGCTGCCTACCGGGGTAGTGTAAAAAGTACCAGTAGAACTCGTTTCTGGCACTTTCCCCGGTGGAGTTGTGCATGGGGTGTGTTTGGAACATTTTTCAGGAGCCGAGACCAAAATTCAGCGATTCCCCATCTCAGCCCAGAAAGCAGGTAGAACAAGTTTTGTGGTGCCTTTCAGCTGCCTACCGGGGTAGTGTAAAAACTACCAACAGAACTCCTTTCTGGCACCTTCCCCGGTGGAGTTGTGCATGGGGTGTGTTTGGAACATTTTGTCACCAGCCGAGACCAAAATTCAGCGATTCCCCATCTCAGCCCAGAAAGCAGGTAGAACAACTTTTGTGGTGCCTTTCAGATGCCTACCGGGGTACTGTAAAATCTATGAACAGAACTCCTTTCTGGCACCTTCCGCGGTGGAGTTGTGCATGGGGTGTGTTTGGAACATTTTGTCACCAGCCGAGACCAAAATTCAGCGTTTCCCCATCTCAGCCCAGAAAGCAGGTAGAACATCTTTTGTGGTGCCTTTCAGCTGTCTACAGGGGTAGTGTAAAAAGTACCAGTAGAACTCATTTCTGGCACTTTCCCTGGTGGAGTTGTGCATGGGGTGTGTTTGGAACATTTTGTCATGAGCCGAGTCCAAAATTCAGCGATTCCCCATCTCAGCCCAGAAAGCAGGTAGAACGACTTTTGTGGTGCAGTGTAAAAACTACCAACAGACCTCGTTTCTGGCACTTTTTCCCCGGTGGAGTTGTGCATGGGGTGTGTTTGGAACATTTTGTCACCATCTGAGTCCAAAATTCAGCGATTCCCCATCTCAGTCCAGAAAGCAGGTAGAACAAGTTTTGTGGTGCCTTTCAGCTGCCTACCGGGGTAGTGTAAAAAGTACCAGTAGAACTCGTTTCTGGCACTTTCCCCGGTGGAGTTGTGCATGGGGTGTGTTTGGAACATTTTTCAGGAGCCGAGACCAAAATTCAGCGATTCCCCATCTCAGCCCAGAAAGCAGGTAGAACAAGTTTTGTGGTGCCTTTCAGCTGCCTACCGGGGTAGTGTAAAAAGTACCAGTAGAACTCGTTTCTGGCACTTTCACCGGTGGAGTTGTGCATGGGGTGTGTTTGGAATATTTTGTCACCAGCCGAGACCAAAATTCAGCGATTCCCCATCTCAGCCCAGAAAGCAGGTAGAACAACTTTTGTGGTGCCTTTCAGCTGCCTACCGGGGTACTGTAAAATCTATGAACAGAACTCCTTTCTGGCACCTTCCGCGGTGGAGTTGTGCATGGGGTGTGTTTGGAACATTTTGTCACCAGCCGAGACCAAAATTCAGCGATTCCCCATCTCAGCCCAGAAAGCAGGTAGAACATCTTTTGTGGTGCCTTTCAGCTGCCTACCAGGGTAGTGTAAAAACTACCAAGAGAACTCCTTTCTGGCACCTTCCACGGTGGAGTTGTGCATGGGGTGTGTTTGGAACATTTTGTCAGGAGCCGAGACCAAAATTCAGCGATTCCCCATCTCAGCCCAGAAAGCAGGTAGAACAAGTTTTGTGGTGCCTTTCAACTGTCTACCGGGGTAGTGTAAAAAGTACCTGTAGAACTCGTTTCTGGCACTTTCCCCGGTGGAGTTGTGCATGGGGTGTGTTTGGAACATTTTGTCACCAGTCGCATCCAAAATTCAGCCATTCCCCATCTCAGCCCAGAAAGCAGGTAGAACAAGTTTTGTGGTGCCTTTCAGCTGCCTACCGGGGTAGTGTAAAAACTACCAACAGAACTCGTTTCTGGCACCTTCCCCGGTGGAGTTGTGCATGGGGTGTGTTTGGAACATTTTGTCACCAGCCGAGACCAAAATTCAGCGATTCCCCATCTCAGCCCAGAAAGCAGGTAGAACAAGTTTTGTGGTGCCTTTCAGCTGCCTACCGGGGTAGTGTAAAAACTACCAACAGAACTCCTTTCTGGCACCTTCCCCGGTGGAGTTGTGCATGGGGTGTGTTTGGAACATTTTGTCACCAGCTGAGGCCAAAATTCAGCGTTTCCCCATCTCAGCCCAGAAAGCAGGTAGAACATCTTTTGTGGTGCCTTTCAGCTGCCTACCGGGGTAGTGTAAAAACTACCAAGAGAACTCATTTCTGGCACTTTCCCCGGTGGAGTTGTGCATGGGGTGTGTTTGGAATATTTTGTCACCAGCTGAGGCCAAAATTCAGCCATTCCCCATCTCAGCCCAGAAAGCAGGTAGAACATCTTTTGTGGTGCCTTTCAGCTGCCTACCGGGGCAGTGTAAAAACTACTAAGAGAACTCCTTTCTGGCACTTTCCCCGGTGGAGTTGTGCATGGGGTGTGTTTGGAACATTTTGTCACCAGCCGAGACCAAAATTCAGCGGTTCCCCATCTCAGCCCAGAAAGCAGGTAGAACGACTTTTGTGGTGCAGTGTAAAAACAACAAACAGACCTCGTTTCTGGCACTGTTTCCGCGGTGGTGTTGTGCATGGGGTGTGTTTGGAACATTTTGTCACCGTCTGAGTCCAAAATTCAGCGATTCCCCATCTCAGCCCAGAAAGCAGGTAGAACAAGTTTTGTGGTGCCTTTCAGCTGCCTACCGGGGTAGTGTAAAAACTACCAAGAGAACTCCTTTCTGGCACCTTCCACGGTGGAGTTGTGCATGGGGTGTGTTTGGAACATTTTGTCACCAGCCGAGTCCAAAATTCAGCGATTCCCCATCTCAGCCCAGAAAGCAGGTAGAACAACTTTTGTGGTGCCTTTCAGCTGCCTACCGGGGTAGTGTAAAAACTACCAAGAGAACTCTTTCTGGCACCTTCCCCGGTGGAGTTGTGCATGGGGTGTGTTTGGAACATTTTGTCAGGAGCCGAGACCAAAATTCAGCGATTCCCCATCTCAGCCCTGAAAGCAGGTAGAACAAGTTTTGTGGTGCCTTGCAGCTGTCTACAGGGGTAGTGTAAAAAGTACCAACAGAACTCCTTTCTGGCACCTTCCGCGGTGGAGTTGTGCATGGGGTGTGTTTGGAACATTTTGTCATGAGCTGAGGCCAAAATTCAGCGATTCCCCATCTCAGCCCAGGAAGCAGGTAGAACAAGTTTTGTGGTGCCTTTCAGCTGCCTACCGGGGTAGTGTAAAAACTACCAACAGAACTCCTTTCTGGCACTTTCCCCGGTGGAGTTGTGCATTGGGTGTGTTTGGAACATTTTGTCACCAGCCGAGACCAAAATTCAGCGATTCCCCATCTCAGCCCAGAAAGCAGGCAGAACAACTTTTGTGGTGCCTTTCAGCTGCCTACTGGGGGAGTGTAAAAAGTACCAGTAGAACTCGTTTCTGGCACTTTCCCCGGTGGAGTTGTGCATGGGGTGTGTTTGGAACATTTTGTCAGGAACCGAGACCAAAATTCAGCGATTCCCCATCTCAGCCCAGAAAGCAGGTAGAACAAGTTTTGTGGTGCCTTTCAGCTGTCTACCGGGGTAGTGTAAAAACTGCCAGTAGAACTCGTTTCTGGCACTTTCCCCGGTGGAGTTGTGCATGGGGTGTGTTTGGAATATTTTGTCACCAGCCGAGTCCAAAATTCAGCGTTTCCCCATCTCAGCCCAGAAAGCAGGTAGAACAACTTTTGTGGTGCCTTTCAGCTGTCTACCGGGGTACTGTAAAATCTATGAACAGAACTCCTTTCTGGCACCTTCCCCGGTGGAGTTGTGCATGGGGTGTGTTTGGAACATTTTGTCACCAGCCGAGTCCAAAATTCAGCGTTTCCCCATCTCAGCCCAGAAAGCAGGTAGAACAACTTTTGTGGTGCCTTTCAGCTGCCTACCGGGGTAGTGTAAGAACTACCAAGAGAACTCTTTCTGGCACCTTCCCCGGTGGAGTTGTGCATGGGGTGTGTTTGGAACATTATGTCAGGAGCCGAGACCAAAATTCAGCCACTCCCCATCTCAGCCCAGAAAGCAGGTAGAACAAGTTTTGTGGTGCCTTTCAGCTGCCTACCGGGGTAGTGTAAAAACTACCAACAGAACTCCTTTCTGGCACCTTCCGCGGTGGAGTTGTGCATGGGGTGTGTTTGGAACATTTTGTCATGAGCTGAGGCCAAAATTCAGCGATTCCCCATCTCAGCCCAGGAAGCAGGTAGAACAAGTTTTGTGGTGCCTTTCAGCTGCCTACCGGGGTAGTGTAAAAACTACCAACAGAACTCCTTTCTGGCACTTTCCCCGGTGGAGTTGTGCATGGGGTGTGTTTGGAACATTTTGTCACCAGCCGAGGCCAAAATTCAGCGATTCCCCATCTCAGCCCAGAAAGCAGGTAGAACAAGTTTTGTGGTGCCTTTCAGCTGTCTACTGGGGGAGTGTAAAAAGTACCAGTAGAACTCGTTTCTGCCACTTTCCCCGGTGGAGTTGTGCATGGGGTGTGTTTGGAACATTTTGTCAGGAGCCGAGACCAAAATTCAGCCATTCCCCATCTCAGCCCAGAAAGCAGGTAGAACAACTTTTGTGGTGCCTTTCAGCTGTCTACCGGGGTACTGTAAAAAGTACCAGTAGAACTCGTTTCTGGCACTTTCCCCGGTGGAGTTGTGCATGGGGTGTGTTTGGAACATTTTGTCACCAGCCGAGACCAAAATTCAGCGATTCCCCATCTCAGCCCAGAAAGCAGGTAGAACATCTTTTGTGGTGCCTTTCAGCTGCCTACCGGGGTAGTGTAAAAACTACCAAGAGAACTCCTTTCTGGCACCTTCCCCGGTGGAGTTGTGCATGGGGTGTGTTTGGAACATTTTGTCACCAGCCGAGTCCAAAATTCAGCGTTTCCCCATCTCAGCCCAGAAAGCAGGTAGAACAACTTTTGTGGTGCCTTTCAGCTGCCTACTGGGGTAGTGTAAGAACTACCAAGAGAACTCCTTTCTGGCACCTTCCCCGTGGAGTTGTGCATGGGGTGTGTTTGGAACATTTTGTCAGGAGCCGAGACCAAAATTCAGCGATTCCCCATCTCAGCCCAGAAAGCAGGTAGAACAAGTTTTGTGGTGCCTTTCAGCTGTCTACCGGGGTAGTGTAATCAGTACCAGTAGAACTCGTTTCTGGCACTTTCCCCGGTGGAGTTGTGCATGGGGTGTGTTTGGAACATTTTGTCATGAGCCGAGACCAAAATTCAGCGATTCCCCATCTCAGCCCAGAAAGCTGGTAGAACAAGTTTTGTGGTGCCTTTCAGCTGCCTACCGGGGTAGTGTAAAAACTACCAAGAGAACTCGTTTCTGGCACCTTCCCCGATGGAGTTGTGCATGGGGTGTGTTTGGAACATTTTGTCATGAGCCGAGACCAAAATTCAGCGATTCCCCATCTCAGCCCAGAAAGCAGGTAGAACAAGTTTTGTGGTGCCTTTCAGCTGCCTACCGGGGTAGTGTAAAAAGTACCAGTAGAACTCGTTTCTGGCACTTTCCCCGGTGGAGTTGTGCATGGGGTGTGTTTGGAACATTTTTCAGTAGCCGAGACCAAAATTCAGCGATTCCCCATCTCAGCCCAGAAAGCAGGTAGAACAAGTTTTGTGGTGCCTTTCAGCTGCCTACCGGGGTAGTGTAAAAAGTACCAGTAGAACTCGTTTCTGGCACTTTCCCCGGTGGAGTTGTGCATGGGGTGTGTTTGGAATATTTTGTCACCAGCCGAGACCAAAATTCAGCGATTCCCCATCTCAGCCCAGAAAGCAGGTAGAACAACTTTTGTGGTGCCTTTCAGATGCCTACCAGGGTACTGTAAAATCTATGAACAGAACTCCTTTCTGGCACCTTCCCCGGTGGAGTTGTGCATGGGGTGTGTTTGGAACATTTTGTCAGGAGCCGAGACCAAAATTCAGCGATTCCCCATCTCAGCCCAGAAAGCAGGTAGAACAAGTTTTGTGGTGCCTTTCAGCTGTCTACCGGGGTAGTGTAAAAAGTACCAGTAGAACTCGTTTCTGGCACTTTCCCCGGTGGAGTTGTGCATGGGGTGTGTTTGGAACATTTTGTCAGGAGCCGAGACCAAAATTCAGCGATTCCCCATCTCAGCCCAGAAAGCAGGTAGAACAAGTTTTGTGGTGCCTTTCAACTGTCTACCGGGGTAGTGTAAAAAGTACCTATAGAACTCGTTTCTGGCACTTTCCCCGGTGGAGTTGTGCATGGGGTGTGTTTGGAACATTTTGTCACCAGCCGAGACCAAAATTCAGCCATTCCCCATCTCAGCCCAGAAAGCAGGTAGAACAAGTTTTGTGGTGCCTTTCAGCTGCCTACCGGGGTAGTGTAAAAACTACCAACAGAACTCGTTTCTGGCACTTTCCCCGGTGGAGTTGTGCATGGGGTGTGTTTGGAACATTTTGTCACCAGCCGAGACCAAAATTCAGCGATTCCCCATCTCAGCCCAGAAAGCAGGTAGAACAAGTTTTGTGGTGCCTTTCAGCTGCCTACCGGGGTAGTGTAAAAACTACCAAGAGAACTCTTTCTGGCACCTTCCCCGGTGGAGTTGTGCATGGGGTGTGTTTGGAACATTTTGTCAGGAGCCGAGACCAAAATTCAGCGATTCCCCATCTCAGCCCTGAAAGCAGGTAGAACAAGTTTTGTGGTGCCTTGCAGCTGTCTACAGGGGTAGTGTAAAAAGTACCAACAGAACTCCTTTCTGGCACCTTCCGCGGTGGAGTTGTGCATGGGGTGTGTTTGGAACATTTTGTCATGAGCTGAGGCCAAAATTCAGCGATTCCCCATCTCAGCCCAGGAAGCAGGTAGAACAAGTTTTGTGGTGCCTTTCAGCTGCCTACCGGGGTAGTGTAAAAACTACCAACAGAACTCCTTTCTGGCACTTTCCCCGGTGGAGTTGTGCATTGGGTGTGTTTGGAACATTTTGTCACCAGCCGAGACCAAAATTCAGCGATTCCCCATCTCAGCCCAGAAAGCAGGCAGAACAAGTTTTGTGGTGCCTTTCAGCTGCCTACTGGGGGAGTGTAAAAAGTACCAGTAGAACTCGTTTCTGGCACTTTCCCCGGTGGAGTTGTGCATGGGGTGTGTTTGGAACATTTTGTCAGGAACCGAGACCAAAATTCAGCGATTCCCCATCTCAGCCCAGAAAGCAGGTAGAACAAGTTTTGTGGTGCCTTTCAGCTGTCTACCGGGGTAGTGTAAAAACTGCCAGTAGAACTCGTTTCTGGCACTTTCCCCGGTGGAGTTGTGCATGGGGTGTGTTTGGAATATTTTGTCACCAGCCGAGTCCAAAATTCAGCGTTTCCCCATCTCAGCCCAGAAAGCAGGTAGAACAACTTTTGTGGTGCCTTTCAGCTGTCTACCGGGGTACTGTAAAATCTATGAACAGAACTCCTTTCTGGCACCTTCCCCGGTGGAGTTGTGCATGGGGTGTGTTTGGAACATTTTGTCACCAGCCGAGACCAAAATTCAGCGTTTCCCCATCTCAGCCCAGAAAGCAGGTAGAACAAGTTTTGTGGTGCCTTTCAGCTGCCTACCGGGGTAGTGTAAAAACTACCAACAGAACTCCTTTCTGGCACCTTCCCCGGTGGAGTTGTGCATGGGGTGTGTTTGGAACATTTTGTCACCAGCCGAGTCCAAAATTCAGCGTTTCCCCATCTCAGCCCAGAAAGCAGGTAGAACAACTTTTGTGGTGCCTTTCAGCTGCCTACCGGGGTAGTGTAAGAACTACCAAGAGAACTCCTTTCTGGCACCTTCCCCGGTGGAGTTGTGCATGGGGTGTGTTTGGAACATTTTGTCAGGAGCCGAGACCAAAATTCAGCGTATCCCCATCTCAGCCCAGAAAGCAGGTAGAACAAGTTTTGTGGTGCCTTTCAGCTGCCTACCGGGGTACTGTAAAAACTACCAAGAGAACTCTTTCTGGCACCTTCCCCGGTGGAGTTGTGCATGGGGTGTGTTTGGAACATTATGTCAGGAGCCGAGACCAAAATTCAGCCACTCCCCATCTCAGCCCAGAAAGCAGGTAGAACAAGTTTTGTGGTGCCTTTCAGCTGCCTACCGGGGTAGTGTAAAAACTACCCACACAACTCCTTTCTGGCACCTTCCGCGGTGGAGTTGTGCATGGGGTGTGTTTGGAACATTTTGTCATGAGCTGAGGCCAAAATTCAGCGATTCCCCATCTCAGCCCAGGAAGCAGGTAGAACAAGTTTTGTGGTGCCTTTCAGCTGCCTACCGGGGTAGTGTAAAAACTACCAACAGAACTCCTTTCTGGCACTTTCCCCGGTGGAGTTGTGCATGGGGTGTGTTTGGAACATTTTGTCACCAGCCGAGGCCAAAATTCAGCGATTCCCCATCTCAGCCCAGAAAGCAGGTAGAACAAGTTTTGTGGTGCCTTTCAGCTGTCTACTGGGGGAGTGTAAAAAGTACCAGTAGAACTCGTTTCTGCCACTTTCCCCGGTGGAGTTGTGCATGGGGTGTGTTTGGAACATTTTGTCAGGAGCCGAGACCAAAATTCAGCCATTCCCCATCTCAGCCCAGAAAGCAGGTAGAACAACTTTTGTGGTGCCTTTCAGCTGTCTACTGGGGGAGTGTAAAAAGTACCAGTAGAACTCGTTTCTGCCACTTTCCCCGGTGGAGTTGTGCATGGGGTGTGTTTGGAACATTTTGTCAGGAGCCGAGACCAAAATTCAGCCATTCCCCATCTCAGCCCAGAAAGCAGGTAGAACATCTTTTGTGGTGCCTTTCAGCTGCCTACCGGGGTAGTGTAAAAACTACCAACAGAACTCGTTTCTGGCACCTTCCCCGGTGGAGTTGTGCATGGGGTGTGTTTGGAACATTTTGTCACCAGCCGAGTCCAAAATTCAGCGTTTCCCCATCTCAGCCCAGAAAGCAGGTAGAACAACTTTTGTGGTGCCTTTCAGCTGCCTACTGGGGTAGTGTAAGAACTACCAAGAGAACTCCTTTCTGGCACCTTCCCCGGTGGAGTTGTGCATGGGGTGTGTTTGGAACATTTTGTCATGAGCCGAGTCCAAAATTCAGCGTTTCCCCATCTCAGCCCAGAAAGCAGGTAGAACAAGTTTTGTGGTGCCTTTCAGCTGTCTACCGGGGGTAGTGTAATCAGTACCAGTAGAACTCGTTTCTGGCACTTTCCCCGGTGGAGTTGTGCATGGGGTGTGTTTGGAACATTTTGTCAGGAGCCGAGACCAAAATTCAGCGATTCCCCATCTCAGCCCAGAAAGCAGGTAGAACAAGTTTTGTGGTGCCTTCAGCTGCCTACCGGGGTAGTGTAAAAACTACCAAGAGTACTCGTTTCTGGCACTTTCCCCGGTGGAGTTGTGCATGGGGTGTGTTTGGAACATTTTATCACCAGCCGAGACCAAAATTCAGCGATTCCCCATCTCAGCCCAGAAAGCAGGTAGAACAAGTTTTGTGGTGCCTTTCAGCTGCCTACCGGGGTAGTGTAAAAAGTACCAGTAGAACTCGTTTCTGGCACTTTCCCCGGTGGAGTTGTGCATTGGGTGTGTTTGGAACATTTTTCAGGAGCCGAGACCAAAATTCAGCGATTCCCCATCTCAGCCCAGAAAGCAGGTAGAACAAGTTTTGTGGTGCCTTTCAGCTGCCTACCGGGGTAGTGTAAAAAGTACCAGTAGAACTCGTTTCTGGCACTTTCCCCGGTGGAGTTGTGCATGGGGTGTGTTTGGAATATTTTGTCACCAGCCGAGACCAAAATTCAGCGATTCCCCATCTCAGCCCAGAAAGCAGGTAGAACAACTTTTGTGGTGCCTTTCAGATGCCTACCGGGGTACTGTAAAATCTATGAACAGAACTCCTTTCTGGCACCTTCCGCGGTGGAGTTGTGCATGGGGTGTGTTTGGAACATTTTGTCACCAGCCGAGTCCAAAATTCAGCGTTTCCCCATCTCAGCCCAGAAAGCAGGTAGAACAACTTTTGTGGTGCCTTTCAGCTGCCTACCAGGGTAGTGTAAAAACTACCAACAGAACTCCTTTCTGGCACCTTCCACGGTGGAGTTGTGCATGGGGTGTGTTTGGAACATTTTGTCACCAGCCGAGACCAAAATTCAGCGATTCCCCATCTCAGCCCAGAAAGCAGGTAGAACAACTTTTGTGGTGCCTTTCAGCTGTCTACCGGGGTAGTGTAATCAGTACCAGTAGAACTCGTTTCTGGCACTTTCCCCGGTGGAGTTGTGCATGGGGTGTGTTTGGAACATTTTGTCACCGTCTGAGTCCAAAATTCAGCGATTCCCCATCTCAGCCCAGAAAGCAGGTAGAACAAGTTTTGTGGTGCCTTTCAGCTGCCTACCGGGGTAGTGTAAAAACTACCAAGAGAACTCGTTTCTGGCACCTTCCCCGATGGAGTTGTGCATGGGGTGTGTTTGGAACATTTTGTCACCAGCCGAGGCCAAAATTCAGCGATTCCCCATCTCAGCCCAGAAAGCAGGTAGAACAACTTTTGTGGTGCCTTTCAGATGCCTACCGGGGTACTGTAAAATCTATGAACAGAACTCCTTTCTGGCACCTTCCGCGGTGGAGTTGTGCATGGGGTGTGTTTGGAACATTTTGTCACCAGCCGAGACCAAAATTCAGCGTTTCCCCATCTCAGCCTAGAAAGCAGGTAGAACATCTTTTGTGGTGCTTTCAGCTGTCTACAGGGGTAGTGTAAAAAGTACCAGTAGAACTCATTTCTGGCACTTTCCCTGGTGGAGTTGTGCATGGGGTGTGTTTGGAACATTTTGTCATGAGCCGAGTCCAAAATTCAGCGGTTCCCCATCTCAGCCCAGAAAGCAGGTAGAACGACATTTGTGGTGCAGTGTAAAAACTACCAACAGACCTCGTTTCTGGCACTTTTTCCCCGGTGGAGTTGTGCATGGGGTGTGTTTGGAACATTTTGTCACCGTCTGAGTCCAAAATTCAGCGATTCCCCATCTCAGCCCAGAAAGCAGGTAGAACAAGTTTTGTGGTGCCTTTCAGCTGCCTACCGGGGTAGTGTAAAAAGTACCAGTAGAACTCGTTTCTGGCACTTTCCCCGGTGGAGTTGTGCATGGGGTGTGTTTGGAACATTTTGTCGCCAGCTGAGGCCAAAATTCAGCGTTTCCCCATCTCAGCCCAGAAAGCAGGTAGAACATCTTTTGTGGTGCCTTTCAGCTGCCTACCGGGGTAGTGTAAAAACTACCAAGAGAACTCGTTTCTGGCACTTTCCCCGGTGGAGTTGTGCATGGGGTGTGTTTGGAACATTTTGTCACCAGCCGAGACCAAAATTCAGCGATTCCCCATCTCAGCCCAGAAAGCAGGTAGAACAACTTTTGTGGTGCCTTTCAGATGCCTACCGGGGTACTGTAAAATCTATGAACAGAACTCCTTTCTGGCACCTTCCGCGGTGGAGTTGTGCATGGGGTGTGTTTGGAACATTTTGTCACCAGCCGAGACCAAAATTCAGCCATTCCCCATCTCAGCCCAGAAAGCAGGTAGAACAAGTTTTGTGGTGCCTTTCAGCTGCCTACCGGGGTAGTGTAAAAACTACCAAGAGAACTCTTTCTGGCACCTTCCCCGGTGGAGTTGTGCATGGGGTGTGTTTGGAACATTATGTCAGGAGCCGAGACCAAAATTCAGCCACTCCCCATCTCAGCCCAGAAAGCAGGTAGAACAAGTTTTGTGGTGCCTTTCAGCTGCCTACCGGGGTAGTGTAAAAACTACCAACAGAACTCCTTTCTGGCACCTTCCGCGGTGGAGTTGTGCATGGGGTGTGTTTGGAACATTTTGTCATGAGCTGAGGCCAAAATTCAGCGATTCCCCATCTCAGCCCAGGAAGCAGGTAGATCAAGTTTTGTGGTGCCTTTCAGCTGCCTACCGGGGTAGTGTAAAAACTACCAACAGAACTCCTTTCTGGCACTTTCCCCGGTGGAGTTGTGCATGGGGTGTGTTTGGAACATTTTGTCACCAGCCGAGGCCAAAATTCAGCGATTCCCCATCTCAGCCCAGAAAGCAGGTAGAACAAGTTTTGTGGTGCCTTTCAGCTGTCTACTGGGGGAGTGTAAAAAGTACCAGTAGAACTCGTTTCTGGCACTTTCCCCGGTGGAGTTGTGCATGGGGTGTGTTTGGAACATTTTGTCAGGAGCCGAGACCAAAATTCAGCCATTCCCCATCTCAGCCCAGAAAGCAGGTAGAACAACTTTTGTGGTGCCTTTCAGCTGTCTACCGGGGTAGTGTAAAAAGTACCAGTAGAACTCGTTTCTGGCACTTTCCCCGGTGGAGTTGTGCATGGGGTGTGTTTGGAACATTTTGTCACCAGCCGAGACCAAAATTCAGCGATTCCCCATCTCAGCCCAGAAAGCAGGTAGAACATCTTTTGTGGTGCCTTTCAGCTGCCTACCGGGGTAGTGTAAAAACTACCAACAGAACTCGTTTCTGGCACCTTCCCCGGTGGAGTTGTGCATGGGGTGTGTTTGGAACATTTTGTCACCAGCCGAGTCCAAAATTCAGCGTTTCCCCATCTCAGCCCAGAAAGCAGGTAGAACAACTTTTGTGGTGCCTTTCAGCTGCCTACTGGGGTAGTGTAAGAACTACCAAGAGAACTCCTTTCTGGCACCTTCCCCGGTGGAGTTGTGCATGGGGTGTGTTTGGAACATTTTGTCAGGAGCCGAGACCAAAATTCAGCGATTCCCCATCTCAGCCCAGAAAGCAGGTAGAACAAGTTTTGTGGTGCCTTTCAGCTGTCTACCGGGGTAGTGTAATCAGTACCAGTAGAACTCGTTTCTGGCACTTTCCCCGGTGGAGTTGTGCATGGGGTGTGTTTGGAACATTTTGTCATGAGCCGAGACCAAAATTCAGCGATTCCCCATCTCAGCCCAGAAAGCTGGTAGAACAAGTTTTGTGGTGCCTTTCAGCTGCCTACCGGGGTAGTGTAAAAACTACCAAGAGAACTCGTTTCTGGCACCTTCCCCGATGGAGTTGTGCATGGGGTGTGTTTGGAACATTTTGTCATGAGCCGAGACCAAAATTCAGCGATTCCCCATTTCAGCCCAGAAAGCAGGTAGAACATCTTTTGTGGTGCCTTTCAGCTGCCTACTGGGGTAGTGTAAGAACTACCAAGAGAACTCCTTTCTGGCACCTTCCCCGGTGGAGTTGTGCATGGGGTGTGTTTGGAACATTTTGTCATGAGCCGAGTCCAAAATTCAGCGTTTCCCCATCTCAGCCCAGAAAGCAGGTAGAACAAGTTTTGTGGTGCCTTTCAGCTGTCTACCGGGGTAGTGTAATCAGTACCAGTAGAACTCGTTTCTGGCACTTTCCCCGGTGGAGTTGTGCATGGGGTGTGTTTGGAACATTTTGTCAGGAGCCGAGACCAAAATTCAGCGATTCCCCATCTCAGCCCAGAAAGCAGGTAGAACAAGTTTTGTGGTGCCTTCAGCTGCCTACCGGGGTAGTGTAAAAACTACCAAGAGTACTCGTTTCTGGCACTTTCCCCGGTGGAGTTGTGCATGGGGTGTGTTTGGAACATTTTATCACCAGCCGAGACCAAAATTCAGCGATTCCCCATCTCAGCCCAGAAAGCAGGTAGAACAAGTTTTGTGGTGCCTTTCAGCTGCCTACCGGGGTAGTGTAAAAAGTACCAGTAGAACTCGTTTCTGGCACTTTCCCCGGTGGAGTTGTGCATTGGGTGTGTTTGGAACATTTTTCAGGAGCCGAGACCAAAATTCAGCGATTCCCCATCTCAGCCCAGAAAGCAGGTAGAACAAGTTTTGTGGTGCCTTTCAGCTGCCTACCGGGGTAGTGTAAAAAGTACCAGTAGAACTCGTTTCTGGCACTTTCCCCGGTGGAGTTGTGCATGGGGTGTGTTTGGAATATTTTGTCACCAGCCGAGACCAAAATTCAGCGATTCCCCATCTCAGCCCAGAAAGCAGGTAGAACAACTTTTGTGGTGCCTTTCAGATGCCTACCGGGGTACTGTAAAATCTATGAACAGAACTCCTTTCTGGCACCTTCCGCGGTGGAGTTGTGCATGGGGTGTGTTTGGAACATTTTGTCACCAGCCGAGTCCAAAATTCAGCGTTTCCCCATCTCAGCCCAGAAAGCAGGTAGAACAACTTTTGTGGTGCCTTTCAGCTGCCTACCAGGGTAGTGTAAAAACTACCAACAGAACTCCTTTCTGGCACCTTCCACGGTGGAGTTGTGCATGGGGTGTGTTTGGAACATTTTGTCACCAGCCGAGACCAAAATTCAGCGATTCCCCATCTCAGCCCAGAAAGCAGGTAGAACAACTTTTGTGGTGCCTTTCAGCTGTCTACCGGGGTAGTGTAATCAGTACCAGTAGAACTCGTTTCTGGCACTTTCCCCGGTGGAGTTGTGCATGGGGTGTGTTTGGAACATTTTGTCACCGTCTGAGTCCAAAATTCAGCGATTCCCCATCTCAGCCCAGAAAGCAGGTAGAACAAGTTTTGTGGTGCCTTTCAGCTGCCTACCGGGGTAGTGTAAAAACTACCAAGAGAACTCGTTTCTGGCACCTTCCCCGATGGAGTTGTGCATGGGGTGTGTTTGGAACATTTTGTCACCAGCCGAGGCCAAAATTCAGCGATTCCCCATCTCAGCCCAGAAAGCAGGTAGAACAACTTTTGTGGTGCCTTTCAGATGCCTACCGGGGTACTGTAAAATCTATGAACAGAACTCCTTTCTGGCACCTTCCGCGGTGGAGTTGTGCATGGGGTGTGTTTGGAACATTTTGTCACCAGCCGAGACCAAAATTCAGCGTTTCCCCATCTCAGCCTAGAAAGCAGGTAGAACATCTTTTGTGGTGCTTTCAGCTGTCTACAGGGGTAGTGTAAAAAGTACCAGTAGAACTCATTTCTGGCACTTTCCCTGGTGGAGTTGTGCATGGGGTGTGTTTGGAACATTTTGTCATGAGCCGAGTCCAAAATTCAGCGGTTCCCCATCTCAGCCCAGAAAGCAGGTAGAACGACATTTGTGGTGCAGTGTAAAAACTACCAACAGACCTCGTTTCTGGCACTTTTTCCCCGGTGGAGTTGTGCATGGGGTGTGTTTGGAACATTTTGTCACCGTCTGAGTCCAAAATTCAGCGATTCCCCATCTCAGCCCAGAAAGCAGGTAGAACAAGTTTTGTGGTGCCTTTCAGCTGCCTACCGGGGTAGTGTAAAAAGTACCAGTAGAACTCGTTTCTGGCACTTTCCCCGGTGGAGTTGTGCATGGGGTGTGTTTGGAACATTTTGTCGCCAGCTGAGGCCAAAATTCAGCGTTTCCCCATCTCAGCCCAGAAAGCAGGTAGAACATCTTTTGTGGTGCCTTTCAGCTGCCTACCGGGGTAGTGTAAAAACTACCAAGAGAACTCGTTTCTGGCACTTTCCCCGGTGGAGTTGTGCATGGGGTGTGTTTGGAACATTTTGTCACCAGCCGAGACCAAAATTCAGCGATTCCCCATCTCAGCCCAGAAAGCAGGTAGAACAACTTTTGTGGTGCCTTTCAGATGCCTACCGGGGTACTGTAAAATCTATGAACAGAACTCCTTTCTGGCACCTTCCGCGGTGGAGTTGTGCATGGGGTGTGTTTGGAACATTTTGTCACCAGCCGAGACCAAAATTCAGCCATTCCCCATCTCAGCCCAGAAAGCAGGTAGAACAAGTTTTGTGGTGCCTTTCAGCTGCCTACCGGGGTAGTGTAAAAACTACCAAGAGAACTCTTTCTGGCACCTTCCCCGGTGGAGTTGTGCATGGGGTGTGTTTGGAACATTATGTCAGGAGCCGAGACCAAAATTCAGCCACTCCCCATCTCAGCCCAGAAAGCAGGTAGAACAAGTTTTGTGGTGCCTTTCAGCTGCCTACCGGGGTAGTGTAAAAACTACCAACAGAACTCCTTTCTGGCACCTTCCGCGGTGGAGTTGTGCATGGGGTGTGTTTGGAACATTTTGTCATGAGCTGAGGCCAAAATTCAGCGATTCCCCATCTCAGCCCAGGAAGCAGGTAGATCAAGTTTTGTGGTGCCTTTCAGCTGCCTACCGGGGTAGTGTAAAAACTACCAACAGAACTCCTTTCTGGCACTTTCCCCGGTGGAGTTGTGCATGGGGTGTGTTTGGAACATTTTGTCACCAGCCGAGGCCAAAATTCAGCGATTCCCCATCTCAGCCCAGAAAGCAGGTAGAACAAGTTTTGTGGTGCCTTTCAGCTGTCTACTGGGGGAGTGTAAAAAGTACCAGTAGAACTCGTTTCTGGCACTTTCCCCGGTGGAGTTGTGCATGGGGTGTGTTTGGAACATTTTGTCAGGAGCCGAGACCAAAATTCAGCCATTCCCCATCTCAGCCCAGAAAGCAGGTAGAACAACTTTTGTGGTGCCTTTCAGCTGTCTACCGGGGTAGTGTAAAAAGTACCAGTAGAACTCGTTTCTGGCACTTTCCCCGGTGGAGTTGTGCATGGGGTGTGTTTGGAACATTTTGTCACCAGCCGAGACCAAAATTCAGCGATTCCCCATCTCAGCCCAGAAAGCAGGTAGAACATCTTTTGTGGTGCCTTTCAGCTGCCTACCGGGGTAGTGTAAAAACTACCAACAGAACTCGTTTCTGGCACCTTCCCCGGTGGAGTTGTGCATGGGGTGTGTTTGGAACATTTTGTCACCAGCCGAGTCCAAAATTCAGCGTTTCCCCATCTCAGCCCAGAAAGCAGGTAGAACAACTTTTGTGGTGCCTTTCAGCTGCCTACTGGGGTAGTGTAAGAACTACCAAGAGAACTCCTTTCTGGCACCTTCCCCGGTGGAGTTGTGCATGGGGTGTGTTTGGAACATTTTGTCAGGAGCCGAGACCAAAATTCAGCGATTCCCCATCTCAGCCCAGAAAGCAGGTAGAACAACTTTTGTGGTGCCTTTCAGCTGTCTACCGGGGTAGTGTAATCAGTACCAGTAGAACTCGTTTCTGGCACTTTCCCCGGTGGAGTTGTGCATGGGGTGTGTTTGGAACATTTTGTCATGAGCCGAGACCAAAATTCAGCGATTCCCCATCTCAGCCCAGAAAGCTGGTAGAACAAGTTTTGTGGTGCCTTTCAGCTGCCTACCGGGGTAGTGTAAAAACTACCAAGAGAACTCGTTTCTGGCACCTTCCCCGATGGAGTTGTGCATGGGGTGTGTTTGGAACATTTTGTCATGAGCCGAGACCAAAATTCAGCGATTCCCCATTTCAGCCCAGAAAGCAGGTAGAACAAGTTTTGTGGTGCCTTTCAGCTGCCTACCGGGGTAGTGTAAAAAGTACCAGTAGAACTCGTTTCTGGCACTTTCCCCGGTGGAGTTGTGCATGGGGTGTGTTTGGAACATTTTTCAGGAGCCGAGACCAAAATTCAGCGATTCCCCATCTCAGCCCAGAAAGCAGGTAGAACAAGTTTTGTGGTGCCTTTCAGCTGCCTACCGGGGTAGTGTAAAAAGTACCAGTAGAACTCGTTTCTGGCACTTTCCCCGGTGGAGTTGTGCATGGGGTGTGTTTGGAATATTTTGTCACCAGCCGAGACCAAAATTCAGCGATTCCCCATCTCAGCCCAGAAAGCAGGTAGAACAACTTTTGTGGTGCCTTTCAGATGCCTACCGGGGTACTGTAAAATCTATGAACAGAACTCCTTTCTGGCACCTTCCGCGGTGGAGTTGTGCATGGGGTGTGTTTGGAACATTTTGTCACCAGCCGAGTCCAAAATTCAGCGTTTCCCCATCTCAGCCCAGAAAGCAGGTAGAACATCTTTTGTGGTGCCTTTCAGCTGCCTACCAGGGTAGTGTAAAAACTACCAACAGAACTCCTTTCTGGCACCTTCCACGGTGGAGTTGTGCATGGGGTGTGTTTGGAACATTTTGTCAGGAGCCGAGACCAAAATTCAGCGATTCCCCATCTCAGCCCAGAAAGCAGGTAGAACAACTTTTGTGGTGCCTTTCAGCTGTCTACCGGGGTAGTGTAATCAGTACCAGTAGAACTCGTTTCTGGCACTTTCCCCGGTGGAGTTGTGCATGGGGTGTGTTTGGAACATTTTGTCATGAGCCGAGACCAAAATTCAGCGATTCCCCATCTCAGCCCAGAAAGCTGGTAGAACAAGTTTTGTGGTGCCTTTCAGCTGCCTACCGGGGTAGTGTAAAAACTACCAAGAGAACTCGTTTCTGGCACCTTCCCCGATGGAGTTGTGCATGGGGTGTGTTTGGAACATTTTGTCACCAGCCGAGGCCAAAATTCAGCGATTCCCCATCTCAGCCCAGAAAGCAGGTAGAACAAGTTTTGTGGTGCCTTTCAGCTGCCTACCGGGGTAGTGTAAAAAGTACCAGTAGAACTCGTTTCTGGCACTTTCACCGGTGGAGTTGTGCATGGGGTGTGTTTGGAATATTTTGTCACCAGCCGAGACCAAAATTCAGCGATTCCCCATCTCAGCCCAGAAAGCAGGTAGAACAACTTTTGTGGTGCCTTTCAGATGCCTACCGGGGTACTGTAAAATCTATGAACAGAACTCCTTTCTGGCACCTTCCGCGGTGGAGTTGTGCATGGGGTGTGTTTGGAACATTTTGTCGCCAGCCGAGACCAAAATTCAGCGTTTCCCCATCTCAGCCCAGAAAGCAGGTAGAACATCTTTTGTGGTGCTTTCAGCTGTCTACAGGGGTAGTGTAAAAAGTACCAGTAGAACTCATTTCTGGCACTTTCCCTGGTGGAGTTGTGCATGGGGTGTGTTTGGAACATTTTGTCATGAGCCGAGTCCAAAATTCAGCGGTTCCCCATCTCAGCCCAGAAAGCAGGTAGAACGACATTTGTGGTGCAGTGTAAAAACTACCAACAGACCTCGTTTCTGGCACTTTTTCCCCGGTGGAGTTGTGCATGGGGTGTGTTTGGAACATTTTGTCACCGTCTGAGTCCAAAATTCAGCGATTCCCCATCTCAGCCCAGAAAGCAGGTAGAACAAGTTTTGTGGTGCCTTTCAGCTGCCTACCGGGGTAGTGTAAAAAGTACCAAGAGAACTCGTTTCTGGCACTTTCCCCGGTGGAGTTGTGCATGGGGTGTGTTTGGAACATTTTGTCGCCAGCTGAGGCCAAAATTCAGCGTTTCCCCATCTCAGCCCAGAAAGCAGGTAGAACATCTTTTGTGGTGCCTTTCAGCTGCCTACCGGGGTAGTGTAAAAAGTACCAGTAGAACTCGTTTCTGGCACTTTCCCCGGTGGAGTTGTGCATGGGGTGTGTTTGGAATATTTTGTCACCAGCCGAGACCAAAATTCAGCGATTCCCCATCTCAGCCCAGAAAGCAGGTAGAACAACTTTTGTGGTGCCTTTCATCTGCCTACCGGGGGTACTGTAAAATCTATGAACAGAACTCCTTTCTGGCACCTTCCGCGGTGGAGTTGTGCATGGGGTGTGTTTGGAACATTTTGTCACCAGCCGAGACCAAAATTCAGCGATTCCCCATCTCAGCCCAGAAAGCAGGTAGAACATCTTTTGTGGTGCCTTTCAGCTGCCTACCAGGGTAGTGTAAAAACTACCAACAGAACTCGTTTCTGGCACCTTCCCCGGTGGAGTTGTGCATGGGGTGTGTTTGGAACATTTTGTCACCAGCCGAGTCCAAAATTCAGCGTTTCCCCATCTCAGCCCAGAAAGCAGGTAGAACAACTTTTGTGGTGCCTTTCAGCTGCCTACTGGGGTAGTGAAAGAACTACCAAGAGAACTCCTTTCTGGCACCTTCCCCGGTGGAGTTGTGCATGGGGTGTGTTTGGAACATTTTGTCAGGAGCCGAGACCAAAATTCAGCGATTCCCCATCTCAGCCCAGAAAGCAGGTAGAACAAGTTTTGTGGTGCCTTTCAGCTGCCTACCGGGGTAGTGTAAAAAGTACCAGTAGAACTCGTTTCTGGCACTTTCCCCGGTGGAGTTGTGCATGGGGTGTGTTTGGAATATTTTGTCACCAGCCGAGACCAAAATTCAGCGATTCCCCATCTCAGCCCAGAAAGCAGGTAGAACAACTTTTGTGGTGCCTTTCAGATGCCTACCGGGGTACTGTAAAATCTATGAACAGAACTCCTTTCTGGCACCTTCCGCGGTGGAGTTGTGCATGGGGTGTGTTTGGAACATTTTGTCACCAGCCGAGTCCAAAATTCAGCGTTTCCCCATCTCAGCCCAGAAAGCAGGTAGAACAAGTTTTGTGGTGCCTTTCAGCTGCCTACCAGGGTAGTGTAAAAACTACCAACAGAACTCCTTTCTGGCACCTTCCACGGTGGAGTTGTGCATGGGGTGTGTTTGGAACATTTTGTCAGGAGCCGAGACCAAAATTCAGCGATTCCCCATCTCAGCCCAGAAAGCAGGTAGAACAACTTTTGTGGTGCCTTTCAGCTGTCTACCGGGGTAGTGTAATCAGTACCAGTAGAACTCGTTTCTGGCACTTTCCCCGGTGGAGTTGTGCATGGGGTGTGTTTGGAACATTTTGTCATGAGCCGAGACCAAAATTCAGCGATTCCCCATCTCAGCCCAGAAAGCTGGTAGAACAAGTTTTGTGGTGCCTTTCAGCTGCCTACCGGGGTAGTGTAAAAACTACCAAGAGAACTCGTTTCTGGCACCTTCCCCGATGGAGTTGTGCATGGGGTGTGTTTGGAACATTTTGTCACCAGCCGAGGCCAAAATTCAGCGATTCCCCATCTCAGCCCAGAAAGCAGGTAGAACAAGTTTTGTGGTGCCTTTCAGCTGCCTACCGGGGTAGTGTAAAAAGTACCAGTAGAACTCGTTTCTGGCACTTTCACCGGTGGAGTTGTGCATGGGGTGTGTTTGGAATATTTTGTCACCAGCCGAGACCAAAATTCAGCGATTCCCCATCTCAGCCCAGAAAGCAGGTAGAACAACTTTTGTGGTGCCTTTCAGATGCCTACCGGGGTACTGTAAAATCTATGAACAGAACTCCTTTCTGGCACCTTCCGCGGTGGAGTTGTGCATGGGGTGTGTTTGGAACATTTTGTCACCAGCCGAGACCAAAATTCAGCGTTTCCCCATCTCAGCCCAGAAAGCAGGTAGAACATCTTTTGTGGTGCTTTCAGCTGTCTACAGGGGTAGTGTAAAAAGTACCAGTAGAACTCATTTCTGGCACTTTCCCTGGTGGAGTTGTGCATGGGGTGTGTTTGGAACATTTTGTCATGAGCCGAGTCCAAAATTCAGCGGTTCCCCATCTCAGCCCAGAAAGCAGGTAGAACGACATTTGTGGTGCAGTGTAAAAACTACCAACAGACCTCGTTTCTGGCACTTTTTCCCCGGTGGAGTTGTGCATGGGGTGTGTTTGGAACATTTTGTCACCGTCTGAGTCCAAAATTCAGCGATTCCCCATCTCAGCCCAGAAAGCAGGTAGAACAAGTTTTGTGGTGCCTTTCAGCTGCCTACCGGGGTAGTGTAAAAAGTACCAAGAGAACTCGTTTCTGGCACTTTCCCCCTTGGAGTTGTGCATGGGGTGTGTTTGGAACATTTTGTCGCCAGCTGAGGCCAAAATTCAGCGTTTCCCCATCTCAGCCCAGAAAGCAGGTAGAACATCTTTTGTGGTGCCTTTCAGCTGCCTACCGGGGTAGTGTAAAAAGTACCAGTAGAACTCGTTTCTGGCACTTTCCCCGGTGGAGTTGTGCATGGGGTGTGTTTGGAATATTTTGTCACCAGCCGAGACCAAAATTCAGCGATTCCCCATCTCAGCCCAGAAAGCAGGTAGAACAACTTTTGTGGTGCCTTTCATCTGCCTACCGGGGTACTGTAAAATCTATGAACAGAACTCCTTTCTGGCACCTTCCGCGGTGGAGTTGTGCATGGGGTGTGTTTGGAACATTTTGTCACCAGCCGAGACCAAAATTCAGCGATTCCCCATCTCAGCCCAGAAAGCAGGTAGAACATCTTTTGTGGTGCCTTTCAGCTGCCTACCAGGGTAGTGTAAAAACTACCAACAGAACTCGTTTCTGGCACCTTCCCCGGTGGAGTTGTGCATGGGGTGTGTTTGGAACATTTTGTCACCAGCCGAGTCCAAAATTCAGCGTTTCCCCATCTCAGCCCAGAAAGCAGGTAGAACAACTTTTGTGGTGCCTTTCAGCTGCCTACTGGGGTAGTGAAAGAACTACCAAGAGAACTCCTTTCTGGCACCTTCCCCGGTGGAGTTGTGCATGGGGTGTGTTTGGAACATTTTGTCAGGAGCCGAGACCAAAATTCAGCGATTCCCCATCTCAGCCCAGAAAGCAGGTAGAACAAGTTTTGTGGTGCCTTTCAGCTGCCTACCGGGGTAGTGTAAAAACTACCAAGAGAACTCCTTTCTGGCACCTTCCGCGGTGGAGTTGTGCATGGGGTGTGTTTGGAACATTTTGTCACCAGCCGAGACCAAAATTCAGCGTTTCCCCATCTCAGCCCAGAAAGCAGGTAGAACAACTTTTGTGGTGCCTTTCAGCTGCCTACCGGGGTAGTGTAAAAACTACAAACAGAACTCTTTCTGGCACCTTCCCCGGTGGAGTTGTGCATGGGGTGTGTTTGGAACATTTTGTCAGGAGCCGAGACCAAAATTCAGCGATTCCCCATCTCAGCCCAGAAAGCAGGTAGAACAAGTTTTGTGGTGCCTTGCAGCTGTCTACAGGGGTAGTGTAAAAAGTACCAACAGAACTCCTTTCTGGCACCTTCCGCGGTGGAGTTGTGCATGGGGTGTGTTTGGAACATTTTTCAGGAGCCGAGACCAAAATTCAGCGATTCCCCATCTCAGCCCAGAAAGCAGGTAGAACAAGTTTTGTGGTGCCTTTCAGCTGCCTACCGGGGTAGTGTAAAAAGTACCAGTAGAACTCGTTTCTGGCACTTTCCCCGGTGGAGTTGTGCATGGGGTGTGTTTGGAATATTTTGTCACCAGCCGAGACCAAAATTCAGCGATTCCCCATCTCAGCCCAGAAAGCAGGTAGAACAACTTTTGTGGTGCCTTTCAGATGCCTACCGGGGTACTGTAAAATCTATGAACAGAACTCCTTTCTGGCACCTTCCGCGGTGGAGTTGTGCATGGGGTGTGTTTGGAACATTTTGTCACCAGCCGAGTCCAAAATTCAGCGTTTCCCCATCTCAGCCCAGAAAGCAGGTAGAACAAGTTTTGTGGTGCCTTTCAGCTGCCTACCAGGGTAGTGTAAAAACTACCAACAGAACTCCTTTCTGGCACCTTCCACGGTGGAGTTGTGCATGGGGTGTGTTTGGAACATTTTGTCAGGAGCCGAGACCAAAATTCAGCGATTCCCCATCTCAGCCCAGAAAGCAGGTAGAACAACTTTTGTGGTGCCTTTCAGCTGTCTACCGGGGTAGTGTAATCAGTACCAGTAGAACTCGTTTCTGGCACTTTCCCCGGTGGAGTTGTGCATGGGGTGTGTTTGGATCATTTTGTCATGAGCCGAGACCAAAATTCAGCGATTCCCCATCTCAGCCCAGAAAGCTGGTAGAACAAGTTTTGTGGTGCCTTTCAGCTGCCTACCGGGGTAGTGTAAAAACTACCAAGAGAACTCGTTTCTGGCACCTTCCCCGATGGAGTTGTGCATGGGGTGTGTTTGGAACATTTTGTCACCAGCCGAGGCCAAAATTCAGCGATTCCCCATCTCAGCCCAGAAAGCAGGTAGAACAAGTTTTGTGGTGCCTTTCAGCTGCCTACCGGGGTAGTGTAAAAAGTACCAGTAGAACTCGTTTCTGGCACTTTCACCGGTGGAGTTGTGCATGGGGTGTGTTTGGAATATTTTGTCACCAGCCGAGACCAAAATTCAGCGATTCCCCATCTCAGCCCAGAAAGCAGGTAGAACAACTTTTGTGGTGCCTTTCAGATGCCTACCGGGGTACTGTAAAATCTATGAACAGAACTCCTTTCTGGCACCTTCCGCGGTGGAGTTGTGCATGGGGTGTGTTTGGAACATTTTGTCGCCAGCCGAGACCAAAATTCAGCGTTTCCCCATCTCAGCCCAGAAAGCAGGTAGAACATCTTTTGTGGTGCTTTCAGCTGTCTACAGGGGTAGTGTAAAAAGTACCAGTAGAACTCATTTCTGGCACTTTCCCTGGTGGAGTTGTGCATGGGGTGTGTTTGGAACATTTTGTCATGAGCCGAGTCCAAAATTCAGCGGTTCCCCATCTCAGCCCAGAAAGCAGGTAGAACGACATTTGTGGTGCAGTGTAAAAACTACCAACAGACCTCGTTTCTGGCACTTTTTCCCCGGTGGAGTTGTGCATGGGGTGTGTTTGGAACATTTTGTCACCGTCTGAGTCCAAAATTCAGCGATTCCCCATCTCAGCCCAGAAAGCAGGTAGAACAAGTTTTGTGGTGCCTTTCAGCTGCCTACCGGGGTAGTGTAAAAAGTACCAAGAGAACTCGTTTCTGGCACTTTCCCCGGTGGAGTTGTGCATGGGGTGTGTTTGGAACATTTTGTCGCCAGCTGAGGCCAAAATTCAGCGTTTCCCCATCTCAGCCCAGAAAGCAGGTAGAACATCTTTTGTGGTGCCTTTCAGCTGCCTACCGGGGTAGTGTAAAAAGTACCAGTAGAACTCGTTTCTGGCACTTTCCCCGGTGGAGTTGTGCATGGGGTGTGTTTGGAATATTTTGTCACCAGCCGAGACCAAAATTCAGCGATTCCCCATCTCAGCCCAGAAAGCAGGTAGAACAACTTTTGTGGTGCCTTTCATCTGCCTACCGGGGTACTGTAAAATCTATGAACAGAACTCCTTTCTGGCACCTTCCGCGGTGGAGTTGTGCATGGGGTGTGTTTGGAACATTTTGTCACCAGCCGAGACCAAAATTCAGCGATTCCCCATCTCAGCCCAGAAAGCAGGTAGAACATCTTTTGTGGTGCCTTTCAGCTGCCTACCAGGGTAGTGTAAAAACTACCAACAGAACTCGTTTCTGGCACCTTCCCCGGTGGAGTTGTGCATGGGGTGTGTTTGGAACATTTTGTCACCAGCCGAGTCCAAAATTCAGCGTTTCCCCATCTCAGCCCAGAAAGCAGGTAGAACAACTTTTGTGGTGCCTTTCAGCTGCCTACTGGGGTAGTGAAAGAACTACCAAGAGAACTCCTTTCTGGCACCTTCCCCGGTGGAGTTGTGCATGGGGTGTGTTTGGAACATTTTGTCAGGAGCCGAGACCAAAATTCAGCGATTCCCCATCTCAGCCCAGAAAGCAGGTAGAACAAGTTTTGTGGTGCCTTTCAGCTGCCTACCGGGGTAGTGTAAAAAGTACCAGTAGAACTCGTTTCTGGCACTTTCCCCGGTGGAGTTGTGCATGGGGTGTGTTTGGAATATTTTGTCACCAGCCGAGACCAAAATTCAGCGATTCCCCATCTCAGCCCAGAAAGCAGGTAGAACAACTTTTGTGGTGCCTTTCAGATGCCTACCGGGGGTACTGTAAAATCTATGAACAGAACTCCTTTCTGGCACCTTCCGCGGTGGAGTTGTGCATGGGGTGTGTTTGGAACATTTTGTCACCAGCCGAGTCCAAAATTCAGCGTTTCCCCATCTCAGCCCAGAAAGCAGGTAGAACAAGTTTTGTGGTGCCTTTCAGCTGCCTACCAGGGTAGTGTAAAAACTACCAACAGAACTCCTTTCTGGCACCTTCCACGGTGGAGTTGTGCATGGGGTGTGTTTGGAACATTTTGTCAGGAGCCGAGACCAAAATTCAGCGATTCCCCATCTCAGCCCAGAAAGCAGGTAGAACAACTTTTGTGGTGCCTTTCAGCTGTCTACCGGGGGTAGTGTAATCAGTACCAGTAGAACTCGTTTCTGGCACTTTCCCCGGTGGAGTTGTGCATGGGGTGTGTTTGGAACATTTTGTCATGAGCCGAGACCAAAATTCAGCGATTCCCCATCTCAGCCCAGAAAGCTGGTAGAACAAGTTTTGTGGTGCCTTTCAGCTGCCTACCGGGGTAGTGTAAAAACTACCAAGAGAACTCGTTTCTGGCACCTTCCCCGATGGAGTTGTGCATGGGGTGTGTTTGGAACATTTTGTCACCAGCCGAGGCCAAAATTCAGCGATTCCCCATCTCAGCCCAGAAAGCAGGTAGAACAAGTTTTGTGGTGCCTTTCAGCTGCCTACCGGGGTAGTGTAAAAAGTACCAGTAGAACTCGTTTCTGGCACTTTCACCGGTGGAGTTGTGCATGGGGTGTGTTTGGAATATTTTGTCACCAGCCGAGACCAAAATTCAGCGATTCCCCATCTCAGCCCAGAAAGCAGGTAGAACAACTTTTGTGGTGCCTTTCAGATGCCTACCGGGGTACTGTAAAATCTATGAACAGAACTCCTTTCTGGCACCTTCCGCGGTGGAGTTGTGCATGGGGTGTGTTTGGAACATTTTGTCACCAGCCGAGACCAAAATTCAGCGTTTCCCCATCTCAGCCCAGAAAGCAGGTAGAACATCTTTTGTGGTGCTTTCAGCTGTCTACAGGGGTAGTGTAAAAAGTACCAGTAGAACTCATTTCTGGCACTTTCCCTGGTGGAGTTGTGCATGGGGTGTGTTTGGAACATTTTGTCATGAGCCGAGTCCAAAATTCAGCGGTTCCCCATCTCAGCCCAGAAAGCAGGTAGAACGACATTTGTGGTGCAGTGTAAAAACTACCAACAGACCTCGTTTCTGGCACTTTTTCCCCGGTGGAGTTGTGCATGGGGTGTGTTTGGAACATTTTGTCACCGTCTGAGTCCAAAATTCAGCGATTCCCCATCTCAGCCCAGAAAGCAGGTAGAACAAGTTTTGTGGTGCCTTTCAGCTGCCTACCGGGGTAGTGTAAAAAGTACCAAGAGAACTCGTTTCTGGCACTTTCCCCCTTGGAGTTGTGCATGGGGTGTGTTTGGAACATTTTGTCGCCAGCTGAGGCCAAAATTCAGCGTTTCCCCATCTCAGCCCAGAAAGCAGGTAGAACATCTTTTGTGGTGCCTTTCAGCTGCCTACCGGGGTAGTGTAAAAAGTACCAGTAGAACTCGTTTCTGGCACTTTCCCCGGTGGAGTTGTGCATGGGGTGTGTTTGGAATATTTTGTCACCAGCCGAGACCAAAATTCAGCGATTCCCCATCTCAGCCCAGAAAGCAGGTAGAACAACTTTTGTGGTGCCTTTCATCTGCCTACCGGGGTACTGTAAAATCTATGAACAGAACTCCTTTCTGGCACCTTCCGCGGTGGAGTTGTGCATGGGGTGTGTTTGGAACATTTTGTCACCAGCCGAGACCAAAATTCAGCGATTCCCCATCTCAGCCCAGAAAGCAGGTAGAACATCTTTTGTGGTGCCTTTCAGCTGCCTACCAGGGTAGTGTAAAAACTACCAACAGAACTCGTTTCTGGCACCTTCCCCGGTGGAGTTGTGCATGGGGTGTGTTTGGAACATTTTGTCACCAGCCGAGTCCAAAATTCAGCGTTTCCCCATCTCAGCCCAGAAAGCAGGTAGAACAACTTTTGTGGTGCCTTTCAGCTGCCTACTGGGGTAGTGAAAGAACTACCAAGAGAACTCCTTTCTGGCACCTTCCCCGGTGGAGTTGTGCATGGGGTGTGTTTGGAACATTTTGTCAGGAGCCGAGACCAAAATTCAGCGATTCCCCATCTCAGCCCAGAAAGCAGGTAGAACAAGTTTTGTGGTGCCTTTCAGCTGCCTACCGGGGTAGTGTAAAAACTACCAAGAGAACTCCTTTCTGGCACCTTCCGCGGTGGAGTTGTGCATGGGGTGTGTTTGGAACATTTTGTCACCAGCCGAGACCAAAATTCAGCGTTTCCCCATCTCAGCCCAGAAAGCAGGTAGAACAACTTTTGTGGTGCCTTTCAGCTGCCTACCGGGGTAGTGTAAAAACTACAAACAGAACTCTTTCTGGCACCTTCCCCGGTGGAGTTGTGCATGGGGTGTGTTTGGAACATTTTGTCAGGAGCCGAGACCAAAATTCAGCGATTCCCCATCTCAGCCCAGAAAGCAGGTAGAACAAGTTTTGTGGTGCCTTGCAGCTGTCTACAGGGGTAGTGTAAAAAGTACCAACAGAACTCCTTTCTGGCACCTTCCGCGGTGGAGTTGTGCATGGGGTGTGTTTGGAACATTTTGTCATGAGCTGAGGCCAAAATTCAGCGATTCCCCATCTCAGCCCAGGAAGCAGGTAGAACACGTTTTGTGGTGCCTTTCAGCTGCCTACCGGGGTAGTGTAAAAACTACCAACAGAACTCCTTTCTGGCACCTTCCGCGGTGGAGTTGTGCATGGGGTGTGTTTGGAACATTTTGTCACCAGCCGAGACCAAAATTCAGCGATTCCCCATCTCAGCCCAGAAAGCAGGCAGAACAAGTTTTGTGGTGCCTTTCAGCTGCCTACTGGGGGAGTGTAAAAAGTACCAGTAGAACTCGTTTCTGGCACTTTCCCCGGTGGAGTTGTGCATGGGGTGTGTTTGGAACATTTTGTCACCAGCCGAGACCAAAATTCAGCCATTCCCCATCTCAGCCCAGAAAGCAGGTAGAACAAGTTTTGTGGTGCCTTTCAGCTGTCTACCGGGGTAGTGTAAAAACTGCCAGTAGAACTCCTTTCTGGCACTTTCCCCGGTGGAGTTGTGCATGGGGTGTGTTTGGAATATTTTGTCACCAGCCGAGTCCAAAATTCAGCGTTTCCCCATCTCAGCCCAGAAAGCAGGTAGAACAACTTTTGTGGTGCCTTTCAGCTGTCTACCGGGGTACTGTAAAATCTATGAACAGAACTCCTTTCTGGCACCTTCCGCGGTGGAGTTGTGCATGGGGTGTGTTTGGAACATTTTGTCACCAGCCGAGTCCAAAATTCAGCGTTTCCCCATCTCAGCCCAGAAAGCAGGTAGAACAAGTTTTGTGGTGCCTTTCAGCTGCCTACCGGGGTAGTGTAAAAACTACCAACAGAACTCCTTTCTGGCACCTTCCCCGGTGGAGTTGTGCATGGGGTGTGTTTGGAACATTTTGTCAGGAGCCGAGTCCAAAATTCAGCGTTTCCCCATCTCAGCCCAGAAAGCAGGTAGAACAACTTTTGTGGTGCCTTTCAGCTGCCTACCGGGGTAGTGTAAGAACTACCAAGAGAACTCCTTTCTGGCACCTTCCCCGGTGGAATTGTGCATGGGGTGTGTTTGGAACATTATGTCAGGAGCCGAGACCAAAATTCAGCCACTCCCCATCTCAGCCCAGAAAGCAGGTAGAACAAGTTTTGTGGTGCCTTTCAGCTGCCTACCGGGGTAGTGTAAAAACTACCAACAGAACTCCTTTCTGGCACCTTCCGCGGTGGAGTTGTGCATGGGGTGTGTTTGGAACATTTTGTCATGAGCTGAGGCCAAAATTCAGCGATTCCCCATCTCAGCCCAGGAAGCAGGTAGAACAAGTTTTGTGGTGCCTTTCAGCTGCCTACCGGGGTAGTGTAAAAACTACCAAGAGAACTCCTTTCTGGCACTTTCCCCGGTGGAGTTGTGCATGGGGTGTGTTTGGAACATTTTGTCACCAGCCGAGGCCAAAATTCAGCGATTCCCCATCTCAGCCCAGAAAGCAGGTAGAACAAGTTTTGTGGTGCCTTGCAGCTGTCTACTGGGGGAGTGTAAAAAGTACCAGTAGAACTCGTTTCTGCCACTTTCCCCGGTGGAGTTGTGCATGGGGTGTGTTTGGAACATTTTGTCAGGAGCCGAGACCAAAATTCAGCGATTCCCCATCTCAGCCCAGAAAGCAGGTAGAACAACTTTTGTGGTGCCTTTCAGCTGTCTACCGGGGTAGTGTAAAAAGTACCAGTAGAACTCGTTTCTGGCACTTTCCCCGGTGGAGTTGTGCATGGGGTGTGTTTGGAATATTTTGTCACCAGCCGAGACCAAAATTCAGCGATTCCCCATCTCAGCCCAGAAAGCAGGTAGAACAACTTTTGTGGTGCCTTTCAGCTGCCTACCGGGGTACTGTAAAATCTATGAACAGAACTTTTTTCTGGCACCTTCCGCGGTGGAGTTGTGCATGGGGTGTGTTTGGAACATTTTGTCACCAGCCGAGACCAAAATTCAGCGATTCCCCATCTCAGCCCAGAAAGCAGGTAGAACATCTTTTGTGGTGCCTTTCAGCTGCCTACCAGGGTAGTGTAAAAACTACCAACAGAACTCGTTTCTGGCACCTTCCCCGGTGGAGTTGTGCATGGGGTGTGTTTGGAACATTTTGTCACCAGCCGAGTCCAAAATTCAGCGTTTCCCCATCTCAGCCCAGAAAGCAGGTAGAACAACTTTTGTGGTGCCTTTCAGCTGCCTACTGGGGTAGTGTAAGAACTACCAAGAGAACTCCTTTCTGGCACCTTCCCCGGTGGAGTTGTGCATGGGGTGTGTTTGGAACATTTTGTCACCAGCCGAGACCAAAATTCAGCGATTCCCCATCTCAGCCCAGAAAGCAGGTAGAACAAGTTTTGTGGTGCCTTTCAGCTCTCTACCGGGGTAGTGTAATCAGTACCAGTAGAACTCGTTTCTGGCACTTTCCCCGGTGGAGTTGTGCATGGGGTGTGTTTGGAACATTTTGTCATGAGCCGAGACCAAAATTCAGCGATTCCCCATCTCAGCCCAGAAAGCTGGTAGAACAAGTTTTGTGGTGCCTTTCAGCTGCCTACCGGGGTAGTGTAAAAACTACCAAGAGAACTCCTTTCTGGCACCTTCCCCGATGGAGTTGTGCATGGGGTGTGTTTGGAACATTTTGTCACCAGCTGAGGCCAAAATTCAGCGATTCCCCATCTCAGCCCAGAAAGCAGGTAGAACAAGTTTTGTGGTGCCTTTCAGCTGCCTACCGGGGTAGTGTAAAAAGTACCAGTAGAACTCGTTTCTGGCACTTTCCCCGGTGGAGTTGTGCATGGGGTGTGTTTGGAACACTTTGTCACCAGCCGAGTCCAAAATTCAGCGATTCCCCATCTCAGCCCAGAAAGCAGGTAGAACAAGTTTTGTGGTGCCTTTCAGCTGCCTACCGGGGTAGTGTAAAAAGTACCAGTAGAACTCGTTTCTGGCACTTTCACCGGTGGAGTTGTGCATGGGGTGTGTTTGGAATATTTTGTCACCAGCCGAGACCAAAATTCAGCGTTTCCCCATCTCAGCCCAGAAAGCAGGTAGAACAACTTTTGTGGTGCTTTCAGCTGTCTACAGGGGTAGTGTAAAAAGTACCAGTAGAACTCATTTCTGGCACTTTCCCTGGTGGAGTTGTGCATGGGGTGTGTTTGGAACATTTTGTCACCAGCCGAGTCCAAAATTCAGCGATTCCCCATCTCAGCCCAGAAAGCAGGTAGAACAACTTTTGTGGTGCCTTTCAGCTGCCTACCGGGGTAGTGTAAGAACTACCAAGAGAACTCCTTTCTGGCACTTTCCCCGGTGGAGTTGTGCATGGGGTGTGTTTGGAACATTTTGTCACCAGCCGAGACCAAAATTCAGCGTTTCCCCATCTCAGCCCAGAAAGCAGGTAGAACATCTTTTGTGGTGCCTTTCAGCTGCCTACCAGGGCAGTGTAAAAACTACTAAGAGAACTCCTTTCTGGCACTTTCCCCGGTGGAGTTGTGCATGGGGTGTGTTTGGAACATTTTGTCACCAGCCGAGACCAAAATTCAGCGATTCCCCATCTCAGCCCAGAAAGCAGGTAGAACGACTTTTGTGGTGCAGTGTAAAAACAACCAACAGACCTCGTTTCTGGCACTTTTTCCGCGGTGGAGTTGTGCATGGGGTGTGTTTGGAACATTTTGTCACCGTCTGAGTCCAAAATTCAGCGATTCCCCATCTCAGCCCAGAAAGCAGGTAGAACAAGTTTTGTGGTGCCTTTCAGCTGCCTACCAGGGTAGTGTAAAAACTACCAAGAGAACTCCTTTCTGGCACCTTCCACGGTGGAGTTGTGCATGGGGTGTGTTTGGAACATTTTGTCACCAGCCGAGACCAAAATTCAGCGTTTCCCCATCTCAGCCCAGAAAGCAGGTAGAACAACTTTTGTGGTGCCTTTCAGCTGCCTACCGGGGTAGTGTAAAAACTACAAACAGAACTCTTTCTGGCACCTTCCCCGGTGGAGTTGTGCATGGGGTGTGTTTGGAACATTTTGTCAGGAGCCGAGACCAAAATTCAGCGATTCCCCATCTCAGCCCAGAAAGCAGGTAGAACAAGTTTTGTGGTGCCTTGCAGCTGTCTACAGGGGTAGTGTAAAAAGTACCAACAGAACTCCTTTCTGGCACCTTCCGCGGTGGAGTTGTGCATGGGGTGTGTTTGGAACATTTTGTCATGAGCTGAGGCCAAAATTCAGCGATTCCCCATCTCAGCCCAGAAAGCAGGTAGAACAAGTTTTGTGGTGCCTTTCAGCTGCCTACCGGGGGTAGTGTAAAATCTATGAACAGAACTCCTTTCTGGCAACTTCCGCGGTGGAGTTGTGCATTGGGTGTGTTTGGAACATTTTGTCACCAGCCGAGACCAAAATTCAGCGATTCCCCATCTCAGCCCAGAAAGCAGGCAGAACAAGTTTTGTGGTGCCTTTCAGCTGCCTACTGGGGGAGTGTAAAAAGTACCAGTAGAACTCGTTTCTGGCACTTTCCCCGGTGGAGTTGTGCATGGGGTGTGTTTGGAACATTTTGTCACCAGCCGAGACCAAAATTCAGCGTTTCCCCATCTCAGCCCAGAAAGCAGGTAGAACAAGTTTTGTGGTGCCTTTCAGCTGCCTACCGGGGTAGTGTAAAAAATGCCAGTAGAACTCGTTTCTGGCACTTTCCCCGGTGGAGTTGTGCATGGGGTGTGTTTGGAATTATTTTGTCACCAGCCGAGTCCAAAATTCAGCGTTTCCCCATCTCAGCCCAGAAAGCAGGTAGAACAACTTTTGTGGTGCCTTTCAGCTGTCTACCGGGGGGTACTGTAAAATCTATGAACAGAACTCCTTTCTGGCACCTTCCGCGGTGGAGTTGTGCATGGGGTGTGTTTGGAACATTTTGTCACCAGCCGAGACCAAAATTCAGCGTTTCCCCATCTCAGCCCAGAAAGCAGGTAGAACAAGTTTTGTGGTGCCTTTCAGCTGCCTACCGGGGTAGTGTAAAAACTACCAACAGAACTCGTTTCTGGCACCTTCCCCGGTGGAGTTGTGCATGGGGTGTGTTTGGAACATTTTGTCACCAGCCGAGACCAAAATTCAGCGTTTCCCCATCTCAGCCCAGAAAGCAGGTAGAACAACTTTTGTGGTGCCTTTCAGCTGCCTACTGGGGTAGTGTAAGAACTACCAAGAGAACTCCTTTCTGGCACCTTCCCCCGGTGGAGTTGTGCATGGGGTGTGTTTGGAACATTTTGTCACCAGCCGAGGCCAAATTCAGCGATTCCCCATCTCAGCCCAGAAAGCAGGTAGAACAAGTTTTGTGGTGCCTTTCAGCTGCCTACCGGGGTAGTGTAAAAACTACCAAGAGAACTCGTTTCTGGCACCTTCCCCGGTGGAGTTGTGCATGGGGTGTGTTTGGAACATTTTGTCACCAGCCGAGTCCAAAATTCAGCGTTTCCCCATCTCAGCCCAGAAAGCAGGTTAGAACAAGTTTTGTGGTGCCTTTCAGCTGCCTACCGGGTAGTGTAAAAACTACTAACAGAACTCCTTTCTGGCACCTTCCACGGTGGAGTTGTGCATGGGGTGTGTTTGGAACATTTTGTCAGGAGCCGAGACCAAAATTCAGCCATTCCCCATCTCAGCCCAGAAAGCAGGTAGAACAAGTTTTGTGGTGCCTTTCAGCTGCCTACCGGGCTAGTGTAAAAACTACCAAGAGAACTCCTTTCTGGCACCTTCCCCGGTGGAGTTGTGCATGGGGTGTGTTTGGAACATTTTGTCACCAGCCGAGACCAAAATTCAGCCATTCCCCATCTCAGCCCAGAAAGCAGGTAGAACAACTTTTGTGGTGCAGTGTAAAAACAACCAACAGACCTCGTTTCTGGCACTTTTTCCCCGGTGGAGTTGTGCATGGGGTGTGTTTGGAACATTTCGTCACCAGCCGAGACCAAAAATTCAGCGATTCCCCATCTCAGCCCAGAAAGCAGGTAGAACAAGTTTTGTGGTGCCTTTCAGCTGCCTACCGGGGGTAGTGTAAAAACTACCAAGAGAACTCGTTTCTGGCACTTTCCCCGGTGGAGTTGTGCATGGGGTGTGTTTGGAACATTTTGTCACCAGCCGAGGCCAAAATTCAGCGATTCCCCATCTCAGCCCAGAAAGCAGGTAGAACAAGTTTTGTGGTGCCTTTCAGCTGCCTACCGGGGTAGTGTAAAAAGTACCAGTAGAACTCGTTTCTGGCACTTTCCCCGGTGGAGTTGTGCATGGGGTGTGTTTGGAACATTTTTCAGGAGCCGAGACCAAAATTCAGCGATTCCCCATCTCAGCCCAGAAAGCAGGTAGAACAAGTTTTGTGGTGCCTTTCAGCTGCCTACCGGGGTAGTGTAAAAAGTACCAGTAGAACTCGTTTCTGGCACTTTCACCGGTGGAGTTGTGCATGGGGTGTGTTTGGAATATTTTGTCACCAGCCGAGACCAAAATTCAGCGATTCCCCATCTCAGCCCAGAAAGCAGGTAGAACAACTTTTGTGGTGCCTTTCAGATGCCTACCGGGGTACTGTAAAATCTATGAACAGAACTCCTTTCTGGCACCTTCCGCGGTGGAGTTGTGCATGGGGTGTGTTTGGAACATTTTGTCACCAGCCGAGACCAAAATTCAGCGTTTCCCCATCTCAGCCCAGAAAGCAGGTAGAACATCTTTTGTGGTGCTTTCAGCTGTCTACAGGGGTAGTGTAAAAAGTACCAGTAGAACTCATTTCTGGCACTTTCCCTGGTGGAGTTGTGCATGGGGTGTGTTTGGAACATTTTGTCACCAGCCGAGTCCAAAATTCAGCGGTTCCCCATCTCAGCCCAGAAAGCAGGTAGAACAACTTTTGTGGTGCCTTTCAGCTGCCTACTGGGGTAGTGTAAGAACTACCAAGAGAACTCCTTTCTGGCACCTTCCCCGGTGGAGTTGTGCATGGGGTGTGTTTGGAACATTTTGTCAGGAGCCGAGACCAAAATTCAGCGATTCCCCATCTCAGCCCAGAAAGCAGGTAGAACAAGTTTTGTGGTGCCTTTCAGCTGTCTACCGGGGTAGTGTAATCAGTACCAGTAGAACTCGTTTCTGGCACTTTCCCCGGTGGAGTTGTGCATGGGGTGTGTTTGGAACATTTTGTCATGAGCCGAGACCAAAATTCAGCGATTCCCCATCTCAGCCCAGAAAGCAGGTAGAACAAGTTTTGTGGTGCCTTTCAGCTGCCTACCGGGGTAGTGTAAAAACTACCAAGAGAACTCCTTTCTGGCACCTTCCCCGATGGAGTTGTGCATGGCGTGTGTTTGGAACATTTTGTCACCAGCCGAGGCCAAAATTCAGCGATTCCCCATCTCAGCCCAGAAAGCAGGTAGAACAAGTTTTGTGGTGCCTTTCAGCTGCCTACCGGGGTAGTGTAAAAAGTACCAGTAGAACTCGTTTCTGGCACTTTCCCCGGTGGAGTTGTGCATGGGGTGTGTTTGGAACATTTTTCAGGAGCCGAGACCAAAATTCAGCGATTCCCCATCTCAGCCCAGAAAGCAGGTAGAACAAGTTTTGTGGTGCCTTTCAGCTGCCTACCGGGGTAGTGTAAAAAGTACCAGTAGAACTCGTTTCTGGCACTTTCACCGGTGGAGTTGTGCATGGGGTGTGTTTGGAATATTTTGTCACCAGCCGAGACCAAAATTCAGCGATTCCCCATCTCAGCCCAGAAAGCAGGTAGAACAACTTTTGTGGTGCCTTTCAGATGCCTACCGGGGTACTGTAAAATCTATGAACAGAACTCCTTTCTGGCACCTTCCGCGGTGGAGTTGTGCATGGGGTGTGTTTGGAACATTTTGTCACCAGCCGAGACCAAAATTCAGCGTTTCCCCATCTCAGCCCAGAAAGCAGGTAGAACATCTTTTGTGGTGCCTTTCAGCTGTCTACAGGGGTAGTGTAAAAAGTACCAGTAGAACTCATTTCTGGCACTTTCCCTGGTGGAGTTGTGCATGGGGTGTGTTTGGAACATTTTGTCATGAGCCGAGTCCAAAATTCAGCGGTTCCCCATCTCAGCCCAGAAAGCAGGTAGAACGACTTTTGTGGTGCAGTGTAAAAACTACCAACAGACCTCGTTTCTGGCACTTTTTCCCCGGTGGAGTTGTGCATGGGGTGTGTTTGGAACATTTTGTCACCGTCTGAGTCCAAAATTCAGCGATTCCCCATCTCAGCCCAGAAAGCAGGTAGAACAAGTTTTGTGGTGCCTTTCAGCTGCCTACCGGGGTAGTGTAAAAACTACCAAGAGAACTCCTTTCTGGCACCTTCCCCGATGGAGTTGTGCATGGGGTGTGTTTGGAACATTTTGTCGCCAGCTGAGGCCAAAATTCAGCGTTTCCCCATCTCAGCCCAGAAAGCAGGTAGAACATCTTTTGTGGTGCCTTTCAGCTGCCTACCGGGGTAGTGTAAAAAGTACCAGTAGAACTCGTTTCTGGCACTTTCCCCGATGGAGTTGTGCATGGGGTGTGTTTGGAACATTTTGTCAGGAGCCGAGACCAAAATTCAGCCATTCCCCATCTCAGCCCAGAAAGCAGGTAGAACAACTTTTGTGGTGCCTTTCAGATGCCTACCGGGGTACTGTAAAATCTATGAACAGAACTCCTTTCTGGCACCTTCCGCGGTGGAGTTGTGCATGGGGTGTGTTTGGAACATTTTGTCACCAGCCGAGTCCAAAATTCAGCGATTCCCCATCTCAGCCCAGAAAGCAGGTAGAACAAGTTTTGTGGTGCAGTGTAAAAACTACCAACAGACCTCGTTTCTGGCACTTTTTCCCCGGTGGAGTTGTGCATGGGGTGTGTTTGGAACATTTTGTCACCGTCTGAGTCCAAAATTCAGCGATTCCCCATCTCAGCCCAGAAAGCAGGTAGAACAAGTTTTGTGGTGCCTTTCAGCTGCCTACCGGGGTAGTGTAAAAACTACCAACAGGACTCGTTTCTGGCACCTTCCCCGGTGGAGTTGTGCATGGGGTGTGTTTGGAACATTTTGTCACCAGCCGAGTCCAAATTTAGCGTTTCCCCATCTCAGCCCAGAAAGCAGGTAGAACAACTTTTGTGGTGCCTTTCAGCTGCCTACCGGGGTAGTGTAAAAACTACCAAGAGAACTCGTTTCTGGCACTTTCCCCGGTGGAGTTGTGCATGGGGTGTGTTTGGAACATTTTGTCAGGAGCCGAGACCAAAATTCAGCGATTCCCCATCTCAGCCCAGAAAGCAGGTAGAACAAGTTTTGTGGTGCCTTTCAGCTGCCTACCGGGGTAGTGTAAAAACTACTAACAGAACTCCTTTCTGGCACCTTCCCCGGTGGAGTTGTGCATGGGGTGTGTTTGGAACATTTTGTCAGGAGCCGAGACCAAAATTCAGCGATTCCCCATCTCAGCCCAGAAAGCAGGTAGAACAACTTTTGTGGTGCCTTTCAGATGCCTACCGGGGTACTGTAAAATCTATGAACAGAACTCCTTTCTGGCACCTTCCGCGGTGGAGTTGTGCATGGGGTGTGTTTGGAACATTTTGTCACCAGCCGAGTCCAAAATTCAGCGATTCCCCATCTCAGCCCAGAAAGCAGGTAGAACAAGTTTTGTGGTGCAGTGTAAAAACTACCAACAGACCTCGTTTCTGGCACTTTTTCCCCGGTGGAGTTGTGCATGGGGTGTGTTTGGAACATTTTGTCACCGTCTGAGTCCAAAATTCAGCGATTCCCCATCTCAGCCCAGAAAGCAGGTAGAACAACTTTTGTGGTGCCTTTCAGCTGCCTACCGGGGTAGTGTAAAAACTACCAACAGAACTCGTTTCTGGCACCTTCCCCGGTGGAGTTGTGCATGGGGTGTGTTTGGAACATTTTGTCACCAGCCGAGACCAAATTCAGCGATTCCCCATCTCAGCCCAGAAAGCAGGTAGAACAACTTTTGTGGTGCCTTTCAGCTGCCTACCGGGGTAGTGTAAAAACTACCAAGAGAACTCGTTTCTGGCACCTTCCCCGGTGGAGTTGTGCATGGGGTGTGTTTGGAACATTTTGTCACCAGCCGAGTCCAAAATTCAGCGTTTCCCCATCTCAGCCCAGAAAGCAGGTAGAACAACTTTTGTGGTGCCTTTCAGATGCCTACCGGGGTACTGTAAAATCTATGAACACAACTCCTTTCTGGCACCTTCCGCGGTGGAGTTGTGCATGGGGTGTGTTTGGAACATTTTGTCACCAGCCGAGACCAAAATTCAGTGTTTCCCCATCTCAGCCCAGAAAGCAGGTAGAACAAGTTTTGTGGTGCCTTTCAGCTGTCTACAGGGGTAGTGTAAAAAGTACCAGTAGAACTCATTTCTGGCACTTTCCCTGGTGGAGTTGTGCATGGGGTGTGTTTGGAACATTTTGTCATGAGCCGAGTCCAAAATTCAGCGTTTCCCCATCTCAGCCCAGAAAGCAGGTAGAACAACTTTTGTGGTGCAGTGTAAAAACTACCTAGAGACCTCGTTTCTGGCACTTTTTCCCCGGTGGAGTTGTGCATGGGGTGTGTTTGGAACATTTTGTCAGGAGCCGAGACCAAAATTCAGCGATTCCCCATCTCAGCCCAGAAAGCAGGTAGAACAAGTTTTGTGGTGCCTTTCAGCTGCCTACCGGGGTAGTGTAAAAACTACCAAGAGAACTCCTTTCTGGCACCTTCCCCGATGGAGTTGTGCATGGGGTGTGTTTGGAACATTTTGTCGCCAGCTGAGGCCAAAATTCAGCGTTTCCCCATCTCAGCCCAGAAAGCAGGTAGAACATCTTTTGTGGTGCCTTTCAGCTGCCTACCGGGGTAGTGTAAAAACTACCAAGAGAACTCGTTTCTGGCACTTTCCCCGGTGGAGTTGTGCATGGGGTGTGTTTGGAACATTTTGTCAGGAGCCGAGACCAAAATTCAGCGATTCCCCATCTCAGCCCAGAAAGCAGGTAGAACAACTTTTGTGGTGCCTTTCAGATGCCTACCGGGGTACTGTAAAATCTATGAACAGAACTCCTTTCTGGCACCTTCCGCGGTGGAGTTGTGCATGGGGTGTGTTTGGAACATTTTGTCACCAGCTGAGGCCAAAATTCAGCGATTCCCCATCTCAGCCCAGGAAGCAGGTAGAACAAGTTTTGTGGTGCCTTTCAGCTTTCTACTGGGGTAGTGTAAAAAGTACCAGTAGAACTCGTTTCTGGCACTTTCCCCGGTGGAGTTGTGCATGGGGTGTGTTTGGAACATTTTGTCAGGAGCCGAGACCAAAATTCAGCGATTCCCCATCTCAGCCCAGAAAGCAGGTAGAACAAGTTTTGTGGTGCCTTTCAGCTGCCTACCGGGGTAGTGTAAAAACTACCAAGAGAACTCGTTTCTGGCACCTTCCCCGGTGGAGTTGTGCATGGGGTGTGTTTGGAACATTTTGTCACCAGCCGAGTCCAAAATTCAGCGTTTCCCCATCTCAGCCCAGAAAGCAGGTAGAACAAGTTTTGTGGTGCCTTTCAGCTGCCTACCGGGGTAGTGTAAAAACTACTAACAGAACTCCTTTCTGGCACCTTCCACGGTGGAGTTGTGCATGGGGTGTGTTTGGAACATTTTGTCAGGAGCCGAGACCAAAATTCAGCCATTCCCCATCTCAGCCCAGAAAGCAGGTAGAACAAGTTTTGTGGTGCCTTTCAGCTGCCTACCGGGCTAGTGTAAAAACTACCAAGAGAACTCCTTTCTGGCACCTTCCCCGGTGGAGTTGTGCATGGGGTGTGTTTGGAACATTTTGTCACCAGCCGAGACCAAAATTCAGCCATTCCCCATCTCAGCCCAGAAAGCAGGTAGAACAACTTTTGTGGTGCAGTGTAAAAACAACCAACAGACCTCGTTTCTGGCACTTTTTCCCCGGTGGAGTTATGCATGTGGTGTGTTTGGAACATTTTGTCACCAGCTGAGACCAAAATTCAGCGATTCCCCATCTCAGCCCAGAAAGCAGGTAGAACAAGTTTTGTGGTGCCTTTCAGCTGCCTACCGGGGTAGTGTAAGAACTACCAAGAGAACTCGTTTCTGGCACCTTCCCCGGTGGAGTTGTGCATGGGGTGTGTTTGGAACATTTTGTCAGGAGCCGAGACCAAAATTCAGCGATTCCCCATCTCAGCCCAGAAAGCAGGTAGAACAACTTTTGTGGTGCCTTTCAGCTTTCTACTGGGGTAGTGTAAAAAGTACCAGTAGAACTCGTTTCTGGCACTTTCCCCGGTGGAGTTGTGCATGGGGTGTGTTTGGAACATTTTGTCAGGAGCCGAGACCAAAATTCAGCGATTCCCCATCTCAGCCCAGAAAGCAGGTAGAAAGTGTTTTGTGGTGCCTTTCAGCTGTCTACTGGGGTAGTGTAAAAACTACTAACAGAACTCCTTTCTGGCACCTTCCGCGGTGGAGTTGTGCATGGGGTGTGTTTGGAACATTTTGTCAGGAGCCGAGACCAAAATTCAGCGTTTCCCCATCTCAGCCCAGAAAGCAGGTAGAACAAGTTTTGTGGTGCCTTTCAGATGCCTACTGGGGTACTGTAAAATCTATGAACAGAACTCCTTTCTGGCACCTTCCGCGGTGGAGTTGTGCATGGGGTGTGTTTGGAACATTTTGTCACCAGCTGAGACCAAAATTCAGCGTTTCCCCATCTCAGCCCAGAAAGCAGGTAGAACATCTTTTGTGGTGCCTTTCAGCTGTCTACAGGGGTAGTGTAAAAAGTACCAGTAGAACTCATTTCTGGCACTTTCCCTGGTGGAGTTGTGCATGGGGTGTGTTTGGAACATTTTGTCATGAGCCGAGTCCAAAATTCAGCGTTTCCCCATCTCAGCCCAGAAAGCAGGTAGAACAAGTTTTGTGGTGCAGTGTAAAAACTACCAACAGACCTCGTTTCTGGCACTTTTTCCCCGGTGGAGTTGTGCATGGGGTGTGTTTGGAACATTTTGTCAGGAGCCAAGACCAAAATTCAGCGTTTCCCCATCTCAGCCCAGAAAGCAGGTAGAACAAGTTTTGTGGTGCCTTTCAGCTGCCTACCGGGGTAGTGTAAAAACTACTAACAGAACTCCTTTCTGGCACCTTCCACGGTGGAGTTGTGCATGGGGTGTGTTTGGAACATTTTGTCACCAGCCAAGTCCAAAATCCAGCCATTCCCCATCTCAGCCCAGAAAGCAGGTAGAACAAGTTTTGTGGTGCCTTTCAGCTGCCTACCGGGCTAGTGTAAAAACTACCAAGAGAACTCCTTTCTGGCACCTTCCCCGGTGGAGTTGTGCATGGGGTGTGTTTGGAACATTTTGTCACCAGCCGAGACCAAAATTCAGCCATTCCCCATCTCAGCCCAGAAAGCAGGTAGAACAACTTTTGTGGTGCAGTGTAAAAACAACCAACAGACCTCGTTTCTGGCACTTTTTCCCCGGTGGAGTTATGCATGTGGTGTGTTTGGAACATTTTGTCACCAGCCGAGACCAAAATTCAGCGATTCCCCATCTCAGCCCAGAAAGCAGGTAGAACAAGTTTTGTGGTGCCTTTCAGCTTTCTACTGGGGTAGTGTAAAAAGTACCAGTAGAACTCGTTTCTGGCACTTTCCCCGGTGGAGTTGTGCATGGGGTGTGTTTGGAACATTTTGTCAGGAGCCGAGACCAAAATTCAGCGATTCCCCATCTCAGCCCAGAAAGCAGGTAGAACAAGTTTTGTGGTGCCTTTCAGCTGTCTACCGGGGGTAGTGTAAAAACTACTAACAGAACTCCTTTCTGGCACCTTCCGCGGTGGAGTTGTGCATGGGGTGTGTTTGGAACATTTTGTCAGGAGCCGAGACCAAAATTCAGCGTTTCCCCATCTCAGCCAGAAAAGCAGGTAGAACAACTTTTGTGGTGCCTTTCAGATGCCTACCGGGGTAGTGTAAAATCTATGAACAGAACTCGTTTCTGGCACCTTCCCCGGTGGAGTTGTGCATGGGTGTGTTTGGAACATTTTGTCACCAGCCGAGACCAAAATTCAGCGTTTCCCCATCTCAGCCCAGAAAGCAGGGTAGAACATCTTTTGTGGTGCCTTTCAGCTGTCTACAGGGGTAGTGTAAAAAGTACCAGTAGAACTCATTTCTGGCACTTTCCCTGGTGGAGTTGTGCATGGGGTGTGTTTGGAACATTTTGTCATGAGCCGAGTCCAAAATTCAGCGTTTCCCCATCTCAGCCCAGAAAGCAGGTAGAACGACTTTTGTGGTGCAGTGTAAAAACTACCAACAGACCTCGTTTCTGGCACTTTTTCCCCGGTGGAGTTGTGCATGGGGTGTGTTTGGAACATTTTGTCAGGAGCCGAGACCAAAATTCAGCGATTCCCCATCTCAGCCCAGAAAGCAGGTAGAACAAGTTTTGTGGTGCCTTTCAGCTGCCTACCGGGGGTAGTGTAAAAACTACCAAGAGTACTCCTTTCTGGCACTTTCCCCGGTGGAGTTGTGCATGGGGTGTGTTTGGAACATTTTATCACCAGCCGAGACCAAAATTCAGCGATTCCCCATCTCAGCCCAGAAAGCAGGTAGAACAACTTTTGTGGTGCCTTTCAGATGCCTACCGGGGGTACTGTAAAATCTATGAACAGAACTCCTTTCTGGCACCTTCCGCGGTGGAGTTGTGCATGGGGTGTGTTTGGAACATTTTGTCACCAGCCGAGTCCAAAATTCAGCGATTCCCCATCTCAGCCCAGAAAGCAGGTAGAACAGTTTTGTGGTGCCAGTGTAAAAACTACCAACAGACCTCGTTTCTGGCACTTTTTCCCCGGTGGAGTTGTGCATGGGGTGTGTTTGGAACATTTTGTCACCGTCTGAGTCCAAAATTCAGCGATTCCCCATCTCAGCCCAGAAAGCAGGTAGAACAAGTTTTGTGGTGCCTTTCAGCTGCCTACCAGGGTAGTGTAAAAACTACCAACAGAACTCGTTTCTGGCACCTTCCCCGGTGGAGTTGTGCATGGGGTGTGTTTGGAACATTTTGTCACAGCCGAGACCAAATTCAGCGATTCCCCATCTCAGCCCAGAAAGCAGGTAGAACAACTTTTGTGGTGCCTTTCAGCTGCCTACCGGGGGTAGTGTAAAAACTACCAAGAGAACTCGTTTCTGGCACTTTCCCCGGTGGAGTTGTGCATGGGGTGTGTTTGGAACATTTTGTCAGGAGCCGAGACCAAAATTCAGCGATTCCCCATCTCAGCCCAGAAAGCAGGTAGAACAAGTTTTGTGGTGCCTTTTCAACTGCCTACCGGGGTAGTGTAAAAACTACCAGTAGAACTCGGTTTCTGGCACCTTCCCCGGTGGAGTTGTGCATGGGGTGTGTTTTGGAACATTTTGTCATGAGCCGAGACCAAAATTCAGCGTTTCCCCATCTCAGCCCAGAAAGCAGGTAGAACAACTTTTGTGGTGCCTTTCAGATGCCTACCGGGGGTACTGTAAAATCTATGAACAGAACTCCTTTCTGGCACCTTCCGCGGTGGAGTTGTGCATGGGGTGTGTTTGGAACATTTTGTCACCAGCCGAGACCAAAATTCAGTGTTTCCCCATCTCAGCCCAGAAAGCAGGTAGAACATCTTTTGTGGTGCCTTTCAGCTGTCTACAGGGGTAGTGTAAAAAAGTACCAGTAGAACTCATTTCTGGCACTTTCCCTGGTGGAGTTGTGCATGGGGTGTGTTTGGAACATTTTTGTCATGAGCCGAGTCCAAAATTCAGCGTTTCCCCATCTCAGCCCAGAAAGCAGGTAGAACAAGTTTTGTGGTGCAGTGTAAAAACTACCAAGAGAACTCCTTTCTGGCACCTTCCCCGATGGAGTTGTGCATGGGGTGTGTTTGGAACATTTTGTCAGGAGCCGAGACCAAAATTCAGCCATTCCCCATCTCAGCCCAGAAAGCAGGTAGAACAAGTTTTGTGGTGCCTTTCAGCTGCCTACCGGGGTAGTGTAAAAACTACCAACAGAACTACTTTCTGGCACCTTCCCCGGTGGAGTTGTGCATGGGGTGTGTTTGGAACATTTTGTCACCAGCTGAGGCCAAAATTCAGCGTTTCCCCATCTCATCCCAGAAAGCAGGTAGAACATCTTTTGTGGTGACTTTCAGCTGCCTACCGGGGTAGTGTAAAAACTACCAAGAGAACTCGTTTCTGGCACTTTCCCCGGTGGAGTTGTGCATGGGGTGTGTTTGGAACATTTTGTCAGGAGCCGAGACCAAAATTCAGCGATTCCCCATCTCAGCCCAGAAAGCAGGTAGAACAACTTTTGTGGTGCCTTTCAGATGCCTACCGGGGTACTGTAAAATCTAAGAACAGAACTCCTTTCTGGCACCTTCCGCGGTGGAGTTGTGCATGGGGTGTGTTTGGAACATTTTGTCACCAGCCGACTCCAAAATTCAGCGATTCCCCATCTCAGCCCAGAAAGCAGGTAGAACAAGTTTTGTGGTGCAGTGTAAAAACTACCAACAGACCTCGTTTCTGGCACTTTTTCCCCGGTGGAGTTGTGCATGGGGTGTGTTTGGAACATTTTGTCACCGTCTGAGTCCAAAATTCAGCGTTTCCCCATCTCAGCCCAGAAAGCAGGTAGAACATCTTTTGTGGTGCCTTTCAGCTGCCTACCGGGGTAGTGTAAAAACTACTAACAGAACTCCTTTCTGGCACCTTCCACGGTGGAGGTTGTGCATGGGGTGTGTTTGGAACATTTTGTCACCAGCCGAGACCAAAATTCAGCCATTCCCCATCTCAGCCAGGAAGCAGGTAGAACAAGTTTTGTGGTGCCTTTCAGCTGCCTACCGGGGGTAGTGTAAAAACTACCAAGAGAACTCCTTTCTGGCACCTTCCCCCGGTGGAGTTGTGCATGGGGTGTGTTTGGAACATTTTGTCACCAGCCGAGACCAAAATTCAGCACTTCCCCATCTCAGCCCAGGAAGCAGGTAGAACAAGTTTTGTGGTGCAGTGTAAAAACAACCAACAGACCTCGTTTCTGGCCACTTTTTCCCCGGTGGAGTTATGCATGTGGTGTGTTTGGAACATTTTGTCACCGTCTGAGTCCAAAATTCAGCGATTCCCCCATCTCAGCCCAGAAAGCAGGTAGAACAAGTTTTGTGGTGCCTTTCAGCTTTCTACTGGGGTAGTGTAAAAAGTACCAGTAGAACTCGTTTTCTGGCACTTTCCCCGGTGGAGTTGTGCATGGGGTGTGTTTGGAACATTTTGTCAGGAGCCGAGACCAAAATTCAGCGATTCCCCATCTCAGCCCAGAAAGCAGGTAGAACAAGTTTTGTGGTGCCTTTCAGCTGTCTACCGGGGGGTAGTGTAAAAACTACTAACAGAACTCCTTTCTGGCACCTTCCGCGGTTGGAGTTGTGCATGGGGTGTGTTTGGAACATTTTGTCAGGAGCCGAGACCAAAATTCAGCGTTTCCCCATCTCAGCCCAGAAAGCAGGTAGAACAACTTTTGTGGTGCCTTTCAGATGCCTACCAGGGTACTGTAAAATCTACCAACAGAACTCCTTTCTGGCACCTTCCCCGGTGGAGTTGTGCATGGGGTGTGTTTGGAACATTTTGTCACCATCCGAGACCAAAATTCAGCGTTTCCCCATCTCAGCCCAGAAAGCAGGTAGAACAAGTTTTGTGGTGCCTTTCAGCTGCCTACCGGGGTAGTGTAAAAACTACCAAGAGAACTCCTTTCTGGCACCTTCCACGGTGGAGTTGTGCATGGGGTGTGTTTGGAACATTTTGTCAGGAGCCGAGACCAAAATTCAGCCATTCCCCATCTCAGCCCAGAAAGCAGGTAGAACAACTTTTGTGGTGCCTTTTCAGCTGTCTACTGGGGTAGTGTAAAAAGTACCAGTAGAACTCGTTTCTGGCACTTTCCCCGGTGGAGTTGTGCATGGGGTGTGTTTGGAACATTTTGTCACCAGCCGAGACCAAAATTCAGCCATTCCCCATCTCAGCCCAGAAAGCAGGTAGAACAACTTTTGTGGTGCAGTGTAAAAACAACCAACAGACCTCGTTTCTGGCACTTTTTCCCGGTGGAGTTATGCATGGGGTGTGTTTGGAACATTTTGTCACCAGCTGAGACCAAAATTCAGCGATTCCCCATCTCAGCCCAGAAAGCAGGTAGAACAAGTTTTGTGGTGCCTTTCAGCTGCCTACCGGGGTAGTGTAAGAACTACCAAGAGAACTTCTTTCTGGCACCTTCCCCGGTGGAGTTGTGCATGGGGGTGTGTTTGGAACATTTTGTCAGGAGCCGAGACCAAAATTCAGCGATTCCCCATCTCAGCCCAGAAAGCAGGTAGAACAAGTTTTGTGGTGCCTTTCAGCTTTCTACTGGGGTAGTGTAAAAAGTACCAGTAGAACTCGTTTCTGGCACTTTCCCCGGTGGAGTTGTGCATGGGGTGTGTTTGGAACATTTTGTCAGGAGCCGAGACCAAAATTCAGCGATTCCCCATCTCAGCCCAGAAAGCAGGTAGAACAAGTTTTGTGGTGCCTTTCAGCTGTCTACCGGGGTAGTGTAAAAACTACTAACATAACTCCTTTCTGGCACCTTCCCCTGGTGGAGTTGTGCATGGGGTGTGTTTGGAACATTTTGTCACCAGCCGAGTCCAAAATTCAGCGTTTCCCCATCTCAGCCCAGAAAGCAGGTAGAACAACTTTTGTGGTGCCTTTTCAGATGCCTACCGGGGTACTGTAAAATCTATGAACAGAACTCATTTCTGGCACCTTCCGCGGTGGAGTTGTGCATGGGGTGTGTTTGGAACATTTTGTCACCAGCCGAGACCAAAATTCAGCGATTCCCCATCTCAGCCCAGAAAGCAGGTAGAACATCTTTTGTGGTGCCTTTCAGCTGTCTACAGGGGTAGTGTAAAAAGTACCAGTAGAACTCATTTCTGGCACTTTCCCTGGTGGAGTTGTGCATGGGGTGTGTTTGGAACATTTTGTCACCAGCCGAGTCCAAAATTCAGCGATTCCCCATCTCAGCCCAGAAAGCAGGTAGAACAAGTTTTGTGGTGCAGTGTAAAAACTACCAACAGACCTCGTTTCTGGCACTTTTTCCCCGGTGGAGTTGTGCATGGGGTGTGTTTGGAACATTTTGTCACCGTCTGAGTCCAAAATTCAGCGATTCCCCATCTCAGCCCAGAAAGCAGGTAGAACAAGTTTTTGTGGTGCCTTTCAGCTGCCTACCAGGGTAGTGTAAAAACTACCAACAGAACTCGTTTCTGGCACCTTCCCCGGTGGAGTTGTGCATGGGGTGTGTTTGGAACATTTTGTCACCAGCCGAGTCCAAATTTAGCGTTTCCCCATCTCAGCCCAGAAAGCAGGTAGAATAAGTTTTGTGGTGCCTTTCAGCTGCCTACCGGGGTAGTGTAAAAACTACCAAGAGAACTCCTTTCTGGCACCTTCCCCGGTGGAGTTGTGCATGGGGTGTGTTTGGAACATTTTGTCACCAGCCGAGACCAAAATTCAGCCATTCCCCATCTCAGCCCAGAAAGCAGGTAGAACAACTTTTGTGGTGCAGTGTAAAAACAACCAACAGACCTCGTTTCTGGCACTTTTTCCCCGGGTGGAGTTATGCATGTGGTGTGTTTGGAACATTTTGTCTCCAGCTGAGACCAAAATTCAGCCATTCCCGATCTCAGCCCAGAAAGCAGGTAGAATAAGTTTTGTGGAGCCTTTCAGCTGCCTACCCGGGGTAGTGTAAAAACTACCAACAGAACTCCTTTCTGGCACCTTCCCCGGTGGAGTTGTGCATGGGGTGTGTTTGTAACATTTTGTCACCAGCCGAGACCAAAATTCAGCGATTCCCCATCTCAGCCCAGAAAGCAGGTAGAACAAGTTAGTGTGCCTTTCAGCTGCTACCGGGGTAGTGTAAAAACTACCAAGAGAACTCCTTTCTGGCACCTTCCCCGGTGGAGTTGTGCATGGGGTGTGTTTTGGAACATTTTGTCACCAGCCGAGACCAAAATTCAGCCATTCCCCATCTCAGCCCAGAAAGCAGGTAGAACAACTTCTGTGGTGCAGTGTAAAAACAACCACAGACCTCGTTTCTGGCACTTTTTCCCGGTGGAGTTATGCATGTGGTGTGTTTGGAACATTTTGTCACCAGCCGAGACCAAAATTCAGCGATTCCCCATCTCAGCCCAGAAAGCAGGTAGAACAAGTTTTGTGGTGCCTTTCAGCTGCCTACCGGGGTAGTGTAAAAACTACCAAGAGAACTCCTTTCTGGCACCTTCCCCGATGGAGTTGTTGCATGGGGTGTGTTTGGATCATTTTGTCACCAGCTGAGGCCAAAATTCAGCGTTTCCCCATCTCAGCCCAGAAAGCAGGTAGAACATCTTTTGTGGTGCCTTTCAGCTGCCTACCGGGGTAGTGTAAAAACTAATAACAGAAATCCTTTCTGGCACCTTCACAGTGGAGTTGTGCATGGGGTGTGTTTGGAACATTTTGTCAGGAGCCGAGACCAAAATTCAGCCATTCCCCATCTCAGCCCAGAAAGCAGGTAGAACAAGTTTTGTGGTGCCTTGCAGCTGTCTACAGGGGTAGTGTAAAAAGTACCAGTAGAACTCGTTTCTGGCACTTTCCCCGGTGGAGCTGTGCATGGGGTGTGTTTGGAACATTTTGTCACCAGCCGAGACCAAAATTCAGCCATTCCCCCATCTCAGCCCAGAAAGCAGGTAGAAACAAGTTTTGTGGTGCCTTTCAGCTGCCTACCAGGGTAGTGTAAAAACTACCAAGAGAACTCGTTTCTGGCACTTTCCCCGGTGGAGTTGTGCATGAGGTGTGTTTGAACATTTTTCAGGAGCCGAGACCAAAATTCAGCGATTCCCCATCTCAGCCCAGAAAGCAGGTAGAACAAGTTTTGTGGTGCCTTTAAGCTGTCTACTGGGGTAGTGTAAAAAGTACCAGTAGAACTCGTTTCTGGCACTTTCCCCGGTGGAGTTGTGCATGGGGTGTGTGTTTGGAACATTTTGTCAGGAGCCGAGGCCAAAATTCAGCGTTTCCCCATCTCAGCCCAGAAAGCAGATAGAACAACTTTTGTGGTGCCTTTCAGCTGTCTAACGGGGTAGTGTAAAAACTACCAAGAGAACTCGTTTCTGGCACTTTTCCCGGTGGAGTTGTGCATGGGGTGTGTTTGGAACATTTTGTCACCAGCCGAGACCAAAATTCAGCGTTTCCCCCATCTCAGCCCAGAAAGCAGGTAGAACATCTTTTGTGGTGCCTTTCAGCTGCCTACCGGGGCAGTGTAAAAACTACCAACAGAACTCGTTTCTGGCACCTTCCCCGGTGGAGTTGTGCATGGGGTGTGTTTGGAACATTTTGTCACCAGCCGAGTCCAAAATTCAGCGTTTCCCCATCTCAGCCCAGAAAGCAGGTAGAACAACTTTTGTGGTGCCTTTCAGCTGCCTACCGGGGTAGTGTAAGAACTACCAAGAGAACTCCTTTCTGGCACCTTCCGCGGTGGAGTTGTGCATGGGGTGTGTTTGGAACATTTTGTCACCAGCTGAGGCCAAAATTCAGCGTTTCCCCATCTCAGCCCAGAAAGCAGGTAGAACAAGTTTTGTGGTGCCTTTCAGCTGCCTACCAGGGTAGTGTAAAAACTACCAACAGAACTCCTTTCTGGTACCTTCCCCCGTGGAGTTGTGCATGGGGTGTGTTTGGAACATTTTGTCACCAGCCGAGACCAAAATTCAGCGGTTCCCCATCTCAGCCCAGAAAGCAGGTAGAACAAGTTTTGTGGTGCCTTTCAGCTGCCTACCGGGGTAGTGTAAAACCTACTAAGAGAACTCCTTTCTGGCACCTTCCCCGGTGGAGTTGTGCATGGGGTGTGTTTGGAACATTTTGTCAGGAGCCGAGACCAAAATTCAGCCATTCCCCATCTCAGCCCAGAAAGCAGGTAGAACAAGTTTTGTGGTGCCTTTCAGCTGCCTACCCGGGGTACTGTAAAAACTACCAAGAGAACTCCTTTCTGGCACCTTCCCCGGTGGAGTTGTGCATGGGGTGTGTTTGGAACATTTTGTCACCAGCCGAGACCAAAATTCAGCGATTCCCCATCTCAGCCCAGAAAGCAGGTAGAACAAGTTTTGTGGTGCCTTTCAGCTGCCTACCGGGGTAGTGTAAAAACTACCAAGAGAACTCCTTTCTGGCACCTTCCGCGGTGGAGTTGTGCATGGGGTGTGTTTGGAACATTTTGTCACCAGCTGAGGCCAAAATTCAGCGTTTCCCCATCTCAGCCCAGAAAGCAGGTAGAACAAGTTTTGTGGTGCCTTTCAGCTGCCTACCAGGGTAGTGTAAAAACTAGCAACAGAACTCCTTTCTGGCACCTTCCACGGTGGAGTTGTGCATGGGGTGTGTTTGGAACATTTTGTCACCAGCCGAGTCCAAAATTCAGCGGTTCCCCATCTCAGCCCAGAAAGCAGGTAGAACAACTTCTGTGGTGCAGTGTAAAAACAACCAACAGACCTCGTTTCTGGCACTTTTTCCCCGGTGGAGTTATGCATGTGGTGTGTTTGGAACATTTTGTCACCAGCCGAGACCAAAATTCAGCGATTCCCCATCTCAGCCCAGAAGCAGGTAGAACAAGTTTTGTGGTGCCTTTCAGCTGCCTACCGGGGTAGTGTAAAAACTACCAAGAGAACTCCTTTCTGGCACCTTCCCCGATGGAGTTGTGCATGGGGTGTGTTTGGATCATTTTGTCACCAGCTGAGGCCAAAATTCAGCGTTTCCCCATCTCAGCCCAGAAAGCAGGTAGAACATCTTTTGTGGTGCCTTTCAGCTGCCTACCGGGGTAGTGTAAAAACTAATAACAGAAATCCTTTCTGGCACCTTCCACAGTGGAGTTGTGCATGGGGTGTGTTTGGAACATTTTGTCAGGAGCCGAGACCCAAAATTCAGCCATTCCCCATCTCAGCCCAGAAAGCAGGTAGAACAAGTTTTGTGGTGCCTTTGCAGCTGTCTACAGGGGTAGTGTAAAAAGTACCAGTAGAACTCGTTTCTGGCACTTTCCCCGGTGGAGCTGTGCATGGGGTGTGTTTGGAACATTTTGTCACCAGCCGAGACCAAAATTCAGCCATTCCCCATCTCAGCCCAGAAAGCAGGTAGAACAAGTTTTGTGGTGCCTTTCAGCTGCCTACCAGGGTAGTGTAAAAACTACCAAGAGAACTCGTTTCTGGCACTTTCCCCGGTGGAGTTGTGCATGAGGTGTGTTTGGAACATTTTCAGGAGCCGAGACCAAAATTCAGCGATTCCCCATCTCAGCCCAGAAAGCAGGTAGAACAAGTTTTTGTGGTGCCTTTAAGCTGTCTACTGGGGTAGTGTAAAAAGTACCAGTAGAACTCGTTTCTGGCACTTTCCCCGGTGGAGTTGTGCATGGGGTGTGTTTGGAACATTTTGTCAGGAGCCGAGGCCAAAATTCAGCGTTTCCCCATCTCAGCCCAGAAAGCAGATAGAACAACTTTTGTGGTGCCTTTCAGCTGTCTAACGGGGTAGTGTAAAAACTACCAAGAGAACTCGTTTCTGGCACTTTCCCCGGTGGAGTTGTGCATGGGGTGTGTTTGGAACATTTTGCTCACCAGCCGAGACCAAAATTCAGCGTTTCCCCATCTCAGCCCAGAAAGCAGGTAGAACATCTTTTGTGGTGCCTTTCAGCTGCCTACCGGGGCAGTGTAAAAACTACCAACAGAACTCGTTTCTGGCACCCTTCCCCGGTGGAGTTGTGCATGGGGTGTGTTTGGAACATTTTGTCACCAGCCGAGTCCAAAATTCAGCGTTTCCCCATCTCAGCCCAGAAAGCAGGTAGAACAACTTTTGTGGTGCCTTTCAGCTGCCTACCGGGGTAGTGTAAGAACTACCAAGAGAACTCCTTTCTGGCACCTTCCGCGGTGGAGTTGTGCATGGGGTGTGTTTGGAACATTTTGTCACCAGCTGAGGCCAAAATTCAGCGTTTCCCCATCTCAGCCCAGAAAGCAGGTAGAACAAGTTTTGTGGTGCCTTTCAGCTGCCTACCAGGGTAGTGTAAAAACTACCAACAGAACTCCTTTCTGGTACCTTCCCCCGTGGAGTTGTGCATGGGGTGTGTTTGGAACATTTTGTCACCAGCCGAGACCAAAATTCAGCGGTTCCCCATCTCAGCCCAGAAAGCAGGTAGAACACGTTTTTGTGGTGCCTTTCAAGCTGCCTACCGGGGTAGTGTAAAACCTACTAAGAGAACTCCTTTCTGGCACCTTCCCCGGTGGAGTTGTGCATGGGGTGTGTTTGGAACATTTTGTCAGGAGCCGAGACCAAAATTCAGCCATTCCCCATCTCAGCCCAGAAAGCAGGTAGAACAAGTTTTGTGGTGCCTTTCAGCTGCCTACCGGGGTACTGTAAAAACTACCAAGAGAACTCCTTTCTGGCACCTTCCCCGGTGGAGTTGTGCATGGGGTGTGTTTGGAACATTTTGTCACCAGCCGAGACCAAAATTCAGCGATTCCCCATCTCAGCCCAGAAAGCAGGTAGAACAAGTTTTGTGGTGCCTTTCAGCTGCCTACCGGGGTAGTGTAAAAACTACCAAGAGAACTCCTTTCTGGCACCTTCCGCGGTGGAGTTGTGCATGGGGTGTGTTTGGAACATTTTGTCACCAGCTGAGGCCAAAATTCAGCGTTTCCCCATCTCAGCCCAGAAAGCAGGTAGAACAAGTTTTGTGGTGCCTTTCAGCTGCCTACCAGGGTAGTGTAAAAACTAGCAACAGAACTCCTTTCTGGCACCTTCCACGGTGGAGTTGTGCATGGGGTGTGTTTGGAACATTTTGTCACCAGCCGAGTCCAAAATTCAGCGGTTCCCCATCTCAGCCCAGAAAGCAGGTAGAACAACTTTTGTGGTGCAGTGTAAAAACTACTAAGAGATCTTATTTCTGGCACCTTCCCCGGTGGAGTTGTGCATGGGGTGTGTTTGGAACATTTTGTCACCAGCCGAGTCCAAAATTCAGCGATTCCCCAACTCAGCCCAGAAAGCAGGTAGAACAACTTTTGTGGTGCCTTTCAGCTGCCTACCGGGGTAGTGTAAAAACTACCAAGAGAACTCGTTTCTGGCACCTTCCGCGGTGGAGTTGTGCATGGGGTGTGTTTGGAACATTTTGTCACCAGCTGAGACCAAATTCAGCGGTTCCCCATCTCAGCCCAGAAAGCAGGTAGAACAAGTTTTGTGGTGCCTTTCAGCTGCCTACCGGGGTAGTGTAAAAAGTACCAACAGAACTCCTTTCTGGCACCTTCCCCGGTGGAGTTGTGCATGGGGTGTGTTTGGAACATTTTGTCTCCAGCTGAGACCAAAATTCAGCGGTTCCCCATCTCAGCCCAGAAAGCAGGTAGAACAAGTTTTGTGGTGACTTTCAGCTGCCTACCGGGGTAGTGTAAAAACTACCAACAGAACTCCTTTCTGGCACCTTCCGCGGTGGAGTTGTGCATGGGGTGTGTTTGGAACATTTTGTCACCAGCCGAGACCAAAATTCAGCGATTCCCCATCTCAGCCCAGAAAGCAGGTAGAACAAGTTTTGTGGTGCCTTTCAGCTGCCTACCGGGGTAGTGTAAAAACTACCAACAGAACTTATTTCTGGCACCTTCCGCGGTGGAGTTGTGCATGGGGTGTGTTTGGAACATTTTGTCACCAGCCGAGACCAAAATTCAGCCATTCCCCATCTCAGCCCAGAAAGCAGGTAGAACAACTTTTGTGGTGCCCTGCAGCTGTCTACCGGGGTAGTGTAAAAAGTACCAGTAGAACTCGTTTCTGGCACTTTCCCCGGTGGAGTTGTGCATGGGGTGTGTTTGGAACATTTTGTCAGGAGCCGAGACCAAAATTCAGCGATTCCCCATCTCAGCCCAGAAAGCAGGTAGAACAAGTTTTGTGGTGCCTTTCAGCTGCCTACCGGGGGTAGTGTAAAAACTACCAACAGAACTCGTTTCTGGCACCTTCCCCGGTGGAGTTGTGCATGGGGTGTGTTTGGAACATTTTGTCACCAGCCGAGACCAAAATTCAGCGATTCCCCATCTCAGCCCAGAAAGCAGGTAGAACAAGTTTTGTGGTGCCTTGCAGCTGTCTACAGGGGTAGTGTAAAAAGTACTAGTAGAAGTCGTTTCTGGCACTTTCCCCGGTGGAGTTGTGCATGGGGTGTGTTTGGAACATTTTGTCACCAGCCGAGACCAAAATTCAGCGATTCCCCATCTCAGCCCAGAAAGCAGGTAGAACAAGTTTTGTGGTGCCTTTCAGCTGCCTACCGGGGTAGTGTAAAAACTGCCAAGAGAACTCGTTTCTGGCACCTTCCCTGGTGGAGTTGTGCATGGGGTGTGTTTGGAACATTTTGTCACCGTCTGAGTCTAAAATTCAGCCATTCCCCATCTCAGCCCAGAAAGCAGGTAGAACAAGTTTTGTGGTGCCTTTCAGCTGCCTACCGGGGTAGTGTAAAAACTAACAACAGAACTCCTTTCTGGCACCTTCCACAGTAGAGTTGTGCATGGGGTGTGTTTGGAGCATTTTGTCACCAGCCGACTCTAAAATTCATCGTTTCCCCATCTCAGCCCAGAAAGCAGGTAGAACAAATTTTATGGTGCCTTTCAGATGCCTACCGGGGTAGTGTAAAAACTAACAACAGAACTCGTTTCTGGCACCTTCCCCGGTGGAGTTGTGCATGGGGTGTGTTTGGAACATTTTGTCACCAGCCGAGACCAAAATTCAGCGTTTCCCCATCTCAGCCCAGAAAGCAGGTAGAACAAGTTTTGTGGTGCCTTTCAGCTGCCTACCGGGGTAGTGTAAAAACTGCTAACAGAACTCCTTTCTGGCACCTTCCCCGGTGGAGTTGTGCATGGGGTGTGTTTGGAACATTTTGTCACCAGCCGAGACCAAAATTCAGCCATTCCCCATCTCAGCCCAGAAAGCAGGTAGAACAACTCTTGTGGTGTCTTTCAGCTGCCTACCGGGGTACTGTAAAAACTACCAACAGAACTCCTTTCTGGCACCTTCCACGGTGGAGTTGTGCATGGGGTGTGTTTGGAACATTTTGTCACCAGCCGAGACCAAAATTCAGCGGTTCCCCATCTCAGCCCAGAAAGCAGGTAGAACAACTTTTGTGGTGCAGTGTAAAAACTACTAAGAGATCTTATTTCTGGCACCTTCCCCGGTGGAGTGGTGCATGGGGTGTGTTTGGAACATTTTGTCAGGAGCCGAGACCAAAATTCAGCGATTCCCCATCTCAGCCCAGAAAGCAGGTAGAACAAGTTTTGTGGTGCCTTTCAGCTGCCTACCGGGGTAGTGTAAAAACTACCAAGAGAACTCCTTTCTGGCACCTTCCCCGATGGAGTTGTGCATGGGGTGTGTTTGGAACATTTTGTCACCAGCCGAGACCAAAATTCAGCCATTCCCCATCTCAGCCCAGAAAGCAGGTAGAACAAGTTTTGTGATGCCTTTCAGCTGCCTACCGGGGTAGTGTAAAAACTACCAAGAGAACTCCTTTCTGGCACCTTCCCCGGTGGAGTTGTGCATGGGGTGTGTTTGGAACATTTTGTCTCCAGCTGAGACCAAAATTCAGCGGTTCCCCATCTCAGCCCAGAAAGCAGGTAGAACAAGTTTTGTGGTGTCTTTCAGCTGCCTACCGGGGTGCTGTAAAAACTACCAACAGAACTCCTTTCTGGCACCTTCCCCGGTGCAGTTGTGCATGGCGTGTGTTTGGAACACTCTGTAACCAGCCAAGTCCAAAATTCAGCGGTTCCCCATCTCAGCCCAGAAAGCAGGTAGAACAACTTTTGTGTTCCTTTCTGCTGCCTACCGGGGTACTGTAAAAACTACCAACAGAACTCCTTTCTGGCACCTTCCCCGGTGGAGTTGTGCATGGGGTGTGTTTGGAACACTTTGTCACCAGCCGAGTCCAAAATTCAGCAGTTCCCCATCTCAGCCCAGAAAGCAGGTAGAACAATTTTTGTGGTGTCTTTCAGCTGCCTACCGGGGTACTGTAAAATCTATGAACATAACTCCTTTCTGGCACCTTCCCTGGTGGAGTTGTGCATGGGGTGTGTTTGGAACACTCCGTCACCAGCCGAGTCCAAAATTCAGCACTTCCCCATCTCAGCCCAGAAAGCAGGTAGAACACCTTTTGTGGTGTCTTTCAGCTGCCTACCGGGGTACTGTAAAAACTACCAACAGAACTCGTTTCTGGCACCTTCCCCGGTGGAGTTGTGCATGGGGTGTGTTTGGAACACTCCGTCACCAGCCGAGTCCAAAATTCAGCGGTTCCCCATCTCAGCCCAGAAAGCAGGTAGAACAACTTTTGTGGTGTCTTTCAGCTGCCTACCGGGGTAGTGTAAAAACTACCAACAGAACTCGTTTCTGGCACCTTCCCCGGTGGAGTTGTGCATGGGGTGTGTTTGGAACATTTTGTCACCAGCCGAGTCCAAAATTCAGCAGTTCCCCATCTCAGCCCAGAAAGCAGGTAGAACACCTTTTGTGGTGTCTTTCAGCTGCCTACCGGGGTACTGTAAAAACTACCAACAGAACTCCTTTCTGGCACCTTCCCCGGTGGAGTTGTGCATGGGGTGTGTTTGGAACATTTTGTCACCAGCCGAGTCCAAAATTCAGCGGTTCCCCATCTCAGCCCAGAAAGCAGGTAGAACAACTTTTGTGGTGTCTTTCAGCTGCCTACCGGGGTACTGTAAAATCTACCAACAGAACTCCTTTCTGGCACCTTCCCCGGTGGAGTTGTGCATGGGGTGTGTTTGGAACATTTTGTCACCAGCCGAGTCCAAAATTCAGCGCTTCCCCATCTCAGCCCAGAAAGCAGGTAGAACAACTTTTGTGGTGTCTTTCAGCTGCCTACCGGGGTACTGTAAAATCTACCAACAGAACTCCTTTCTGGCACCTTCCCCGGTGGAGTTGTGCATGGGGTGTGTTTGGAACATTTTGTCACCAGCCGAGCCCAAAATTCAGCGCTTCCCCATCTCGAGCCCACAAAGCAGGTAGAACAACTTTTGTGATGCCTTTCAGCTGCCTACTGGAGCAATGTAAAAATTATCAACATAACTCCTTTCTGGCACCTTCCCCGGTGGAGTTGTGCATGGGGTGTGTTTGGAACACTTTGTCACCAGCCGAGTCCAAAATTCAGCTGTTCCCCATCTCAGCCCAGAAAGCAGGTAGAACAATTTTTGTGGTGTCTTTCAGCTGCCTACTGGGGGTACTGTAAAATCTATGAACATAACTCGTTTCTGGCACCTTCCCCGGTGGAGTTGTGCATGGGGTGTGTTTGGAACATTTTGTCACCAGCCGAGTCCAAAATTCAGCGGTTCCCCATCTCAGCCCAGAAAGCAGGTAGAACAACTATTGTGGTGTCTTTCAGCTGCCTACCGGGGTGCTGTAAAAACTACCAACAGAACTCCTTTCTGGCACCTTCCCCGGTGCAGTTGTGCATGGCGTGTGTTTGGAACACTCTGTAACCAGCCAAGTCCAAAATTCAGCGGTTCCCCATCTCAGCCCAGAAAGCAGGTAGAACAACTTTTGTGTTCCTTTCTGCTGCCTACCGGGGTACTGTAAAAACTACCAACAGAACTCCTTTCTGGCACCTTCCCCGGTGGAGTTGTGCATGGGGTGTGTTTGGAACACTTTGTCACCAGCCGAGTCCAAAATTCAGCTGTTCCCCATCTCAGCCCAGAAAGCAGGTAGAACAATTTTTGTGGTGTCTTTCAGCTGCCTACCGGGGTACTGTAAAATCTATGAACATAACTCCTTTCTGGCACCTTCCCTGGTGGAGTTGTGCATGGGGTGTGTTTGGAACACTCCGTCACCAGCCGAGTCCAAAATTCAGCACTTCCCCATCTCAGCCCAGAAAGCAGGTAGAACACCTTTTGTGGTGTCTTTCAGCTGCCTACCGGGGTACTGTAAAAACTACCAACATAACTCCTTTCTGGAACCTTCCCCGGTGGAGTTGTGCATGGGGTGTGTTTGGAACATTTTGTCACCAGCCGAGTCCAAAATTCAGCGGTTCCCCATCTCAGCCCAGAAAGCAGGTAGAACAACTTTTGTGGTGTCTTTCAGCTGCCTACCGGGGTACTGTAAAAACTACCAACAGAACTCCTTTCTGGCACCTTCCCCGGTGGAGTTGTGCATGGGGTGTGTTTGGAACATTTTGTCACCAGTCGCATCCAAAATTCAGCAGTTCCCCATCTCAGCCCAGAAAGCAGGTAGAACACCTTTTGTGGTGTCTTTCAGCTGCCTACCGGGGTACTGTAAAAACTACCAACAGAACTCCTTTCTGGCACCTTCCCCGGTGGAGTTGTGCATGGGGTGTGTTTGGAACATTTTGTCACCAGCCGAGTCCAAAATTCAGCGCTTCCCCATCTCAGCCCAGAAAGCAGGTAGAACACCTTTTGTGGTGTCTTTCAGCTGCCTACCGGGGTACTGTAAAATCTACCAACAGAACTCCTTTCTGGCACCTTCCCCGGTGGAGTTGTGCATGGGGTGTGTTTGGAACATTTTGTCACCAGCCGAGCCCAAAATTCAGCGCTTCCCCATCTCGAGCCCACAAAGCAGGTAGAACAACTTTTGTGATGCCTTTCAGCTGCCTACTGGAGCAATGTAAAAATTATCAACATAACTCCTTTCTGGCACCTTCCCCGGTGGAGTTGTGCATGGGGTGTGTTTGGAACACTTTGTCACCAGCCGAGTCCAAAATTCAGCTGTTCCCCATCTCAGCCCAGAAAGCAGGTAGAACAATTTTTGTGGTGTCTTTCAGCTGCCTACTGGGGTACTGTAAAATCTATGAACATAACTCGTTTCTGGCACCTTCCCCGGTGGAGTTGTGCATGGGGTGTGTTTGGAACACTTTGTCACCAGCCAAGTCCAAAATTCAGCCTTCCCCATCTCAGCCCAGAAAGCAGGTAGAACAACTTTTGTGGTGTCTTTCAGCTGCCTACCGGGGTACTGTAAAAACTACCAACAGAACTCCTTTCTGGCACCTTCCCCGGTGGAGTTGTGCATGGGGTGTTTTTGGAACATTTTGTCACCAGCCGAGCCCAAAATTCAGCGCTTCCCCATCTCGAGCCCACAAAGCAGGTAGAACAACTTTTGTGATGCCTTTCAGTTGCCTACTGGAGCAATGTAAAAATTATCAACATAACTCCTTTCTGGCACCTTCCCCGGTGCAGTTGTGCATGGGGTGTGTTTGGAACACTTTGTCACCAGCCGAGTCCAAAATTCAGCAGTTCCCCATCTCAGCCCAGAAAGCAGGTAGAACAAGTTTTGTGGTGTCTTTCAGCTGCCTACCGGGGTACTGTAAAATCTATGAACATAACTCCTTTCTGGCACCTTCCCCGGTGCAGTTGTGCATGGGGTGTGTTTGGAACATTTTGTCACCAGTCGCATCCAAAATTCAGCAGTTCCCCATCTCAGCCCAGAAAGCAGGTAGAACACCTTTTGTGGTGTCTTTCAGCTGCCTACCGGGGTACTGTAAAAACTACCAACAGAACTCCTTTCTGGCACCTTCCCCGGTGGAGTTGTGCATGGGGTGTGTTTGGAACACTTTGTCACCAGCCAAGTCCAAAATTCAGCCTTTCCCCATCTCAGCCCAGAAAGCAGGTAGAACAACTTTTGTGGTGTCTTTCAGCTGCCTACCGGGGTACTGTAAAAACTACCAACAGAACTCCTTTCTGGCACCTTCCCCGGTGGAGTTGTGCATGGGGTGTGTTTGGAACATTTTGTCACCAGCCGAGACCAAAATTCAGCGCTTCCCCATCTCGAGCCCACAAAGCAGGTAGAACAACTTTTGTGATGCCTTTCAGCTGCATACCGGGGTAGTGTAAGAACTACAAAGAGAACTCCTTTCTGGCACCTTCCCCGGTGGAGTTGTGCATGGGGTGTGTTTGGAACACTTTGTCACCAGCCGAGCCCAAAATTCAGCGCTTCCCCATCTTGAGCCCACAACGCCGGTAGAACAACTTTTGTGATGCCTTTCAGCTGCCTACTGGAGCAATGTAAAAATTATCAACAGAACTCGTTTCTGGCACCTTCCCCGGTGGAGTTGTGCATGGGGTGTGTTTGGAACACTTTGTCACCAGCCGAGACCAAAATTCAGCCATTCCCCATCTCAGCCCAGAAAGCAGGTAGAACAAGTTTTGTGGTGCCTTTCAGCTGCCTACCGGGGTAGTGTAAAAACTACCAAGAGAACTCCTTTCTGGCACCTTCCACGGTGGAGTTGTGCATGGGGTGTGTTTGGAACATTTTGTCTCCAGCTGAGACCAAAATTCAGCGGTTCCCCATCTCAGCCCAGAAAGCAGGTAGAACAAGTTTTGTGGTGTCTTTCAGCTGCCTACCGGGGTGCTGTAAAAACTACCAACAGAACTCCTTTCTGGCACCTTCCCCGGTGCAGTTGTGCATGGCGTGTGTTTGGAACACTCTGTAACCAGCCAAGTCCAAAATTCAGCGGTTCCCCATCTCAGCCCAGAAAGCAGGTAGAACAACTTTTGTGTTCCTTTCTGCTGCCTACCGGGGTACTGTAAAAACTACCAACAGAACTCCTTTCTGGCACCTTCCCCGGTGGAGTTGTGCATGGGGTGTGTTTGGAACACTTTGTCACCAGCCGAGTCCAAAATTCAGCTGTTCCCCATCTCAGCCCAGAAAGCAGGTAGAACAATTTTTGTGGTGTCTTTCAGCTGCCTACCGGGGTACTGTAAAATCTATGAACATAACTCCTTTCTGGCACCTTCCCTGGTGGAGTTGTGCATGGGGTGTGTTTGGAACACTCCGTCACCAGCCGAGTCCAAAATTCAGCACTTCCCCATCTCAGCCCAGAAAGCAGGTAGAACACCTTTTGTGGTGTCTTTCAGCTGCCTACCGGGGGTACTGTAAAAACTACCAACATAACTCCTTTCTGGCACCTTCCCCGGTGGAGTTGTGCATGGGGTGTGTTTGGAACATTTTGTCACCAGCCGAGTCCAAAATTCAGCGGTTCCCCATCTCAGCCCAGAAAGCAGGTAGAACAACTTTTGTGGTGTCTTTCAGATGCCTACCGGGGTACTGTAAAAACTACCAACAGAACTCCTTTCTGGCACCTTCCCCGGTGGAGTTGTGCATGGGGTGTGTTTGGAACATTTTGTCACCAGCCGAGTCCAAAATTCAGCAGTTCCCCATCTCAGCCCAGAAAGCAGGTAGAACACCTTTTGTGGTGTCTTTCAGCTGCCTACCGGGGTACTGTAAAAACTACCAACAGAACTCCTTTCTGGCACCTTCCCCGGTGGAGTTGTGCATGGGGTGTGTTTGGAACATTTTGTCACCAGCCGAGTCCAAAATTCAGCGCTTCCCCATCTCAGCCCAGAAAGCAGGTAGAACAACTTTTGTGGTGTCTTTCAGCTGCCTACCGGGGTACTGTAAAATCTACCAACAGAACTCCTTTCTGGCACCTTCCCCGGTGGAGTTGTGCATGGGGTGTGTTTGGAACATTTTGTCACCAGCCGAGCCCAAAATTCAGCGCTTCCCCATCTCGAGCCCACAAAGCAGGTAGAACAACTTTTGTGATGCCTTTCAGCTGCCTACTGGAGCAATGTAAAAATTATCAACATAACTCCTTTCTGGCACCTTCCCCGGTGGAGTTGTGCATGGGGTGTGTTTGGAACACTTTGTCACCAGCCGAGTCCAAAATTCAGCTGTTCCCCATCTCAGCCCAGAAAGCAGGTAGAACAATTTTTGTGGTGTCTTTCAGCTGCCTACTGGGGTACTGTAAAATCTATGAACATAACTCGTTTCTGGCACCTTCCCCGGTGGAGTTGTGCATGGGGTGTGTTTGGAACATTTTGTCACCAGCCGAGTCCAAAATTCAGCGGTTCCCCATCTCAGCCCAGAAAGCAGGTAGAACAACTATTGTGGTGTCTTTCAGCTGCCTACCGGGGTGCTGTAAAAACTACCAACAGAACTCCTTTCTGGCACCTTCCCCGGTGCAGTTGTGCATGGCGTGTGTTTGGAACACTCTGTAACCAGCCAAGTCCAAAATTCAGCGGTTCCCCATCTCAGCCCAGAAAGCAGGTAGAACAACTTTTGTGTTCCTTTCTGCTGCCTACCGGGGGTACTGTAAAAACTACCAACAGAACTCCTTTCTGGCACCTTCCCCGGTGGAGTTGTGCATGGGGTGTGTTTGGAACACTTTGTCACCAGCCGAGTCCAAAATTCATTTGTTCCCCATCTCAGCCCAGAAAGCAGGTAGAACAATTTTTGTGGTGTCTTTCAGCTGCCTACCGGGGTACTGTAAAATCTATGAACATAACTCCTTTCTGGCACCTTCCCTGGTGGAGTTGTGCATGGGGTGTGTTTGGAACACTCCGTCACCAGCCGAGTCCAAAATTCAGCACTTCCCCATCTCAGCCCAGAAAGCAGGTAGAACACCTTTTGTGGTGTCTTTCAGCTGCCTACCGGGGTACTGTAAAAACTACCAACATAACTCCTTTCTGGCACCTTCCCCGGTGGAGTTGTGCATGGGGTGTGTTTGGAACATTTTGTCACCAGCCGAGTCCAAAATTCAGCGGTTCCCCATCTCAGCCCAGAAAGCAGGTAGAACAACTTTTGTGGTGTCTTTCAGCTGCCTACCGGGGTACTGTAAAAACTACCAACAGAACTCCTTTCTGGCACCTTCCCCGGTGGAGTTGTGCATGGGGTGTGTTTGGAACATTTTGTCACCAGCCGAGTCCAAAATTCAGCAGTTCCCCATCTCAGCCCAGAAAGCAGGTAGAACACCTTTTGTGGTGTCTTTCAGCTGCCTACCGGGGTAGTGTAAAAAGTACCAACAGAACTCCTTTCTGGCACCTTCCCCGGTGGAGTTGTGCATGGGGTGTGTTTGGAACATTTTGTCTCCAGCTGAGTCCAAAATTCAGCGCTTCCCCATCTCAGCCCAGAAAGCAGGTAGAACACCTTTTGTGGTGTCTTTCAGCTGCCTACCGGGGTACTGTAAAATCTACCAACAGAACTCCTTTCTGGCACCTTCCCCGGTGGAGTTGTGCATGGGGTGTGTTTGGAACATTTTGTCACCAGCCGAGCCCAAAATTCAGCGCTTCCCCATCTCGAGCCCACAAAGCAGGTAGAACAACTTTTGTGATGCCTTTCAGCTGCCTACTGGAGCAATGTAAAAATTATCAACATAACTCCTTTCTGGCACCTTCCCCGGTGGAGTTGTGCATGGGGTGTGTTTGGAACACTTTGTCACCAGCCGAGTCCAAAATTCAGCTGTTCCCCATCTCAGCCCAGAAAGCAGGTAGAACAATTTTTGTGGTGTCTTTCAGCTGCCTACTGGGGTACTGTAAAATCTATGAACATAACTCCTTTCTGGCACCTTCCCCGGTGGAGTTGTGCATGGGGTGTGTTTGGAACACTTTGTCACCAGCCAAGTCCAAAATTCAGCCTTCCCCATCTCAGCCCAGAAAGCAGGTAGAACAACTTTTGTGGTGTCTTTCAGCTGCCTACCGGGGTACTGTAAAAACTACCAACAGAACTCCTTTCTGGCACCTTCCCCGGTGGAGTTGTGCATGGGGTGTTTTTGGAACATTTTGTCACCAGCCGAGCCCAAAATTCAGCGCTTCCCCATCTCGAGCCCACAAAGCAGGTAGAACAACTTTTGTGATGCCTTTCAGTTGCCTACTGGAGCAATGTAAAAATTATCAACATAACTCCTTTCTGGCACCTTCCCCGGTGCAGTTGTGCATGGGGTGTGTTTGGAACACTTTGTCACCAGCCGAGTCCAAAATTCAGCAGTTCCCCATCTCAGCCCAGAAAGCAGGTAGAACAAGTTTTGTGGTGTCTTTCAGCTGCCTACCGGGGTACTGTAAAATCTATGAACATAACTCCTTTCTGGCACCTTCCCCGGTGCAGTTGTGCATGGGGTGTGTTTGGAACATTTTGTCACCAGCCGAGTCCAAAATTCAGCAGTTCCCCATCTCAGCCCAGAAAGCAGGTAGAACACCTTTTGTGGTGTCTTTCAGCTGCCTACCGGGGTACTGTAAAAACTACCAACAGAACTCCTTTCTGGCACCTTCCCCGGTGGAGTTGTGCATGGGGTGTGTTTGGAACACTTTGTCACCAGCCAAGTCCAAAATTCAGCCTTTCCCCATCTCAGCCCAGAAAGCAGGTAGAACAACTTTTGTGGTGTCTTTCAGCTGCCTACCGGGGTACTGTAAAAACTACCAACAGAACTCCTTTCTGGCACCTTCCCCGGTGGAGTTGTGCATGGGGTGTGTTTGGAACACTTTGTCACCAGCCAAGTCCAAAATTCAGCCTTCCCCATCTCAGCCCAGAAAGCAGGTAGAACAACTTTTGTGGTGTCTTTCAGCTGCCTACCGGGGTACTGTAAAAACTACCAACAGAACTCCTTTCTGGCACCTTCCCCGGTGGAGTTGTGCATGGGGTGTTTTTGGAACATTTTGTCACCAGCCGAGCCCAAAATTCAGCGCTTCCCCATCTCGAGCCCACAAAGCAGGTAGAACAACTTTTGTGATGCCTTTCAGTTGCCTACTGGAGCAATGTAAAAATTATCAACATAACTCCTTTCTGGCACCTTCCCCGGTGCAGTTGTGCATGGGGTGTGTTTGGAACACTTTGTCACCAGCCGAGTCCAAAATTCAGCAGTTCCCCATCTCAGCCCAGAAAGCAGGTAGAACAAGTTTTGTGGTGTCTTTCAGCTGCCTACCGGGGTACTGTAAAATCTATGAACATAACTCCTTTCTGGCACCTTCCCCGGTGCAGTTGTGCATGGGGTGTGTTTGGAACATTTTGTCACCAGCCGAGTCCAAAATTCAGCAGTTCCCCATCTCAGCCCAGAAAGCAGGTAGAACACCTTTTGTGGTGTCTTTCAGCTGCCTACCGGGGTACTGTAAAAACTACCAACAGAACTCCTTTCTGGCACCTTCCCCGGTGGAGTTGTGCATGGGGTGTGTTTGGAACACTTTGTCACCAGCCAAGTCCAAAATTCAGCCTTTCCCCATCTCAGCCCAGAAAGCAGGTAGAACAACTTTTGTGGTGTCTTTCAGCTGCCTACCGGGGTACTGTAAAAACTACCAACAGAACTCCTTTCTGGCACCTTCCCCGGTGGAGTTGTGCATGGGGTGTGTTTGGAACATTTTGTCACCAGCCGAGACCAAAATTCAGCGCTTCCCCATCTCGAGCCCACAAAGCAGGTAGAACAACTTTTGTGATGCCTTTCAGCTGCATACCGGGGTAGTGTAAGAACTACAAAGAGAACTCCTTTCTGGCACCTTCCCCGGTGGAGTTGTGCATGGGGTGTGTTTGGAACACTTTGTCACCAGCCGAGCCCAAAATTCAGCGCTTCCCCATCTTGAGCCCACAACGCCGGTAGAACAACTTTTGTGATGCCTTTCAGCTGCCTACTGGAGCAATGTAAAAATTATCAACAGAACTCGTTTCTGGCACCTTCCCCGGTGGAGTTGTGCATGGGGTGTGTTTGGAACACTTTGTCACCAGCCGAGTCCAAAATTCAGCAGTTCCCCATCTCAGCCCAGAAAGCAGGTAGAACACCTTTTGTGGTGTCTTTCAGCTGCCTACCGGGGTACTGTAAAAACTACCAACAGAACTCCTTTCTGGCACCTTCCCCGGTGGAGTTGTGCATGGGGTGTGTTTGGAACATTTTGTCACCAGCCGAGACCAAAAGTCAGCGCTTCCCCATCTCAGCCCAGAAAGCAGGTAGAACACCTTTTGTGGTGTCTTTCAGCTGCCTACCGGGGTACTGTAAAAACTACCAACAGAACTCCTTTCTGGCACCTTCCCCGGTGGAGTTGTGCATGGGGTGTGTTTGGAACATTTTGTCACCAGCCAAGTCCAAAATCCAGCAGTTCCCCATCTCAGCCCAGAAAGCAGGTAGAACAACTATTGCGGTCTCTTTCAGCTGCCTACCGGAGCAATGTAAAAACTACCATCAGAACTCCTTTCTGGCACCTTCCCCGGTGGAGTTGCGCATGCGGTGTGTTTGGAACATTTTGTCACCAGCCGAGTCCAAAAGTCAGCGCTTCCCATCTCAGCCCAGAAAGCAGGTAGAACAACTTTTGTGGTGTCTTTCAGCTGCCTACTGGGGTACTGTAAAAACAACCATCAGAACTCCTTCCTGGCACCTTCCCCGGTGGAGTTGTGCATGGGGTGTGTTTGGAACACTCTTTCACCAGCCGACTCCAAAATTCAGCAGTTCCCCATCTCAGCCCAGAAAGCAAGTAGAACAACTTTTTGTGGTGTCTTTCAGCTGCCTACCGGGGTACTGTAAAATCTATGAACATAACTCCTTTCTGGCACCTTCCCCGGTGGAGTTGTGCATGGGGTGTGTTTGGAACACTCCGTCACCAGCCAAGTCCAAAATTCAGCACTTCCCCATCTCAGCCCAGAAAGCAGGTAGAACAACTTTTGTGATGCCTTTCAGCTGCCTACCGGGGTACTGTAAAAACTACCAACAGAACTCCTTTCTGGCACCTTCCCCGGTGGAGTTGTGCATGGGGTGTGTTTGGAACACTTTGTCACCAGCCAAGTCCAAAATTCAGCCTTTCCCCATCTCAGCCCAGAAAGCAGGTAGAACAACTTTTGTGGTTTCTTTCAGCTGCCTACCGGGGTACTGTAAAAACTACCAACAGAACTCCTTTCTGGCACCTTCCCCGGTGGAGTTGTGCATGGGGTGTGTTTGGAACATTTTGTCACCAGCCGAGCCCAAAATTCAGCGCTTCCCCATCTCGAGCCCACAAATCAGGTAGAACAACTTTTGTGGTGTCTTTCAGCTGCCTACCGGGGTACTGTAAAAACTACCAACATAACTCCTTTCTGGCACCTTCCCCGGTGGAGTTGTGCATGGGGTGTGTTTGGAACACTCCGTCACCAGCCGAGTCCAAAATTCAGCAGTTCCCCATCTCAGCCCAGAAAGCAGGTAGAACAACTTTTGTGGTGTCTTTCAGCTGCCTACTGGGGTACTGTAAAATCTATGAACATAACTCCTTTCTGGCACCTTCCCCGGTGCAGTTGTGCATGGGGTGTGTTTGGAACATTTTGTCACCAGCCGAGACCAAAATTTAGCAATTCCCCATCTCAGCCCAGAAAGCAGGTAGAACACCTTTTGTGGTGTCTTTCAGCTGCCTACCGGGGTACTGTAAAATCTATCAACAGAACTCCTTTCTGGCACCTTCCCCGGTGGAGTTGTGCATGGGGTGTGTTTGGAACACTTTGTCACCAGCCAAGTCCAAAATTCTGTGATTCCCCATCTCAGCCCAGAAAGCAGGTAGAACAATTTTTGTGGTTTCTTTCAGCTGCCTACTGCGGTACTGTAAAATCTATGAACATAACTCCTTTCTGGCACCTTCCCCGGTGGAGTTGTGCATGGGGTGTGTTTGGAACATTTTGTCACCAGCCAAGTCCAAAATCCAGCAGTTCCCCATCTCAGCCCAGAAAGCAGGTAGAACAACTATTGCGGTCTCTTTCAGCTGCCTACCGGAGCAATGTAAAAACTACCATCAGAACTCCTTTCTGGCACCTTCCCCGGTGGAGTTGCGCATGCGGTGTGTTTGGAACATTTTGTCACCAGCCGAGTCCAAAAGTCAGCGCTTCCCATCTCAGCCCAGAAAGCAGGTAGAACACCTTTTGTGGTGTCTTTCAGCTGCCTACTGGGGTACTGTAAAAACAACCATCAGAACTCCTTCCTGGCACCTTCCCCGGTGGAGTTGTGCATGGGGTGTGTTTGGAACACTCTTTCACCAGCCGACTCCAAAATTCAGCAGTTCCCCATCTCAGCCCAGAAAGCAAGTAGAACAACTTTTTGTGGTGTCTTTCAGCTGCCTACCGGGGTACTGTAAAATCTATGAACATAACTCCTTTCTGGCACCTTCCCCGGTGGAGTTGTGCATGGGGTGTGTTTGGAACACTCCGTCACCAGCCAAGTCCAAAATTCAGCACTTCCCCATCTCAGCCCAGAAAGCAGGTAGAACAACTTTTGTGATGCCTTTCAGCTGCCTACCGGGGTACTGTAAAAACTACCAACAGAACTCCTTTCTGGCACCTTCCCCGGTGGAGTTGTGCATGGGGTGTGTTTGGAACACTTTGTCACCAGCCAAGTCCAAAATTCAGCCTTTCCCCATCTCAGCCCAGAAAGCAGGTAGAACAACTTTTGTGGTTTCTTTCAGCTGCCTACCGGGGTACTGTAAAAACTACCAACAGAACTCCTTTCTGGCACCTTCCCCGGTGGAGTTGTGCATGGGGTGTGTTTGGAACATTTTGTCACCAGCCGAGCCCAAAATTCAGCGCTTCCCCATCTCGAGCCCACAAATCAGGTAGAACAACTTTTGTGGTGTCTTTCAGCTGCCTACCGGGGTACTGTAAAAACTACCAACATAACTCCTTTCTGGCACCTTCCCCGGTGGAGTTGTGCATGGGGTGTGTTTGGAACACTTTGTCACCAGCCGAGTCCAAAATTCAGCAGTTCCCCATCTCAGCCCAGAAAGCAGGTAGAACAACTTTTGTGGTGTCTTTCAGCTGCCTACTGGGGTACTGTAAAATCTATGAACATAACTCCTTTCTGGCACCTTCCCCGGTGCAGTTGTGCATGGGGTGTGTTTGGAACATTTTGTCACCAGCCGAGACCAAAATTTAGCAATTCCCCATCTCAGCCCAGAAAGCAGGTAGAACACCTTTTGTGGTGTCTTTCAGCTGCCTACCGGGGTACTGTAAAATCTATCAACAGAACTCCTTTCTGGCACCTTCCCCGGTGGAGTTGTGTATGGGGTGTGTTTGGAACACTTTGTCACCAGCCAAGTCCAAAATTCTGTGATTCCCCATCTCAGCCCAGAAAGCAGGTAGAACAATTTTTGTGGTTTCTTTCAGCTGCCTACTGCGGTACTGTAAAATCTATGAACATAACTCCTTTCTGGCACCTTCCCCGGTGGAGTTGTGCATGGGGTGTGTTTGGAACATTTTGTCACCAGTCGCATCCAAAATTCAGCAGTTCCCCATCTCAGCCCAGAAAGCAGGTAGAACACCTTTTGTGGTGTCTTTCAGCTGCCTACCGGGGTACTGTAAAAACTACCAACAGAACTCCTTTCTGGCACCTTCCCCGGTGGAGTTGTGCATGGGGTGTTTTTGGAACATTTTGTCACCAGCCGAGCCCAAAGTTCAGCGCTTCCCCATCTCGAGCCCACAAAGCAGGTAGAACAACTTTTGTGATGCCTTTCAGCTGCCTACTGGAGCAATGTAAAAATTATCAACATAACTCCTTTCTGGCACCTTCCCCGGTGGAGTTGTGCATGGGGTGTGTTTGGAACACATTGTCACCAGCCGAGTCCAAAATTCAGCAGTTCCCCATCTCAGCCCAGAAAGCAGGTAGAACAAGTTTTGTGGTTTCTTTCAGCTGCCTACCGGGGTACTGTAAAAACTACCAACAGAACTCCTTTCTGGCACCTTCTCCGGTGGAGTTGTGCATGGGGTGTGTTTGGAACACTTTGTCACCAGCCAAGTCCAAAATTCAGCAGTTCCCCATCTCAGCCCAGTAAGCAGGTAGAACAATTTTTGTGGTTTCTTTCAGCTGCCTACTGCGGTACTGTAAAATCTATGAACATAACTCCTTTCTGGCACCTTCCCCGGTGGAGTTGTGCATGGGGTGTGTTTGGAACATTTTGTCACCAGTCGCATCCAAAATTCAGCAGTTCCCCATCTCAGCCCAGAAAGCAGGTAGAACAACTTTTGTGGTGTCTTTCAGCTGCCTACCGGGGTAGTGTAAAAACTACCAACAGAACTCCTTTCTGGCACCTTCCCCGGTGGAGTTGTGCATGGGGTGTGTTTGGAACACTTTGTCACCAGCCGAGTCCAAAATGCAGCGGTTCCCCATCTCAGCCCAGAAAGCAGGTAGAACAACTTTTGTGGTGTCTTTCAGCTGCCTACCGGGGTACTGTAAAATCTATGAACAGAACTCCTTTCTGGCACCTTCCGCGGTGGAGTTGTGCATGGGGTGTGTTTGGAACATTTTGTCACCAGCCGAGCCCAAAATTCAGCGCTTCCCCATCTCGAGCCCACAAAGCAGGTAGAACAACTTTTGTGATGCCTTTCAGCTGCATACCGGGGTAGTGTAAGAACTACAAAGAGAACTCGTTTCTGGCACTTTCCCCGGTGGAGTTGTGCATGGGGTGTGTTTGGAACACTTTGTCACCAGCCGAGTCCAAAATTCAGCAGTTCACCATCTCAGCCCAGAAAGCAGGTAGAACAAGTTTTGTGGTTTCTTTCAGCTGCCTACCGGGGGTACTGTAAAAACTACCAACAGAACTCCTTTCTGGCACCTTCTCCGGTGGAGTTGTGCATGGGGTGTGTTTGGAACATTTTGTCACCAGCCGAGCCCAAAATTCAGCGCTTCCCCATCTTGAGCCCACAACGCCGGTAGAACAACTTTTGTGATGCCTTTCAGCTGCCTACTGGAGCAATGTAAAAATTATCAACATAACTCCTTTCTGGCACCTTCCCCGGTGGAGTTGTGCATGGGGTGTGTTTGGAACACTTTGTCACCAGCCGAGTCCAAAATTCAGCAGTTCCCCATCTCAGCCCAGAAAGCAGGTAGAACACCTTTTGTGGTGTCTTTCAGCTGCCTACCGGGGTACTGTAAAAACTACCAACAGAACTCCTTTCTGGCACCTTCCCCGGTGGAGTTGTGCATGGGGTGTGTTTGGAACATTTTGTCACCAGCCGAGTCCAAAAGTCAGCGCTTCCCCATCTCAGCCCAGAAAGCAGGTAGAACACCTTTTGTGGTGTCTTTCAGCTGCCTACCGGGGTACTGTAAAAACTACCAACAGAACTCCTTTCTGGCACCTTCCCCGGTGGAGTTGTGCATGGGGTGTGTTTGGAACATTTTGTCACCAGCCAAGTCCAAAATCCAGCAGTTCCCCATCTCAGCCCAGAAAGCAGGTAGAACAACTATTGCGGTCTCTTTCAGCTGCCTACCGGAGCAATGTAAAAACTACCATCAGAACTCCTTTCTGGCACCTTCCCCGGTGGAGTTGCGCATGCGGTGTGTTTGGAACATTTTGTCACCAGCCGAGTCCAAAAGTCAGCGCTTCCCATCTCAGCCCGGAAAGCAGGTAGAACAACTTTTGTGGTGTCTTTCAGCTGCCTACTGGGGTACTGTAAAAACAACCATCAGAACTCCTTTCTGGCACCTTCCCCGGTGGAGTTGTGCATGGGGTGTGTTTGGAACACTCTTTCACCAGCCGACTCCAAAATTCAGCAGTTCCCCATCTCAGCCCAGAAAGCAGGTAGAACAACTTTTGTGGTGCCTTTCAGCTGCCTACCGGAGCAATGTAAGAACTACCAACAGAACTCGTTTCTGGCACCTTCCCCGGTGGAGTTGTGCATGGGGTGTGTTTGGAACACTTTGTCACCAGCCGAGTCCAAAATTCAGCACTTCCCCATCTCAGCCCAGAAAGCAGGTAGAACAATTTTTGTGGTGTCTTTCAGCTGCCTACCGGGGTACTGTAAAATCTATGAACATAACTCCTTTCTGGCACCTTCCCCGGTGGAGTTGTGCATGGGGTGTGTTTGGAACACTCCGTCACCAGCCGAGTCCAAAATTCAGCACTTCCCCATCTCAGCCCAGAAAGCAGGTAGAACACCTTTTGTGGTGTCTTTCAGCTGCCTACCGGGGTACTGTAAAAACTACCAACAGAACTCGTTTCTGGCACCTTCCCCGGTGGAGTTGTGCATGGGGTGTGTTTGGAACATTTTGTCACCAGCCGAGTCCAAAATGAAGCGGTTCCCCATCTCAGCCCAGAAAGCAGGTAGAACAACTTTTGTGGTGTCTTTCAGCTGCCTACCGGGGTACTGTAAAAACTACCAACAGAACTCCTTTCTGGCACCTTCCCCGGTGGAGTTGTGCATGGGGTGTGTTTGGAACACTCTGTAACCAGCCGAGCCCAAAATTCAGCGCTTCCCCATCTCGAGCCCACAAATCAGGTAGAACAACTTTTGTGGTGTCTTTCAGCTGCCTACCGGGGTACTGTAAAAACTACCAACATAACTCCTTTCTGGCACCTTCCCCGGTGGAGTTGTGCATGGGGTGTGTTTGGAACACTTTGTCACCAGCCGAGTCCAAAATTCAGCGCTTCCCCATCTCGAGCCCAGAAAGCAGGTAGAACAACTTTTGTGGTGCCTTTCAGCTGCCTACCGGAGCAATGTAAGAACTACCAACAGAACTCGTTTCTGGCACCTTCCCCGGTGGAGTTGTGCATGGGGTGTGTTTGGAACACTTTGTCACCAGCCGACTCCAAAATTCAGCAGTTCCCCATCTCAAGCCCACAAAGCAGGTAGAACAACTTTTGTGATGCCTTTCAGCTGCCTACTGGAGCAATGTAAAAATTATCAACATAACTCCTTTCTGGCACCTTCCCCGGTGGAGTTGTGCATGGGGTGTGTTTGGAACACTTTGTCACCAACCGAGTCCAAAATTCAGCTGTTCCCCATCTCAGCCCAGAAAGCAGGTAGAACAATTTTTGTGGTGTCTTTCAGCTGCCTACCGGGGTACTGTAAAAACTACCAACAGAACTCCTTTCTGGCACCTTCCCCGGTGGAGTTGTGCATGGGGTGTGTTTGGAACACTTTGTCACCAGCCAAGTCCAAAATTCAGCCTTTCCCCATCTCAGCCCAGAAAGCAGGTAGAACAACTTTTGTGATGCCTATCAGCTGCCTACCGGGGTACTGTAAAATCTACCAACAGAACTCCTTTCTGGCACCTTCCCCGGTGGAGTTGTGCATGGGGTGTGTTTGGAACATTTTGTCACCAGCCGAGCCCAAAATTCAGCGCTTCCCCATCTTGAGCCCACAACGCCGGTAGAACAACTTTTGTGATGCCTTTCAGCTGCCTACTGGAGCAATGTAAAAATTATCAACATAACTCGTTTCTGGCACCTTCCCCGGTGGAGTTGTGCATGGGGTGTGTTTGGAACACTCCGTCACCAGCCGAGTCCAAAATTCAGCAGTTCCCCATCTCAGCCCAGAAAGCAGGTAGAACACCTTTTGTGGTGTCTTTCAGCTGCCTACCGGGGTACTGTAAAAACTACCAACAGAACTCGTTTCTGGCACCTTCCCCGGTGGAGTTGTGCATGGGGTGTGTTTGGAACATTTTGTCACCAGCCGAGTCCAAAATGAAGCGGTTCCCCATCTCAGCCCAGAAAGAAGGTAGAACAACTTTTGTGGTGTCTTTCAGCTGCCTACCAGGGTACTGTAAAATCTATGAACAGAACTCCTTTCTGGCACCTTCCCCGGTGGAGTTGTGCATGGGGTGTGTTTGGAACACTCCGTCACCAGCCGAGTCCAAAATTCAGCACTTCCCCATCTCAGCCCAGAAAGCAGGTAGAACAATTTTTGTGGTGTCTTTCAGCTGCCTACCGGGGTACTGTAAAATCTATGAACATAACTCCTTTCTGGCACCTTCCCCGGTGGAGTTGTGCATGGGGTGTGTTTGGAACACTCCGTCACCAGCCGAGTCCAAAATTCAGCACTTCCCCATCTCAGCCCAGAAAGCAGGTAGAACACCTTTTGTGGTGTCTTTCAGCTGCCTACCGGGGGTACTGTAAAAACTACCAACAGAACTCGTTTCTGGCACCTTCCCCGGTGGAGTTGTGCATGGGGTGTGTTTGGAACATTTTGTCACCAGCCGAGTCCAAAATGAAGCGGTTCCCCATCTCAGCCCAGAAAGCAGGTAGAACAACTTTTGTGGTGTCTTTCAGCTGCCTACCGGGGTACTGTAAAAACTACCAACAGAACTCCTTTCTGGCACCTTCCCCGGTGGAGTTGTGCATGGGGTGTGTTTGGAACACTCTGTAACCAGCCGAGCCCAAAATTCAGCGCTTCCCCATCTCGAGCCCACAAATCAGGTAGAACAACTTTTGTGGTGTCTTTCAGCTGCCTACCGGGGTACTGTAAAAACTACCAACATAACTCCTTTCTGGCACCTTCCCCGGTGGAGTTGTGCATGGGGTGTGTTTGGAACACTTTGTCACCAGCCGAGTCCAAAATTCAGCAGTTCCCCATCTCAGCCCAGAAAGCAGGTAGAACAACTTTTGTGGTGCCTTTCAGCTGCCTAGCGGAGCAATGTAAGAACTACCAACAGAACTCGTTTCTGGCACCTTCCCCGGTGGAGTTGTGCATGGGGTGTGTTTGGAACACTTTGTCACCAGCCGAGTCCAAAATTCAGCTGTTCCCCATCTCAGCCCAGAAAGCAGGTAGAACAATTTTTGTGGTGTCTTTCAGCTGCCTACCGGGGTACTGTAAAATCTATGAACATAACTCCTTTCTGGCACCTTCCCCGGTGGAGTTGTGCATGGGGTGTGTTTGGAACATTTTGTCACCAGCCGAGTCCAAAATTCAGCGGTTCCCCATCTCAGCCCAGAAAGCAGGTAGAACACCTTTTGTGGTGTCTTTCAGCTGCCTACCGGGGTACTGTAAAAACTACCAACAGAACTCCTTTCTGGCACCTTCCCCGGTGGAGTTGTGCATGGGGTGTGTTTGGAACACTTTGTCACCAGCCAAGTCCAAAATTCAGCCATTCCCCATCTCAGCCCAGGAAGCAGGTAGAACAACTTTTGTGGTGCCTTTCAGCTGCCTACCGGGGTACTGTAAAAACTACCAACAGAACTCCTTTCTGGCACCTTCCCCGGTGCAGTTGTGCATGGGGTGTGTTTGGAACATTTTGTCACCAGCCGAGCCCAAAATTCAGCGCTTCCCCATCTCGAGCCCACAAAGCAGGTAGAACAACTTTTGTGATGCCTTTCAGCTGCATACCGGGGTAGTGTAAGAACTACAAAGAGAACTCGTTTCTGGCACCTTCTCCGGTGGAGTTGTGCATGGGGTGTGTTTGGAACATTTTGTCACCAGCCGAGCCCAAAATTCAGCGCTTCCCCATCTTGAGCCCACAACGCCGGTAGAACAACTTTTGTGATGCCTTTCAGCTGCCTACTGGAGCAATGTAAAAATTATCAACATAACTCGTTTCTGGCACCTTCCCCGGTGGAGTTGTGCATGGGGTGTGTTTGGAACACTTTGTCACCAGCCGAGTCCAAAATTCAGCAGTTCCCCATCTCAGCCCAGAAAGCAGGTAGAACAACTTTTGTGGTGTCTTTCAGCTGCCTACCGGGGTACTGTAAAAACTACCAACAGAACTCCTTTCTGGCACCTTCCCCGGTGGAGTTGTGCATGGGGTGTGTTTGGAACATTTTGTCACCAGCCGAGTCCAAAATTCAGCTGTTCCCCATCTCAGCCCAGAAAGCAGGTAGAACACCTTTTGTGGTGTCTTTCAGCTGCCTACCGGGGTACTGTAAAAACTACCAACAGAACTCCTTTCTGGCACCTTCCCCGGTGGAGTTGTGCATGGGGTGTGTTTGGAACATTTTGTCACCAGCCGAGTCCAAAATTCAGCGCTTCCCCATCTCAGCCCAGAAAGCAGGTAGAACAACTATTGCGGTCTTTTTCAGCTGCCTACCGGGGTACTGTAAAATCTACCAACAGAACTCCTTTCTGGCACCTTCCCCGGTGGAGTTGTGCATGGGGTGTGTTTGGAACATTTTGTCACCAGCCGAGACCAAAATTCAGCGTTTCCCCATCTCAGCCCAGAAAGCAGGTAGAACAACTTTTGTGGTGTCTTTCAGCTGCATACCGGGGTAGTGTAAAAACTACCAACATAACTCCTTTCTGGCACCTTCCGCGGTGGAGTTGTGCATGGGGTGTGTTTGGAACACTCCGTCACCAGCCGAGTCCAAAATTCAGCACTTCCCCATCTCAGCCCAGAAAGCAGGTAGAACACCTTTTGTGTTGTCTTTCATCTGCCTACCGGGGTACTGTAAAAACTACCAACATAACTCCTTTCTGGCACCTTCCGCGGTGGAGTTGTGCATGGGGTGTGTTTGGAACACTTTGTCACCAGCCGAGTCCAAAATTCAGCACTTCCCCATCTCAGCCCAGAAAGCAGGTAGAACAACTTTTGTGATGCCTTTCAGCTGCCTACCGGGGTACTGTAAAAACTACCAACAGAACTCCTTTCTGGCACCTTCCCCGGTGGAGTTGTGCATGGGGTGTGTTTGGAACACTTTGTCACCAGCCAAGTCCAAAATACAGCCATTCCCCATCTCAGCCCAGAAAGCAGGTAGAACACCTTTTGTGGTGCCTTTCAGCTGCCTACCGGGGTACTGTAAAAACTACCAACAGAACTCCTTTCTGGCACCTTCCGCGGTGGAGTTGTGCATGGGGTGTGTTTGGAACATTTTGTCACCAGCCGAGCCCAAAATTCAGCGCTTCCCCATCTCGAGCCCACAAAGCAGGTAGAACAACTTTTGTGGTGTCTTTCAGCTGCCTACCGGGGTACTGTAAAAACTACCAACATAACTCCTTTCTGGCACCTTCCCCGGTGGAGTTGTGCATGGGGTGTGTTTGGAACACTTTGTCACCAGCCAAGTCCAAAATTCAGCAGTTCCCCATCTCAGCCCAGAAAGCAGGTAGAACACCTTTTGTGGTGTCTTTCAGCTGCCTACCGGGGTACTGTAAAATCTATGAACATAACTCCTTTCTGGCACCTTCCCCGGTGCAGTTGTGCATGGGGTGTGTTTGGAACATTTTGTCACCAGCCGAGTCCAAAATATAGCAATTCCCCATCTCAGCCCAGAAAGCAGGTAGAACACCTTTTGTGGTGTCTTTCAGCTGCCTACCGGGGTACTGTAAAATCTATCAACAGAACTCCTTTCTGGCACCTTCCCCGGTGGAGTTGTGCATGGGGTGTGTTTGGAACACTTTGTCACCAGCCAAGTCCAAAATTCTGTGATTCCCCATCTCAGCCCAGAAAGCAGGTAGAACAATTTTTGAGGTTTCTTTCAGCTGCCTACTGCGGTACTGTAAAATCTATGAACATAACTCCTTTCTGGCACCTTCCCCGGTGGAGTTGTGCATGGGGTGTGTTTGGAACATTTTGTCACCATTCGCATCCAAAATTCAGCAGTTCCCCATCTCAGCCAAGAAAGCAGGTAGAACACCTTTTGTGGTGTCTTTCAGCTGCCTACCGGGGTACTGTAAAATCTATGAACAGAACTCCTTTCTGGCACCTTTTGCGGTGGAGTTGTGCATGGGGTGTGTTTGGAACATTTTGTCACCAGCCGAGACCAAAATTCAGCGTTTCCCCATCTCAGCCCAGAAAGCAGGTAGAACAACTTTTGTGGTGTCTTTCAGCTGCATACCGGGGTAGTGTAAAAACTACCAACATAACTCCTTTCTGGCACCTTCCGCGGTGGAGTTGTGCATGGGGTGTGTTTGGAACACTCCGTCACCAGCCGAGTCCAAAATTCAGCACTTCCCCATCTCAGCCCAGAAAGCAGGTAGAACACCTTTTGTGTTGTCTTTCATCTGCCTACCGGGGTACTGTAAAAACTACCAACATAACTCCTTTCTGGCACCTTCCGCGGTGGAGTTGTGCATGGGGTGTGTTTGGAACACTTTGTCACCAGCCGAGTCCAAAAGTCAGCGCTTCCCCATCTCAGCCCAGAAAGCAGGTAGAACAACTTTTGTGGTGTCTTTCAGCTGCATACCAGGGTAGTGTAAGAACTACAAAGAGAACTCCTTTCTGGCACCTTCCCCGGTGGAGTTGTGCATGGGGTGTGTTTGGAACACTCTTTCACCAGCCGAGTCCAAAATTCAGCTGTTCCCCATCTCAGCCCAGAAAGCAGGTAGAACAACTTTTGTGGTGTCTTTCAGCTGCCTACTGCGGTACTGTAAAATCTATGAACATAACTCCTTTCTGGCACCTTCCCCGGTGGAGTTGTGCATGGGGTGTGTTTGGAACATTTTGTCACCAGCTGAGGCCAAAATTCAGCGTTTCCCCATCTCAGCCCAGAAAGCAGGTAGAACAACTTTTGTGGTGTCTTTCAGCTGCCTACCGGGGTACTGTAAAAACTACCAACAGAACTCCTTTCTGGCATCTTCCCCGGTGGAGTTGTGCATGGGGTGTGTTTGGAACACTTTGTCACCAGCCGAGTCCAAAATGCAGCGGTTCCCCATCTCAGCCCAGAAAGCAGGTAGAACAACTTTTGTGGTGTCTTTCAGCTGCCTACCGGGGTACTGTAAAAACTACCAACAGAACTCCTTTCTGGCACCTTCCCCGGTGGAGTTGTGCATGGGGTGTGTTTGGAACATTTTGTCACCAGCCGAGCCCAAAATTCAGCGCTTCCCCATCTCGAGCCCACAAAGCAGGTAGAACAACTTTTGTGATGCCTTTCACCTGCATACCGGGGTAGTGTAAGAACTACAAAGAGAACTCCTTTCTGGCACCTTCCCCGGTGGAGTTGTGCATGGGGTGTGTTTGGAACACTTTGTCACCAGCCGAGTCCAAAATTCAGCAGTTCACCATCTCAGCCCAGAAAGCAGGTAGAACAACTTTTGTGGTTTCTTTCAGCTGCCTACCGGGGTACTGTAAAAACTACCAACAGAACTCGTTTCTGGCACCTTCTCCGGTGGAGTTGTGCATGGGGTGTGTTTGGAACATTTTGTCACCAGCCGAGCCCAAAATTCAGCGCTTCCCCATCTTGAGCCCACAACGCCGGTAGAACAACTTTTGTGATGCCTTTCAGCTGCCTACTGGAGCAATGTAAAAATTATCAACATAACTCCTTTCTGGCACCTTCCCCGGTGGAGTTGTGCATGGGGTGTGTTTGGAACACTTTGTCACCAGCCGAGTCCAAAAGTCAGCGCTTCCCCATCTCAGCCCAGAAAGCAGGTAGAACACCTTTTGTGGTGTCTTTCAGCTGCCTACCGGGGTACTGTAAAAACTACCAACAGAACTCCTTTCTGGCACCTTCCCCGGTGGAGTTGTGCATGGGGTGTGTTTGGAACATTTTGTCACAAGCCGAGTCCAAAATTCAGCAGTTCCCCACCTCAGCCCAGAAAGCAGGTAGAACAACTATTGCGGTCTCTTTCAGCTGCCTACCGGAGCAATGTAAAAACTACCATCAGAACTCCTTTCTGGCACCTTCCCCGGTGGAGTTGCGCATGCGGTGTGTTTGGAACATTTTGTCACCAGCCGAGTCCAAAAGTCAGCGCTTCCCATCTCAGCCCGGAAAGCAGGTAGAACAACTTTTGTGGTGTCTTTCAGCTGCCTACTGGGGTACTGTAAAAACAACCATCAGAACTCCTTTCTGGCACCTTCCCCGGTGGAGTTGTGCATGGGGTGTGTTTGGAACACTCTTTCACCAGCCGACTCCAAAATTCAGCAGTTCCCCATCTCAGCCCAGAAAGCAGGTAGAACAACTTTTGTGGTGCCTTTCAGCTGCCTACCGGAGCAATGTAAGAACTACCAACAGAACTCGTTTCTGGCACCTTCCCCGGTGGAGTTGTGCATGGGGTGTGTTTGGAACACTTTGTCACCAGCCGAGTCCAAAATTCACCAGTTCCCCATCTCAGCCCAGAAAGCAGGTAGAACACCTTTTGTGGTGTCTTTCAGCTGCCTACCGGGGTACTGTAAAAACTACCATCAGAACTCCTTTCTGGCACCTTCCCCGGTGGAGTTGTGCATGGGGTGTGTTTGGAACATTTTGTCACCAGCCGAGTCCAAAATGAAGCGGTTCCCCATCTCAGCCCAGAAAGCAGGTAGAACAACTTTTGTGGTGTCTTTCAGCTGCCTACCGGGGTACTGTAAAAACTACCAACAGAACTCCTTTCTGGCACCTTCCCCGGTGGAGTTGTGCATGGGGTGTGTTTGGAACACTCTGTAACCAGCCGAGCCCAAAATTCAGCGCTTCCCCATCTCGAGCCCACAAATCAGGTAGAACAACTTTTGTGGTGTCTTTCAGCTGCCTACCGGGGTACTGTAAAAACTACCAACATAACTCCTTTCTGGCACCTTCCCCGGTGGAGTTGTGCATGGGGTGTGTTTGGAACACTTTGTCACCAGCCGAGTCCAAAATTCAGCAGTTCCCCATCTCAGCCCAGAAAGCAGGTAGAACAACTTTTGTGGTGCCTTTCAGCTGCCTACCGGAGCAATGTAAGAACTACCAACAGAACTCGTTTCTGGCACCTTCCCCGGTGGAGTTGTGCATGGGGTGTGTTTGGAACACTTTGTCACCAGCCGAGTCCAAAATTCAGCTGTTCCCCATCTCAGCGCAGAAAGCAGGTAGAACAATTTTTGTGGTGTCTTTCAGCTGCCTACCGGGGTACTGTAAAATCTATGAACATAACTCCTTTCTGGCACCTTCCCCGGTGGAGTTGTGCATGGGGTGTGTTTGGAACACTCCGTCACCAGCCGAGTCCAAAATTCAGCACTTCCCCATCTCAGCCCAGAAAGCAGGTAGAACACCTTTTGTGGTGTCTTTCAGCTGCCTACCGGGGTACTGTAAAAACTACCAACAGAACTCCTTTCTGGCACCTTCCCCGGTGGAGTTGTGCATGGGGTGTGTTTGGAACACTTTGTCACCAGCCAAGTCCAAAATTCAGCCTTTCCCCATCTCAGCCCAGAAAGCAGGTAGAACAACTTTTGTGGTGTCTTTCAGCTGCCTACCGGGGTACTGTAAAAACTACCAACAGAACTCCTTTCTGGCACCTTCCCGGGTGGAGTTGTGCATGGGGTGTGTTTGGAACACTCTGTAACCAGCCGAGCCCAAAATTCAGCGCTTCCCCATCTCGAGCCCACAAATCAGGTAGAACAACTTTTGTGGTGTCTTTCAGCTGCCTACCGGGGTACTGTAAAAACTACCAACAGAACTCCTTTCTGGCACCTTCCCCGGTGGAGTTGTGCATGGGGTGTGTTTGGAACACTCTGTAACCAGCCGAGCCCAAAATTCAGCGCTTCCCCATCTCGAGCCCACAAATCAGGTAGAACAACTTTTGTGGTGTCTTTCAGCTGCCTACCGGGGTACTGTAAAAACTACCAACATAACTCCTTTCTGGCACCTTCCCCGGTGGAGTTGTGCATGGGGTGTGTTTGGAACACTTTGTCACCAGCCGAGTCCAAAATTCAGCAGTTCCCCATCTCAGCCCAGAAAGCAGGTAGAACAACTTTTGTGGTGCCTTTCAGCTGCCTAGCGGAGCAATGTAAGAACTACCAACAGAACTCGTTTCTGGCACCTTCCCCGGTGGAGTTGTGCATGGGGTGTGTTTGGAACACTTTGTCACCAGCCGAGTCCAAAATTCAGCTGTTCCCCATCTCAGCCCAGAAAGCAGGTAGAACAATTTTTGTGGTGTCTTTCAGCTGCCTACCGGGGTACTGTAAAATCTATGAACATAACTCCTTTCTGGCACCTTCCCCGGTGGAGTTGTGCATGGGGTGTGTTTGGAACATTTTGTCACCAGCCGAGTCCAAAATTCAGCGGTTCCCCATCTCAGCCCAGAAAGCAGGTAGAACACCTTTTGTGGTGTCTTTCAGCTGCCTACCGGGGTACTGTAAAAACTACCAACAGAACTCCTTTCTGGCACCTTCCCCGGTGGAGTTGTGCATGGGGTGTGTTTGGAACACTTTGTCACCAGCCAAGTCCAAAATTCAGCCATTCCCCATCTCAGCCCAGGAAGCAGGTAGAACAACTTTTGTGGTGCCTTTCAGCTGCCTACCGGGGTACTGTAAAAACTACCAACAGAACTCCTTTCTGGCACCTTCCCCGGTGCAGTTGTGCATGGGGTGTGTTTGGAACATTTTGTCACCAGCCGAGCCCAAAATTCAGCGCTTCCCCATCTCGAGCCCACAAAGCAGGTAGAACAACTTTTGTGATGCCTTTCAGCTGCATACCGGGGTAGTGTAAGAACTACAAAGAGAACTCGTTTCTGGCACCTTCTCCGGTGGAGTTGTGCATGGGGTGTGTTTGGAACATTTTGTCACCAGCCGAGCCCAAAATTCAGCGCTTCCCCATCTTGAGCCCACAACGCCGGTAGAACAACTTTTGTGATGCCTTTCAGCTGCCTACTGGAGCAATGTAAAAATTATCAACATAACTCGTTTCTGGCACCTTCCCCGGTGGAGTTGTGCATGGGGTGTGTTTGGAACACTTTGTCACCAGCCGAGTCCAAAATTCAGCAGTTCCCCATCTCAGCCCAGAAAGCAGGTAGAACAACTTTTGTGGTGTCTTTCAGCTGCCTACCGGGGTACTGTAAAAACTACCAACAGAACTCCTTTCTGGCACCTTCCCCGGTGGAGTTGTGCATGGGGTGTGTTTGGAACATTTTGTCACCAGCCGAGTCCAAAATTCAGCTGTTCCCCATCTCAGCCCAGAAAGCAGGTAGAACACCTTTTGTGGTGTCTTTCAGCTGCCTACCGGGGTACTGTAAAAACTACCAACAGAACTCCTTTCTGGCACCTTCCCCGGTGGAGTTGTGCATGGGGTGTGTTTGGAACATTTTGTCACCAGCCGAGTCCAAAATTCAGCGCTTCCCCATCTCAGCCCAGAAAGCAGGTAGAACAACTATTGCGGTCTTTTTCAGCTGCCTACCGGGGTACTGTAAAATCTACGAACAGAACTCCTTTCTGGCACCTTCCCCGGTGGAGTTGTGCATGGGGTGTGTTTGGAACATTTTGTCACCAGCCGAGACCAAAATTCAGCGTTTCCCCATCTCAGCCCAGAAAGCAGGTAGAACAACTTTTGTGGTGTCTTTCAGCTGCATACCGGGGTAGTGTAAAAACTACCAACATAACTCCTTTCTGGCACCTTCCGCGGTGGAGTTGTGCATGGGGTGTGTTTGGAACACTCCGTCACCAGCCGAGTCCAAAATTCAGCACTTCCCCATCTCAGCCCAGAAAGCAGGTAGAACACCTTTTGTGTTGTCTTTCATCTGCCTACCGGGGTACTGTAAAAACTACCAACATAACTCCTTTCTGGCACCTTCCGCGGTGGAGTTGTGCATGGGGTGTGTTTGGAACACTTTGTCACCAGCCGAGTCCAAAATTCAGCACTTCCCCATCTCAGCCCAGAAAGCAGGTAGAACAACTTTTGTGATGCCTTTCAGCTGCCTACCGGGGTACTGTAAAAACTACCAACAGAACTCCTTTCTGGCACCTTCCCCGGTGGAGTTGTGCATGGGGTGTGTTTGGAACACTTTGTCACCAGCCAAGTCCAAAATACAGCCATTCCCCATCTCAGCCCAGAAAGCAGGTAGAACACCTTTTGTGGTGCCTTTCAGCTGCCTACCGGGGTACTGTAAAAACTACCAACAGAACTCCTTTCTGGCACCTTCCGCGGTGGAGTTGTGCATGGGGTGTGTTTGGAACATTTTGTCACCAGCCGAGCCCAAAATTCAGCGCTTCCCCATCTCGAGCCCACAAAGCAGGTAGAACAACTTTTGTGGTGTCTTTCAGCTGCCTACCGGGGTACTGTAAAAACTACCAACATAACTCCTTTCTGGCACCTTCCCCGGTGGAGTTGTGCATGGGGTGTGTTTGGAACACTTTGTCACCAGCCAAGTCCAAAATTCAGCAGTTCCCCATCTCAGCCCAGAAAGCAGGTAGAACACCTTTTGTGGTGTCTTTCAGCTGCCTACCGGGGTACTGTAAAATCTATGAACATAACTCCTTTCTGGCACCTTCCCCGGTGCAGTTGTGCATGGGGTGTGTTTGGAACATTTTGTCACCAGCCGAGTCCAAAATATAGCAATTCCCCATCTCAGCCCAGAAAGCAGGTAGAACACCTTTTGTGGTGTCTTTCAGCTGCCTACCGGGGTACTGTAAAATCTATCAACAGAACTCCTTTCTGGCACCTTCCCCGGTGGAGTTGTGCATGGGGTGTGTTTGGAACACTTTGTCACCAGCCAAGTCCAAAATTCTGTGATTCCCCATCTCAGCCCAGAAAGCAGGTAGAACAATTTTTGAGGTTTCTTTCAGCTGCCTACTGCGGTACTGTAAAATCTATGAACATAACTCCTTTCTGGCACCTTCCCCGGTGGAGTTGTGCATGGGGTGTGTTTGGAACATTTTGTCACCATTCGCATCCAAAATTCAGCAGTTCCCCATCTCAGCCAAGAAAGCAGGTAGAACACCTTTTGTGGTGTCTTTCAGCTGCCTACCGGGGTACTGTAAAATCTATGAACAGAACTCCTTTCTGGCACCTTTTGCGGTGGAGTTGTGCATGGGGTGTGTTTGGAACATTTTGTCACCAGCCGAGACCAAAATTCAGCGTTTCCCCATCTCAGCCCAGAAAGCAGGTAGAACAACTTTTGTGGTGTCTTTCAGCTGCATACCGGGGTAGTGTAAAAACTACCAACATAACTCCTTTCTGGCACCTTCCGCGGTGGAGTTGTGCATGGGGTGTGTTTGGAACACTCCGTCACCAGCCGAGTCCAAAATTCAGCACTTCCCCATCTCAGCCCAGAAAGCAGGTAGAACACCTTTTGTGTTGTCTTTCATCTGCCTACCGGGGTACTGTAAAAACTACCAACATAACTCCTTTCTGGCACCTTCCGCGGTGGAGTTGTGCATGGGGTGTGTTTGGAACACTTTGTCACCAGCCGAGTCCAAAAGTCAGCGCTTCCCCATCTCAGCCCAGAAAGCAGGTAGAACAACTTTTGTGGTGTCTTTCAGCTGCATACCAGGGTAGTGTAAGAACTACAAAGAGAACTCCTTTCTGGCACCTTCCCCGGTGGAGTTGTGCATGGGGTGTGTTTGGAACACTCTTTCACCAGCCGAGTCCAAAATTCAGCTGTTCCCCATCTCAGCCCAGAAAGCAGGTAGAACAACTTTTGTGGTGTCTTTCAGCTGCCTACTGCGGTACTGTAAAATCTATGAACATAACTCCTTTCTGGCACCTTCCCCGGTGGAGTTGTGCATGGGGTGTGTTTGGAACATTTTGTCACCAGCTGAGGCCAAAATTCAGCGTTTCCCCATCTCAGCCCAGAAAGCAGGTAGAACAACTTTTGTGGTGTCTTTCAGCTGCCTACCGGGGTACTGTAAAAACTACCAACAGAACTCCTTTCTGGCATCTTCCCCGGTGGAGTTGTGCATGGGGTGTGTTTGGAACACTTTGTCACCAGCCGAGTCCAAAATGCAGCGGTTCCCCATCTCAGCCCAGAAAGCAGGTAGAACAACTTTTGTGGTGTCTTTCAGCTGCCTACCGGGGTACTGTAAAAACTACCAACAGAACTCCTTTCTGGCACCTTCCCCGGTGGAGTTGTGCATGGGGTGTGTTTGGAACATTTTGTCACCAGCCGAGCCCAAAATTCAGCGCTTCCCCATCTCGAGCCCACAAAGCAGGTAGAACAACTTTTGTGATGCCTTTCACCTGCATACCGGGGTAGTGTAAGAACTACAAAGAGAACTCCTTTCTGGCACCTTCCCCGGTGGAGTTGTGCATGGGGTGTGTTTGGAACACTTTGTCACCAGCCGAGTCCAAAATTCAGCAGTTCACCATCTCAGCCCAGAAAGCAGGTAGAACAACTTTTGTGGTTTCTTTCAGCTGCCTACCGGGGTACTGTAAAAACTACCAACAGAACTCGTTTCTGGCACCTTCTCCGGTGGAGTTGTGCATGGGGTGTGTTTGGAACATTTTGTCACCAGCCGAGCCCAAAATTCAGCGCTTCCCCATCTTGAGCCCACAACGCCGGTAGAACAACTTTTGTGATGCCTTTCAGCTGCCTACTGGAGCAATGTAAAAATTATCAACATAACTCCTTTCTGGCACCTTCCCCGGTGGAGTTGTGCATGGGGTGTGTTTGGAACACTTTGTCACCAGCCGAGTCCAAAAGTCAGCGCTTCCCCATCTCAGCCCAGAAAGCAGGTAGAACACCTTTTGTGGTGTCTTTCAGCTGCCTACCGGGGTACTGTAAAAACTACCAACAGAACTCCTTTCTGGCACCTTCCCCGGTGGAGTTGTGCATGGGGTGTGTTTGGAACATTTTGTCACAAGCCGAGTCCAAAATTCAGCAGTTCCCCACCTCAGCCCAGAAAGCAGGTAGAACAACTATTGCGGTCTCTTTCAGCTGCCTACCGGAGCAATGTAAAAACTACCATCAGAACTCCTTTCTGGCACCTTCCCCGGTGGAGTTGCGCATGCGGTGTGTTTGGAACATTTTGTCACCAGCCGAGTCCAAAAGTCAGCGCTTCCCATCTCAGCCCGGAAAGCAGGTAGAACAACTTTTGTGGTGTCTTTCAGCTGCCTACTGGGGTACTGTAAAAACAACCATCAGAACTCCTTTCTGGCACCTTCCCCGGTGGAGTTGTGCATGGGGTGTGTTTGGAACACTCTTTCACCAGCCGACTCCAAAATTCAGCAGTTCCCCATCTCAGCCCAGAAAGCAGGTAGAACAACTTTTGTGGTGCCTTTCAGCTGCCTACCGGAGCAATGTAAGAACTACCAACAGAACTCGTTTCTGGCACCTTCCCCGGTGGAGTTGTGCATGGGGTGTGTTTGGAACACTTTGTCACCAGCCGAGTCCAAAATTCACCAGTTCCCCATCTCAGCCCAGAAAGCAGGTAGAACACCTTTTGTGGTGTCTTTCAGCTGCCTACCGGGGTACTGTAAAAACTACCATCAGAACTCCTTTCTGGCACCTTCCCCGGTGGAGTTGTGCATGGGGTGTGTTTGGAACATTTTGTCACCAGCCGAGTCCAAAATGAAGCGGTTCCCCATCTCAGCCCAGAAAGCAGGTAGAACAACTTTTGTGGTGTCTTTCAGCTGCCTACCGGGGTACTGTAAAAACTACCAACAGAACTCCTTTCTGGCACCTTCCCCGGTGGAGTTGTGCATGGGGTGTGTTTGGAACACTCTGTAACCAGCCGAGCCCAAAATTCAGCGCTTCCCCATCTCGAGCCCACAAATCAGGTAGAACAACTTTTGTGGTGTCTTTCAGCTGCCTACCGGGGTACTGTAAAAACTACCAACATAACTCCTTTCTGGCACCTTCCCCGGTGGAGTTGTGCATGGGGTGTGTTTGGAACACTTTGTCACCAGCCGAGTCCAAAATTCAGCAGTTCCCCATCTCAGCCCAGAAAGCAGGTAGAACAACTTTTGTGGTGCCTTTCAGCTGCCTACCGGAGCAATGTAAGAACTACCAACAGAACTCGTTTCTGGCACCTTCCCCGGTGGAGTTGTGCATGGGGTGTGTTTGGAACACTTTGTCACCAGCCGAGTCCAAAATTCAGCTGTTCCCCATCTCAGCGCAGAAAGCAGGTAGAACAATTTTTGTGGTGTCTTTCAGCTGCCTACCGGGGTACTGTAAAATCTATGAACATAACTCCTTTCTGGCACCTTCCCCGGTGGAGTTGTGCATGGGGTGTGTTTGGAACACTCCGTCACCAGCCGAGTCCAAAATTCAGCACTTCCCCATCTCAGCCCAGAAAGCAGGTAGAACACCTTTTGTGGTGTCTTTCAGCTGCCTACCGGGGTACTGTAAAAACTACCAACAGAACTCCTTTCTGGCACCTTCCCCGGTGGAGTTGTGCATGGGGTGTGTTTGGAACACTTTGTCACCAGCCAAGTCCAAAATTCAGCCTTTCCCCATCTCAGCCCAGAAAGCAGGTAGAACAACTTTTGTGGTGTCTTTCAGCTGCCTACCGGGGTACTGTAAAAACTACCAACAGAACTCCTTTCTGGCACCTTCCCGGGTGGAGTTGTGCATGGGGTGTGTTTGGAACACTCTGTAACCAGCCGAGCCCAAAATTCAGCAGTTCCCCATCTCAGCCCAGAAAGCAGGTAGAACAACTTTTGTGGTGTCTTTCAGCTGCCTACTGGGGTACTGTAAAATCTATGAACATAACTCCTTTCTGGCACCTTCCGCGGTGGAGTTGTGCATGGGGTGTGTTTGGAACATTTTGTCACCAGCCGAGTCCAAGATTTAGCAATTCCCCATCTCAGCCCAGAAAGCAGGTAGAACACCTTTTGTGGTGTCTTTCAGCTGCCTACCGGGGTACTGTAAAATCTATCAACAGAACTCCTTTCTGGCACCTTCCCCAGTGGAGTTGTGCATGGGGTGTGTTTGGAACACTTTGTCACCAGCCGAGTCCAAAATTCAGCTGTTCCCCATCTCAGCGCAGAAAGCAGGTAGAACAATTTTTGTGGTGTCTTTCAGCTGCCTACCGGGGTACTGTAAAATCTATGAACATAACTCCTTTCTGGCACCTTCCCCGGTGGAGTTGTGCATGGGGTGTGTTTGGAACACTCCGTCACCAGCCGAGTCCAAAATTCAGCACTTCCCCATCTCAGCCCAGAAAGCAGGTAGAACACCTTTTGTGGTGTCTTTCAGCTGCCTACCGGGGTACTGTAAAAACTACCAACAGAACTCCTTTCTGGCACCTTCCCCGGTGGAGTTGTGCATGGGGTGTGTTTGGAACACTTTGTCACCAGCCAAGTCCAAAATTCAGCCTTTCCCCATCTCAGCCCAGAAAGCAGGTAGAACAACTTTTGTGGTGTCTTTCAGCTGCCTACCGGGGTAGTGTAAAAACTACCAAGAGAACTCGTTTCTGGCACCTTCCCGGGTGGAGTTGTGCATGGGGTGTGTTTGGAACACTCTGTAACCAGCCGAGCCCAAAATTCAGCAGTTCCCCATCTCAGCCCAGAAAGCAGGTAGAACAACTTTTGTGGTGTCTTTCAGCTGCCTACTGGGGTACTGTAAAATCTATGAACATAACTCCTTTCTGGCACCTTCCCCGGTGCAGTTGTGCATGGGGTGTGTTTGGAACATTTTGTCACCAGCCGAGTCCAAGATTTAGCAATTCCCCATCTCAGCCCAGAAAGCAGGTAGAACACCTTTTGTGGTGTCTTTCAGCTGCCTACCGGGGTACTGTAAAATCTATCAACAGAACTCCTTTCTGGCACCTTCCCCAGTGGAGTTGTGCATGGGGTGTGTTTGGAACACTTTGTCACCAGCCAAGTCCAAAATTCAGCAGTTCCCCACCTCAGCCCAGTAAGCAGGTAGAACAATTTTTGTGGTTTCTTTCAGCTGCCTACTGCGGTACTGTAAAATCTATGAACATAACTCCTTTCTGGCACCTTCCCCGGTGGAGTTGTGCATGGGGTGTGTTTGGAACACTTTGTCACCAGCCGAGTCCAAAATTCAGCAGTTCCCCATCTCAGCCCAGAAAGCAGGTAGAACAACTTTTGTGGTTTCTTTCAGCTGCCTACCGGGGTACTGTAAAATCTATGAACATAACTCCTTTCTGGCGCCTTCCCCGGTGGAGTTGTGCATGGGGTGTGTTTGGAACACTTTGTCACCAGCCAAGTCCAAAATACAGCCATTCCCCATCTCAGCCCAGAAAGCAGGTAGAACAACTTTTGTGGTTTCTTTCAGCTGCCTACCGGGGTACTGTAAAAACTACCAACAGAACTCCTTTCTGGCACCTTCCCCGGTGGAGTTGTGCATGGGGTGTGTTTGGAACATTTTGTCACCAGCCGAGCCCAAAATTCAGCGCTTCCCCATCTCAAGCCCCCAAAGCAGGTAGAACAACTTTTGTGGTGTCTTTCAGCTGCCTATTGGGGTACTGTAAAAACTACCAACATAACTCCTTTCTGGCACCTTCCCCGGTGGAGTTGTGCATGGGGTGTGTTTGGAACACTTTGTCACCAGCCAAGTCCAAAATTCAGCAGTTCCCCATCTCAGCCCAGAAAGCAGGTAGAACAACTTTTGTGGTGTCTTTCAGCTGCCTACCGGGGTACTGTAAAAACTACCAACATAACTCCTTTCTGGCACCTTCCCCGGTGCAGTTGTGCATGGGGTGTGTTTGGAACATTTTGTCACCAGCCGAGTCCAAAATATAGCAATTCCCCATCTCAGCCCAGAAAGCAGGTAGAACACCTTTTGTGGTGTCTTTCAGCTGCCTACCGGGGTACTGTAAAATCTATCAAAAGAACTCCTTTCTGGCACCTTCCCCGGTGGAGTTGTGCATGGGGTGTGTTTGGAACACTTTGTCACCAGCCAAGTCCAAAATTCTGTGATTCCCCATCTCAGCCCAGAAAGCAGGTAGAACAATTTTTGTGGTTTCTTTCAGCTGCCTACTGCGGTACTGTAAAATCTATGAACATAACTCCTTTCTGGCACCTTCCCCGGTGGAGTTGTGCATGGGGTGTGTTTGGAACATTTTGTCACCAGTCGCATCCAAAATTCAGCAGTTCCCCATCTCAGCCCAGAAAGCAGGTAGAACACCTTTTGTGGTGTCTTTCAGCTGCCTACCGGGGTACTGTAAAAACTACCAACAGAACTCCTTTCTGGCACCTTCCCCGGTGGAGTTGTGCATGGGGTGTTTTTGGAACATTTTGTCACCAGCCGAGCCCAAAGTTCAGCGCTTCCCCATCTCGAGCCCACAAAGCAGGTAGAACAACTTTTGTGATGCCTTTCAGCTGCCTACTGGAGCAATGTAAAAATTATCAACATAACTCCTTTCTGGCACCTTCCCCGGTGGAGTTGTGCATGGGGTGTGTTTGGAACACTTTGTCACCAGCCGAGTCCAAAATTCAGCAGTTCCCCATCTCAGCCCAGAAAGCAGGTAGAACAAGTTTTGTGGTTTCTTTCAGCTGCCTACCGGGGTTCTGTAAAAACTACCAACAGAACTCGTTTCTGGCACCTTCTCCGGTGGAGTTGTGCATGGGGTGTGTTTGGAACACTTTGTCACCAGCCAAGTCCAAAATTCAGCAGTTCCCCACCTCAGCCCAGAAAGCAGGTAGAACAATTTTTGTGGTTTCTTTCAGCTGCCTACTGCGGTACTGTAAAATCTATGAACATAACTCCTTTCTGGCACCTTCCCCGGTGGAGTTGTGCATGGGGTGTGTTTGGAACATTTTGTCACCAGCCGAGTCCAAAATTCAGCAGTTCCCCATCTCAGCCCAGAAAGCAGGTAGAACAACTTTTGTGGTGTCTTTCAGCTGCCTAGCGGGGTACTGTAAAAACTACCAACAGAACTCCTTTCTGGCATCTTCCCCGGTGGAGTTGTGCATGGGGTGTGTTTGGAACACTTTGTCACCAGCCGAGTCCAAAATGCAGCGGTTCCCCATCTCAGCCCAGAAAGCAGGTAGAACAACTTTTGTGGTGTCTTTCAGCTGCCTACCGGGGTACTGTAAAAACTACCAACAGAACTCCTTTCTGGCACCTTCCCCGGTGGAGTTGTGCATGGGGTGTGTTTGGAACATTTTGTCACCAGCCGAGCCCAAAATTCAGCGCTTCCCCATCTCGAGCCCACAAAGCAGGTAGAACAACTTTTGTGATGCCTTTCAGCTGCATACCGGGGTAGTGTAAGAACTACAAAGAGAACTCCTTTCTGGCACCTTCCCCGGTGGAGTTGTGCATGGGGTGTGTTTGGAACACTTTGTCACCAGCCGAGTCCAAAATTCAGCAGTTCACCATCTCAGCCCAGAAAGCAGGTAGAACAACTTTTGTGGTTTCTTTCAGCTGCCTACCGGGGTACTGTAAAAACTACCAACAGAACTCGTTTCTGGCACCTTCTCCGGTGGAGTTGTGCATGGGGTGTGTTTGGAACATTTTGTCACCAGCCGAGACCAAAATTCAGCGATTCCCCATCTTGAGCCCACAACGCCGGTAGAACAACTTTTGTGATGCCTTTCAGCTGCCTACTGGAGCAATGTAAAAATTATCAACATAACTCCTTTCTGGCACCTTCCCCGGTGGAGTTGTGCATGGGGTGTGTTTGGAACACTTTGTCACCAGCCGAGTCCAAAATTCAGCAGTTCCCCATCTCAGCCCAGAAAGCAGGTAGAACACCTTTTGTGGTTTCTTTCAGCTGCCTACCGGGGTACTGTAAAAACTACCAACAGAACTCGTTTCTGGCACCTTCCCCGGTGGAGTTGTGCATGGGGTGTGTTTGGAACACTTTGTCACCAGCCGAGTCCAAAATTCAGCAGTTCCCCATCTCAGCCCAGAAAGCAGGTAGAACACCTTTTGTGGTGTCTTTCAGCTGCCTACCGGGGTACTGTAAAAACTACCATCAGAACTCCTTTCTGGCACCTTCCCCGGTGCAGTTGTGCATGGGGTGTGTTTGGAACATTTTGTCACCAGCCGAGTCCAAAATGAAGCGGTTCCCCATCTCAGCCCAGAAAGCAGGTAGAACAACTTTTGTGGTGTCTTTCAGCTGCCTACCGGGGTACTGTAAAAACTACCAACTGAACTCCTTTCTGGCACCTTCCCCGGTGGAGTTGTGCATGGGGTGTGTTTGGAACACTCTGTAACCAGCCGAGCCCAAAATTCAGCGCTTCCCCATCTCGAGCCCACAAATCAGGTAGAACAACTTTTGTGGTGTCTTTCAGCTGCCTACCGGGGTACTGTAAGAACTACCAACAGAACTCGTTTCTGGCACCTTCCCCGGTGGAGTTGTGCATGGGGTGTGTTTGGAACACTTTGTCACCAGCCGAGTCCAAAATTCAGCTGTTCCCCATCTCAGCGCAGAAAGCAGGTAGAACAATTTTTGTGGTGTCTTTCAGCTGCCTACCGGGGTACTGTAAAATCTATGAACATAACTCCTTTCTGGCACCTTCCCCGGTGCAGTTGTGCATGGGGTGTGTTTGGAACATTTTGTCACCAGCCGAGTCCAAAAGTCAGCGGTTCCCCATCTCAGCCCAGAAAGCAGGTAGAACACCTTTTGTGGTGTCTTTCAGCTGCCTACCGGGGTACTGTAAAAACTACCAACAGAACTCCTTTCTGGCACCTTCCCCGGTGGAGTTGTGCATGGGGTGTGTTTGGAACACTTTGTCACCAGCCAAGTCCAAAATTCAGCCTTTCCCCATCTCAGCCCAGAAAGCAGGTAGAACAACTTTTGTGGTGTCTTTCAGCTGCCTACCGGGGTACTGTAAAAACTACCAACAGAACTCCTTTCTGGCACCTTCCCCGGTGGAGTTGTGCATGGGGTGTGTTTGGAACACTCTGTAACCAGCCGAGCCCAAAATTCAGCGCTTCCCCATCTCGAGCCCACAAAGCAGGTAGAACAACTTTTGTGGTGTCTTTCAGCTGCCTACCGGGGTACTGTAAAAACTACCAAGAGAACTCGTTTCTGGCACCTTCCCCGGTGGAGTTGTGCATGGGGTGTGTTTGGAACACTTTGTCACCAGCCGAGTCCAAAATTCAGCAGTTCCCCATCTCAGCCCAGAAAGCAGGTAGAACAACTTTTGTGGTGTCTTTCAGCTGCCTACTGGGGTACTGTAAAATCTATGAACATAACTCCTTTCTGGCACCTTCCCCGGTGCAGTTGTGCATGGGGTGTGTTTGGAACATTTTGTCACCAGCCGAGTCCAAGATTTAGCAATTCCCCATCTCAGCCCAGAAAGCAGGTAGAACACCTTTTGTGGTGTCTTTCAGCTGCCTACCGGGGTACTGTAAAATCTATCAACAGAACTCCTTTCTGGCACCTTCCCCAGTGGAGTTGTGCATGGGGTGTGTTTGGAACACTTTGTCACCAGCCAAGTCCAAAATTCAGCAGTTCCCCACCTCAGCCCAGTAAGCAGGTAGAACAATTTTTGTGGTTTCTTTCAGCTGCCTACTGCGGTACTGTAAAATCTATGAACATAACTCCTTTCTGGCACCTTCCCCGGTGGAGTTGTGCATGGGGTGTGTTTGGAACATTTTGTCACCAGTCGCATCCAAAATTCAGCAGTTCCCCATCTCAGCCCAGAAAGCAGGTAGAACACCTTTTGTGGTGTCTTTCAGCTGCCTACCGGGGTACTGTAAAAACTACCAACATAACTCCTTTCTGGCACCTTCCCCGGTGGAGTTGTGCATGGGGTGTGTTTGGAACATTTTGTCACCAGCCGAGTCCAAAATGAAGCGGTTCCCCATCTCAGCCCAGAAAGAAGGTAGAACAACTTTTGTGGTGTCTTTCAGCTGCCTACCGGGGTACTGTAAAATCTACCAACAGAACTCCTTTCTGGCACCTTCCCCGGTGGAGTTGTGCATGGGGTGTGTTTGGAACATTTTGTCACCAGTCGCATCCAAAATTCAGCAGTTCCCCATCTCGAGCCCACAAAGCAGGTAGAACACCTTTTGTGGTGCCTTTCAGCTGCCTACTGGAGCAATGTAAAAATTATCAACATAACTCCTTTCTGGCACCTTCCCCGGTGCAGTTGTGCATGGGGTGTGTTTGGAACACTTTGTCACCAGCCGAGTCCAAAATTCAGCAGTTCCCCATCTCAGCCCAGAAAGCAGGTAGAACAACTTTTGTGGTTTCTTTCAGCTGCCTACCGGGGTACTGTAAAAACTACCAACAGAACTCCTTTCTGGCACCTTCCCCGGTGGAGTTGTGCATGGGGTGTGTTTGGAACACTTTGTCACCAGCCAAGTCCAAAATACAGCCATTCCCCATCTCAGCCCAGAAAGCAGGTAGAACAACTTTTGTGGTTTCTTTCAGCTGCCTACCGGGGTACTGTAAAAACTACCAACAGAACTCCTTTCTGGCACCTTCCCCGGTGGAGTTGTGCATGGGGTGTGTTTGGAACATTTTGTCACCAGCCGAGCCCAAAATTCAGCGCTTCCCCATCTCGAGCCCCCAAAGCAGGTAGAACAACTTTTGTGGTGTCTTTCAGCTGCCTACCGGGGTACTGTAAAAACTACCAACATAACTCCTTTCTGGCACCTTCCCCGGTGGAGTTGTGCATGGGGTGTGTTTGGAACACTTTGTCACCAGCCAAGTCCAAAATTCAGCAGTTCCCCATCTCAGCCCAGAAAGCAGGTAGAACAACTTTTGTGGTGTCTTTCAGCTGCCTACCGGGGTACTGTAAAAACTACCAACATAACTCCTTTCTGGCACCTTCCCCGGTGCAGTTGTGCATGGGGTGTGTTTGGAACATTTTGTCACCAGCCGAGTCCAAAATATAGCAATTCCCCATCTCAGCCCAGAAAGCAGGTAGAACACCTTTTGTGGTGTCTTTCAGCTGCCTACCGGGGGTACTGTAAAATCTATCAAAAGAACTCCTTTCTGGCACCTTCCCCGGTGGAGTTGTGCATGGGGTGTGTTTGGAACACTTTGTCACCAGCCAAGTCCAAAATTCTGTGATTCCCCATCTCAGCCCAGAAAGCAGGTAGAACAACTTTTGTGGTGTCTTTCAGCTGCCTACCGGGGTACTGTAAAAACTACCAACAGAACTCCTTTCTGGCACCTTCCCCGGTGGAGTTGTGCATGGGGTGTGTTTGGAACATTTTGTCACCAGTCGCATCCAAAATTCAGCAGTTCCCCATCTCAGCCCAGAAAGCAGGTAGAACACCTTTTGTGGTGTCTTTCAGCTGCCTACCGGGGTACTGTAAAAACTACTAACAGAACTCCTTTCTGGCACCTTCCCCGGTGGAGTTGTGCATGGGGTGTTTTTGGAACATTTTGTCACCAGCCGAGCCCAAAGTTCAGCGCTTCCCCATCTCGAGCCCACAAAGCAGGTAGAACAACTTTTGTGATGCCTTTCAGCTGCATACCGGGGTAGTGTAAGAACTACAAAGAGAACTCCTTTCTGGCACCTTCCCCGGTGGAGTTGTGCATGGGGTGTGTTTGGAACACTTTGTCACCAGCCGAGTCCAAAATTCAGCAGTTCACCATCTCAGCCCAGAAAGCAGGTAGAACAACTTTTGTGGTTTCTTTCAGCTGCCTACCGGGGTACTGTAAAAACTACCAACAGAACTCCTTTCTGGCACCTTCCACAGTAGAGTTGTGCATGGGGTGTGTTTGGAGCATTTTGTCACCAGCCGACTCTAAAATTCATCGTTTCCCCATCTCAGCCCAGAAAGCAGGTAGAACAAATTTTATGGTGCCTTTCAGATGCCTACCGGGGTAGTGTAAAAACTAACAACAGAACTCGTTTCTGGCACCTTCCCCGGTGGAGTTGTGCATGGGGTGTGTTTGGAACACTTTGTCACCAGCCGAGTCCAAAATTCAGCAGTTCACCATCTCAGCCCAGAAAGCAGGTAGAACAACTTTTGTGGTTTCTTTCAGCTGCCTACCGGGGTACTGTAAAAACTACCAACAGAACTCGTTTCTGGCACCTTCTCCGGTGGAGTTGTGCATGGGGTGTGTTTGGAACATTTTGTCACCAGCCGAGACCAAAATTCAGCGATTCCCCATCTTGAGCCCACAACGCCGGTAGAACAACTTTTGTGATGCCTTTCAGCTGCCTACTGGAGCAATGTAAAAATTATCAACATAACTCCTTTCTGGCACCTTCCCCGGTGGAGTTGTGCATGGGGTGTGTTTGGAACACTTTGTCACCAGCCGAGTCCAAAATTCAGCAGTTCCCCATCTCAGCCCAGAAAGCAGGTAGAACACCTTTTGTGGTGTCTTTCAGCTGCCTACCGGGGTACTGTAAAAACTACCAACAGAACTCGTTTCTGGCACCTTCCCCGGTGGAGTTGTGCATGGGGTGTGTTTGGAACACTTTGTCACCAGCCGAGTCCAAAATTCAGCAGTTCCCCATCTCAGCCCAGAAAGCAGGTAGAACACCTTTTGTGGTGTCTTTCAGCTGCCTACCGGGGTACTGTAAAAACTACCATCAGAACTCCTTTCTGGCACCTTCCCCGGTGGAGTTGTGCATGGGGTGTGTTTGGAACATTTTGTCACCAGCCGAGTCCAAAATGAAGCGGTTCCCCATCTCAGCCCAGAAAGCAGGTAGAACAACTTTTGTGGTGTCTTTCAGCTGCCTACCGGGGTACTGTACAAACTACCAACTGAACTCCTTTCTGGCACCTTCCCCGGTGGAGTTGTGCATGGGGTGTGTTTGGAACACTCTGTAACCAGCCGAGCCCAAAATTCAGCGCTTCCCCATCTCGAGCCCACAAATCAGGTAGAACAACTTTTGTGGTGTCTTTCAGCTGCCTACCGGGGTACTGTAAAAACTACCAACATAACTCCTTTCTGGCACCTTCCCCGGTGGAGTTGTGCATGGGGTGTGTTTGGAACACTTTGTCACCAGCCGAGTCCAAAATTCACCAGTTCCCCATCTCAGCCCAGAAAGCAGGTAGAACAACTTTTGTGGTGCCTTTCAGCTGCCTACCGGAGCAATGTAAGAACTACCAACAGAACTCGTTTCTGGCACCTTCCCCGGTGGAGTTGTGCATGGGGTGTGTTTGGAACACTTTGTCACCAGCCGAGTCCAAAATTCAGCTGTTCCCCATCTCAGCGCAGAAAGCAGGTAGAACAATTTTTGTGGTGTCTTTCAGCTGCCTACCGGGGTACTGTAAAATCTATGAACATAACTCCTTTCTGGCACCTTCCCCGGTGGAGTTGTGCATGGGGTGTGTTTGGAACACTCCGTCACCAGCCGAGTCCAAAATTCAGCACTTCCCCATCTCAGCCCAGAAAGCAGGTAGAACACCTTTTGTGGTGTCTTTCAGCTGCCTACCGGGGTACTGTAAAAACTACCAACAGAACTCCTTTCTGGCACCTTCCCCGGTGGAGTTGTGCATGGGGTGTGTTTGGAACACTTTGTCACCAGCCAAGTCCAAAATTCAGCCTTTCCCCATCTCAGCCCAGAAAGCAGGTAGAACAACTTTTGTGGTGTCTTTCAGCTGCCTACCGGGGTACTGTAAAAACTACCAACAGAACTCCTTTCTGGCACCTTCCCCGGTGGAGTTGTGCATGGGGTGTGTTTGGAACACTCTGTAACCAGCCGAGCCCAAAATTCAGCGCTTCCCCATCTCGAGCCCACAAAGCAGGTAGAACAACTTTTGTGGTGTCTTTCAGCTGCCTACCGGGGTACTGTAAAAACTACCAACATAACTCCTTTCTGGCACCTTCCCCGGTGGAGTTGTGCATGGGGTGTGTTTGGAACACTTTGTCACCAGCCGAGTCCAAAATTCAGCGATTCCCCATCTCAGCCCAGAAAGCAGGTAGAACAACTTTTGTGGTGTCTTTCAGCTGCCTACTGGGGTACTGTAAAATCTATGAACATAACTCCTTTCTGGCACCTTCCCCGGTGCAGTTGTGCATGGGGTGTGTTTGGAACATTTTGTCACCAGCCGAGTCCAAGATTTAGCAATTCCCCATCTCAGCCCAGAAAGCAGGTAGAACACCTTTTGTGGTGTCTTTCAGCTGCCTACCGGGGTACTGTAAAATCTATCAACAGAACTCCTTTCTGGCACCTTCCCCAGTGGAGTTGTGCATGGGGTGTGTTTGGAACACTTTGTCACCAGCCAAGTCCAAAATTCAGCAGTTCCCCACCTCAGCCCAGTAAGCAGGTAGAACAATTTTTGTGGTTTCTTTCAGCTGCCTACTGCGGTACTGTAAAATCTATGAACATAACTCCTTTCTGGCACCTTCCCCGGTGGAGTTGTGCATGGGGTGTGTTTGGAACATTTTGTCACCAGTCGCATCCAAAATTCAGCAGTTCCCCATCTCAGCCCAGAAAGCAGGTAGAACACCTTTTGTGGTGTCTTTCAGCTGCCTACCGGGGTACTGTAAAAACTACCAACATAACTCCTTTCTGGCACCTTCCCCGGTGGAGTTGTGCATGGGGTGTGTTTGGAACATTTTGTCACCAGCCGAGCCCAAAATTCAGCGCTTCCCCATCTCGAGCCCCCAAAGCAGGTAGAACAACTTTTGTGGTGTCTTTCAGCTGCCTACCGGGGTACTGTAAAAACTACCAACATAACTCCTTTCTGGCACCTTCCCCGGTGGAGTTGTGCATGGGGTGTGTTTGGAACACTTTGTCACCAGCCAAGTCCAAAATTCAGCAGTTCCCCATCTCAGCCCAGAAAGCAGGTAGAACAACTTTTGTGGTGTCTTTCAGCTGCCTACCGGGGTACTGTAAAAACTACCAACATAACTCCTTTCTGGCACCTTCCCCGGTGCAGTTGTGCATGGGGTGTGTTTGGAACATTTTGTCACCAGCCGAGTCCAAAATATAGCAATTCCCCATCTCAGCCCAGAAAGCAGGTAGAACACCTTTTGTGGTGTCTTTCAGCTGCCTACCGGGGTACTGTAAAATCTATCAAAAGAACTCCTTTCTGGCACCTTCCCCGGTGGAGTTGTGCATGGGGTGTGTTTGGAACACTTTGTCACCAGCCAAGTCCAAAATTCTGTGATTCCCCATCTCAGCCCAGAAAGCAGGTAGAACAACTTTTGTGGTGTCTTTCAGCTGCCTACCGGGGTACTGTAAAAACTACCAACAGAACTCCTTTCTGGCACCTTCCCCGGTGGAGTTGTGCATGGGGTGTGTTTGGAACATTTTGTCACCAGTCGCATCCAAAATTCAGCAGTTCCCCATCTCAGCCCAGAAAGCAGGTAGAACACCTTTTGTGGTGTCTTTCAGCTGCCTACCGGGGTACTGTAAAAACTACTAACAGAACTCCTTTCTGGCACCTTCCCCGGTGGAGTTGTGCATGGGGTGTTTTTGGAACATTTTGTCACCAGCCGAGCCCAAAGTTCAGCGCTTCCCCATCTCGAGCCCACAAAGCAGGTAGAACAACTTTTGTGATGCCTTTCAGCTGCATACCGGGGTAGTGTAAGAACTACAAAGAGAACTCCTTTCTGGCACCTTCCCCGGTGGAGTTGTGCATGGGGTGTGTTTGGAACACTTTGTCACCAGCCGAGTCCAAAATTCAGCAGTTCACCATCTCAGCCCAGAAAGCAGGTAGAACAACTTTTGTGGTTTCTTTCAGCTGCCTACCGGGGTACTGTAAAAACTACCAACAGAACTCCTTTCTGGCACCTTCCACAGTAGAGTTGTGCATGGGGTGTGTTTGGAGCATTTTGTCACCAGCCGACTCTAAAATTCATCGTTTCCCCATCTCAGCCCAGAAAGCAGGTAGAACAAATTTTATGGTGCCTTTCAGATGCCTACCGGGGTAGTGTAAAAACTAACAACAGAACTCGTTTCTGGCACCTTCCCCGGTGGAGTTGTGCATGGGGTGTGTTTGGAACATTTTGTCACCAGCCGAGTCCAAAATTCAGCAGTTCCCCATCTCAGCCCAGAAAGCAGGTAGAACACCTTTTGTGGTGTCTTTCAGCTGCCTACCGGGGTACTGTAAAAACTACCAACAGAACTCGTTTCTGGCACCTTCCCCGGTGGAATTGTGCATGGGGTGTGTTTGGAACATTTTGTCACCAGCCGAGTCCAAAAGTCAGCGCTTCCCCATCTCAGCCCAGAAAGCAGGTAGAACACCTTTTGTGGTGTCTTTCAGCTGCCTACCGGGGTACTGTAAAAACTACCAACAGAACTCCTTTCTGGCACCTTCCCCGGTGGAGTTGTGCATGGGGTGTGTTTGGAACATTTTGTCACCAGCCAAGTCCAAAATCCAGCAGTTCCCCACCTCAGCCCAGAAAGCAGGTAGAACAACTTTTGTGGTGCCTTTCAGCTGCCTACCGGAGCAATGTAAAAACTACCATCAGAACTCCTTTCTGGCACCTTCCCCGGTGGAGTTGCGCATGCGGTGTGTTTGGAACATTTTGTCACCAGCCGAGTCCAAAAGTCAGCGCTTCCCATCTCAGCCCGGAAAGCAGGTAGAACAACTTTTGTGGTGTCTTTCAGCTGCCTACTGGGGTACTGTAAAAACAACCATCAGAACTCCTTTCTGGCACCTTCCCCGGTGGAGTTGTGCATGGGGTGTGTTTGGAACACTCTTTCACCAGCCGACTCCAAAATTCAGCAGTTCCCCATCTCAGCCCAGAAAGCAGGTAGAACAACTTTTGTGGTGCCTTTCAGCTGCCTACCGGAGCAATGTAAGAACTACCAACAGAACTCGTTTCTAGCACCTTCCCCGGTGGAGTTGTGCATGGGGTGTGTTTGGAACACTCCGTCACCAGCCGAGTCCAAAATTCAGCACTTCCCCATCTCAGCCCAGAAAGCAGGTAGAACACCTTTTGTGGTGTCTTTCAGCTGCCTACCGGGGTACTGTAAAAACTACCATCAGAACTCCTTTCTGGCACCTTCCCCGGTGGAGTTGTGCATGGGGTGTGTTTGGAACATTTTGTCACCAGCCGAGTCCAAAATGAAGCGGTTCCCCATCTCAGCCCAGAAAGCAGGTAGAACAACTTTTGTGGTGTCTTTCAGCTGCCTACCGGGGTACTGTAAAAACTACCAACAGAACTCCTTTCTGGCACCTTCCCCGGTGGAGTTGTGCATGGGGTGTGTTTGGAACACTCTGTAACCAGCCGAGCCCAAAATTCAGCGCTTCCCCATCTCGAGCCCACAAATCAGGTAGAACAACTTTTGTGGTGTCTTTCAGCTGCCTACCGGGGTACTGTAAAAACTACCAACATAACTCCTTTCTGGCACCTTCCCCGGTGGAGTTGTGCATGGGGTGTGTTTGGAACACTTTGTCACCAGCCGAGTCCAAAATCCAGCAGTTCCCCATCTCAGCCCAGAAAGCAGGTAGAACAACTTTTGTGGTGCCTTTCAGCTGCCTACCGGAGCAATGTAAGAACTACCAACAGAACTCGTTTCTGGCACCTTCCCCGGTGGAGTTGTGCATGGGGTGTGTTTGGAACACTTTGTCACCAGTCGCATCCAAAATTCAGCTGTTCCCCATCTCAGCGCAGAAAGCAGGTAGAACAATTTTTGTGGTGTCTTTCAGCTGCCTACCGGGGTACTGTAAAATCTATGAACATAACTCCTTTCTGGCACCTTCCCCGGTGGAGTTGTGCATGGGGTGTGTTTGGAACACTCCGTCACCAGCCGAGTCCAAAATTCAGCACTTCCCCATCTCAGCCCAGAAAGCAGGTAGAACACCTTTTGTGGTGTCTTTCAGCTGCCTACCGGGGTACTGTAAAAACTACCAACAGAACTCCTTTCTGGCACCTTCCCCGGTGGAGTTGTGCATGGGGTGTGTTTGGAACACTTTGTCACCAGCCAAGTCCAAAATTCAGCCTTTGCCATCTCAGCCCAGAAAGCAGGTAGAACAACTTTTGTGGTGTCTTTCAGCTGCCTACCGGGGTACTGTAAAAACTACCAACAGAACTCCTTTCTGGCACCTTCCCCGGTGGAGTTGTGCATGGGGTGTGTTTGGAACACTCTGTAACCAGCCGAGCCCAAAATTCAGCGCTTCCCCATCTCGAGCCCACAAAGCAGGTAGAACAACTTTTGTGGTGTCTTTCAGCTGCCTACCGGGGTACTGTAAAAACTACCAACATAACTCCTTTCTGGCACCTTCCCCGGTGGAGTTGTGCATGGGGTGTGTTTGGAACACTTTGTCACCAGCCGAGTCCAAAATTCAGCAGTTCCCCATCTCAGCCCAGAAAGCAGGTAGAACAACTTTTGTGGTGTCTTTCAGCTGCCTACCGGGGTACTGTAAAATCTATGAACATAACTCCTTTCTGGCACCTTCCCCGGTGCAGTTGTGCATGGGGTGTGTTTGGAACATTTTGTCACCAGCCGAGTCCAAGATTTAGCAATTCCCCATCTCAGCCCAGAAAGCAGGTAGAACACCTTTTGTGGTGTCTTTCAGCTGCCTACCGGGGTACTGTAAAATCTATCAACAGAACTCCTTTCTGGCACCTTCCCCAGTGGAGTTGTGCATGGGGTGTGTTTGGAACACTTTGTCACCAGCCAAGTCCAAAATTCAGCAGTTCCCCACCTCAGCCCAGTAAGCAGGTAGAACAATTTTTGTGGTTTCTTTCAGCTGCCTACTGCGGTACTGTAAAATCTATGAACATAACTCCTTTCTGGCACCTTCCCCGGTGGAGTTGTGCATGGGGTGTGTTTGGAACATTTTGTCACCAGTCGCATCCAAAATTCAGCAGTTCCCCATCTCAGCCCAGAAAGCAGGTAGAACACCTTTTGTGGTGTCTTTCAGCTGCCTACCGGGGTACTGTAAAAACTACCAACAGAACTCCTTTCTGGCACCTTCCCCGGTGGAATTGTGCATGGGGTGTGTTTGGAACATTTTGTCACCAGCCGAGCCCAAAATTCAGCGCTTCCCCATCTCGAGCCCACAAAGCAGGTAGAACACCTTTTGTGGTGCCTTTCAGCTGCCTACTGGAGCAATGTAAAAATTATCAACATAACTCTTTTCTGGCACCTTCCCGGGTGCAGTTGTGCATGGGGTGTGTTTGGAACACTTTGTCACCAGCCGAGCCCAAAATTCAGCAGTTCCCCATCTCAGCCCAGAAAGCAGGTAGAACAACTTTTGTGGTTTCTTTCAGCTGCCTACCGGGGTACTGTAAAATCTATGAACAGAACTCCTTTCTGGCACCTTCCCCGGTGGAGTTGTGCATGGGGTGTGTTTGGAACATTTTGTCACCAGCCGAGTCCAAAATTCAGCTGTTCCCCATCTCAGCCCAGAAAGCAGGTAGAACAATTTTTGTGGTGTCTTTCAGCTGCCTACCGGGGTACTGTAAAATCTATGAACATAACTCCTTTCTGGCACCTTCCCCGGTGGAGTTGTGCATGGGGTGTGTTTGGAACACTCCGTCACCAGCCGAGTCCAAAATTCAGCTGTTCCCCATCTCAGCCCAGAAAGCAGGTAGAACACCTTTTGTGGTGTCTTTCAGCTGCCTACTGGGGTACTGTAAAAACTACCAACAGAACTCCTTTCTGGCACCTTCCCCGGTGGAGTTGTGCATGGGGTGTGTTTGGAACACTTTGTCACCAGCCGAGCCCAAAATTCAGCAGTTCCCCATCTCAGCCCAGAAAGCAGGTAGAACAACTTTTGTGGTTTCTTTCAGCTGCCTACTGGGGTACTGTAAAATCTATGAACAGAACTCCTTTCTGGCACCTTCCCCGGTGGAGTTGTGCATGGGGTGTGTTTGGAACATTTTGTCACCAGCCGAGTCCAAAATTCAGCAGTTCCCCATCTCAGCCCAGAAAGCAGGTAGAACACCTTTTGTGGTGTCTTTCAGCTGCCTACCGGGGTACTGTAAAAACTACCAACAGAACTCCTTTCTGGCACCTTCCCCGGTGGAGTTGTGCATGGGGTGTGTTTGGAACACTTTGTCACCAGCCAAGTCTAAAATTCAGCAGTTCCCCACCTCAGCCCAGAAAGCAGGTAGAACAACTTTTGTGTTCCTTTCTGCTGCCTACCGGGGTAGTGTAAAAACTACCAAGAGAACTCGTTTCTGGCACCTTCCCCGGTGGAGTTGTGCATGGGGTGTGTTTGGAACACTTTGTCACCAGCCGAGTCCAAAATTCAGCAGTTCCCCATCTCAGCCCAGAAAGCAGGTAGAACAACTTTTGTGGTTTCTTTCAGCTGCCTACTGGGGTACTGTAAAATCTATGAACATAACTCCTTTCTGGCACCTTCCCCGGTGCAGTTGTGCATGGGATGTGTTTGGAACATTTTGTCACCAGCCGAGTCCAAAAGTCAGCGGTTCCCCATCTCAGCCCAGAAAGCAGGTAGAACACCTTTTGTGGTGTCTTTCAGCTGCCTACCGGGGTACTGTAAAAACTACCAACAGAACTCCTTTCTGGCACCTTCCCCGGTGGAGTTGTGCATGGGGTGTGTTTGGAACATTTTGTCACCAGCCAAGTCCAAAATCCAGCCATTCCCCATCTCAGCCCATAAAGCAGGTAGAACAACTATTGCGGTCTCTTTCAGCTGCCTACCGGAGCAATGTAAAAACTACCATCAGAACTCCTTTCTGGCACCTTCCCCGGTGGAGTTGCGCATGCGGTGTGTTTGGAACATTTTGTCACCAGCCGAGTCCAAAAGTCAGCGCTTCCCCATCTCAGCCCAGAAAGCAGGTAGAACAACTTTTGTGGTGTCTTTCAGCTGCATACCGGGGTAGTGTAAGAACTACAAAGAGAACTCCTTTCTGGCACCTTCCCCGGTGGAGTTGTGCATGGGGTGTGTTTGGAACACTCTTTCACCAGCCGAGCCCAAAATTCAGCAGTTCCCCATCTCAGCCCAGAAAGCAGGTAGAACAACTTTTGTGGTGTCTTTCAGCTGCCTACCGGGGTACTGTAAGAACTACCAACAGAATTCCTTTCTGGCACCTTCCCGGGTGGAGTTGTGCATGGGGTGTGTTTGGAACACTTTGTCACCAGCCGAGTCCAAAATTCAGCTGTTCCCCATCTCAGCCCAGAAAGCAGGTAGAACAATTTTTGTGGTGTCTTTCAGCTGCCTACCGGGGTACTGTAAAATCTATGAACATAACTCCTTTCTGGCACCTTCCCCGGTGGAGTTGTGCATGGGGTGTGTTTGGAACACTCCGTCACCAGCCGAGTCCAAAATTCAGCACTTCCCCATCTCAGCCCAGAAAGCAGGTAGAACACCTTTTGTGGTGTCTTTCAGCTGCCTACCGGGGTACTGTAAAAACTACCAACAGAACTCCTTTCTGGCACCTTCCCCGGTGGAGTTGTGCATGGGGTGTGTTTGGAACACTTTGTCACAAGCCAAGTCTAAAATTCAGCAGTTCCCCACCTCAGCCCAGAAAGCAGGTAGAACAAGTTTTGTGTTCCTTTCTGCTGCCTACCGGGGTAGTGTAAGAACTACCAAGAGAACTCGTTTCTGGCACCTTCCCCGGTGGAGTTGTGCATGGGGTGTGTTTGGAACACTTTGTCACCAGCCGAGTCCAAAATTCACCAGTTCCCCACCTCAGCCCAGTAAGCAGGTAGAACAACTTTTGTGATGCCTATCAGCTGCCTACTGGAGCAATGTAAAAATTATCAACATAACTCCTTTCTGGCACCTTCCCCGGTGGAGTTGTGCATGGGGTGTGTTTGGAACACTTTGTCACCAGCCGAGTCCAAAATTCAGCAGTTCCCCATCTCAGCCCAGAAAGCAGGTAGAACAACTTTTGTGGTTTCTTTCAGCTGCCTACTGGGGGTACTGTAAAATCTATGAACATAACTCCTTTCTGGCACCTTCCCCGGTGCAGTTGTGCATGGGGTGTGTTTGGAACATTTTGTCACCAGCCGAGTCCAAAAGTCAGCGGTTCCCCATCTCAGCCCAGAAAGCAGGTAGAACACCTTTTGTGGTGCCTTTCAGCTGCCTACCGGGGTACTGTAAAAACTACCAACAGAACTCCTTTCTGGCACCTTCCCCGGTGGAGTTGTGCATGGGGTGTGTTTGGAACATTTTGTCACCAGCCAAGTCCAAAATCCAGCCATTCCCCATCTCTAGCCCATAAAGCAGGTAGAACAACTATTGCGGTCTCTTTCAGCTGCCTACCGGAGCAATGTAAAAACTACCATCAGAACTCCTTTCTGGCACCTTCCCCGGTGGAGTTGCGCATGCGGTGTGTTTGGAACATTTTGTCACCAGCCGAGTCCAAAAGTCAGCGCTTCCCCATCTCAGCCCAGAAAGCAGGTAGAACAACTTTTGTGGTGTCTTTCAGCTGCATACCGGGGTAGTGTAAGAACTACAAAGAGAACTCCTTTCTGGCACCTTCCCCGGTGGAGTTGTGCATGGGGTGTGTTTGGAACACTCTTTCACCAGCCGACTCCAAAATTCAGCTGTTCCCCATCTCAGCCCAGAAAGCAGGTAGAACAACTTTTGTGGTGTCTTTCAGCTGCCTACCGGGGTACTGTAAGAACTACCAACAGAATTCCTTTCTGGCACCTTCCCGGGTGGAGTTGTGCATGCGGTGTGTTTGGAACACTTTGTCACCAGCCGAGTCCAAAATTCAGCTGTTCCCCATCTCAGCCCAGAAAGCAGGTAGAACAATTTTTGTGGTGTCTTTCAGCTGCCTACCGGGGTACTGTAAAATCTATGAACATAACTCCTTTCTGGCACCTTCCCCGGTGGAGTTGTGCATGGGGTGTGTTTGGAACACTCCGTCACCAGCCGAGTCCAAAATTCAGCACTTCCCCATCTCAGCCCAGAAAGCAGGTAGAACACCTTTTGTGGTGTCTTTCAGCTGCCTACCGGGGGTACTGTAAAAACTACCAACAGAACTCCTTTCTGGCACCTTCCCCGGTGGAGTTGTGCATGGGGTGTGTTTGGAACACTTTGTCACAAGCTAAGTCTAAAATTCAGCAGTTCCCCACCTCAGCCCAGAAAGCAGGTAGAACAAGTTTTGTGTTCCTTTCTGCTGCCTACCGGGGTAGTGTAAAAACTACCAAGAGAACTCGTTTCTGGCACCTTCCCCGGTGGAGTTGTGCATGGGGTGTGTTTGGAACACTTTGTCACCAGCCGAGTCCAAAATTCACCAGTTCCCCACCTCAGCCCAGTAAGCAGGTAGAACAACTTTTGTGATGCCTATCAGCTGCCTACTGGAGCAATGTAAAAATTATCAACATAACTCCTTTCTGGCACCTTCCCCGGTGGAGTTGTGCATGGGGTGTGTTTGGAACACTTTGTCACCAGCCGAGTCCAAAATTCAGCAGTTCCCCATCTCAGCCCAGAAAGCAGGTAGAACAACTTTTGTGGTTTCTTTCAGCTGCCTACTGGGGTACTGTAAAATCTATGAACATAACTCCTTTCTGGCACCTTCCCCGGTGCAGTTGTGCATGGGGTGTGTTTGGAACATTTTGTCACCAGCCGAGTCCAAAAGTCAGCGGTTCCCCATCTCAGCCCAGAAAGCAGGTAGAACACCTTTTGTGGTGCCTTTCAACTGCCTACCGGGGTACTGTAAAAACTACCAACAGAACTCCTTTCTGGCACCTTCCCCGGTGGAGTTGTGCATGGGGTGTGTTTGGAACATTTTGTCACCAGCCAAGTCCAAAATCCAGCCATTCCCCATCTCAGCCCATAAAGCAGGTAGAACAACTATTGCGGTCTCTTTCAGCTGCCTACCGGAGCAATGTAAAAACTACCATCAGAACTCCTTTCTGGCACCTTCCCCGGTGGAGTTGCGCATGCGGTGTGTTTGGAACATTTTGTCACCAGCCGAGTCCAAAAGTCAGCGCTTCCCCATCTCAGCCCAGAAAGCAGGTAGAACAACTTTTGTGGTGTCTTTCAGCTGCATACCGGGGTAGTGTAAGAACTACAAAGAGAACTCCTTTCTGGCACCTTCCCCGGTGGAGTTGTGCATGGGGTGTGTTTGGAACACTCTTTCACCAGCCGACTCCAAAATTCAGCTGTTCCCCATCTCAGCCCAGAAAGCAGGTAGAACAACTTTTCTGGTGTCTTTCAGCTGCCTACCGGGGTACTGTAAGAACTACCAACAGAATTCCTTTCTGGCACCTTCCCGGGTGGAGTTGTGCATGGGGTGTGTTTGGAACACTTTGTCACCAGCCGAGTCCAAAATTCAGCTGTTCCCCATCTCAGCGCAGAAAGCAGGTAGAACAATTTTTGTGGTGTCTTTCAGCTGCCTACCGGGGTACTGTAAAATCTATGAACATAACTCCTTTCTGGCACCTTCCCCGGTGGAGTTGTGCATGGGGTGTGTTTGGAACACTCCGTCACCAGCCGAGTCCAAAATTCAGCACTTCCCCATCTCAGCCCAGAAAGCAGGTAGAACACCTTTTGTGGTGTCTTTCAGCTGCCTACCGGGGTACTGTAAAAACTACCAACAGAACTCCTTTCTGGCACCTTCCCCGGTGGAGTTGTGCATGGGGTGTGTTTGGAACACTTTGTCACCAGCCAAGTCTAAAATTTAGCTGTTCCCCACCTCAGCCCAGAAAGCAGGTAGAACAACTTTTGTGTTCCTTTCTGCTGCCTACCGGGGTAGTGTAAAAACTACCAAGAGAACTCGTTTCTGGCACCTTCCCCGGTGGAGTTGTGCATGGGGTGTGTTTGGAACACTTTGTCACCAGCCGAGTCCAAAATTCAGCAGTTCCCCACCTCAGCCCAGTAAGCAGGTAGAACAGCTTTTGTGATGCCTATCAGCTGCCTACTGGAGCAATGTAAAAATTATCAACATAACTCCTTTCTGGCACCTTCCCCGGTGGAGTTGTGCATGGGGTGTGTTTGGAACACTTTGTCACCAGCCGAGTCCAAAATTCAGCAGTTCCCCATCTCAGCCCAGAAAGCAGGTAGAACAACTTTTGTGGTTTCTTTCAGCTGCCTACTGGGGTACTGTAAAATCTATGAACATAACTCCTTTCTGGCACCTTCCCCGGTGCAGTTGTGCATGGGGTGTGTTTGGAACATTTTGTCACCAGCCGAGTCCAAAATTCAGCGGTTCCCCATCTCAGCCCAGAAAGCAGGTAGAACACCTTTTGTGGTGTCTTTCAGCTGCCTACCGGGGTACTGTAAAAACTACCAACAGAACTCCTTTCTGGCACCTTCCCCGGTGGAGTTGTGCATGGGGTGTGTTTGGAACATTTTGTCACCAGCCAAGTCCAAAATCCAGCCATTCCCCATCTCAGCCCATAAAGCAGGTAGAACAACTATTGCGGTCTCTTTCAGCTGCCTACCGGAGCAATGTAAAAACTACCATCAGAACTCCTTTCTGGCACCTTCCCCGGTGGAGTTGCGCATGCGGTGTGTTTGGAACATTTTGTCACCAGCCGAGTCCAAAAGTCAGCGCTTCCCCATCTCAGCCCAGAAAGCAGGTAGAACAACTTTTGTGGTGTCTTTCAGCTGCATACCGGGGTAGTGTAAGAACTACAAAGAGAACTCCTTTCTGACACCTTCCCCGGTGGAGTTGTGCATGGGGTGTGTTTGGAACACTCTTTCACCAGCCGAGTCCAAAATTCAGCTGTTCCCCATCTCAGCCCAGTAAGCAGGTAGAACAATTTTTGTGGTTTCTTTCAGCTGCCTACTGCGGTACTGTAAAATCTATGAACATAACTCCTTTCTGGCACCTTCCCCGGTGGAGTTGTGCATGGGGTGTGTTTGGAACATTTTGTCACCAGTCGCATCCAAAATTCAGCGGTTCCCCATCTCAGCCCAGAAAGCAGGTAGAACACCTTTTGTGGTGTCTTTCAGCTGCCTACCGGGGTGCTGTAAAAACTACCAACAGAACTCCTTTCGGGCACCTTCCCCGGTGGAGTTGTGCATGGGGTGTGTTTGGAACATTTTGTCACCAGCCGAGTCCAAAAGTCAGCAGTTCCCCATCTCAGCCCAGAAAGCAGGTAGAACAACTTTTGTGGTGTCTTTCAGCTGCCTACCGGGGTACTGTAAAAATCTACCAACAGAACTCGTTTCTGGCACCTTCCCCGGTGGAGTTGTGCATGGGGTGTGTTTGGAACATTTTGTCACCAGCCGAGTCCAAAAGTCAGCGCTTCCCCATCTCGAGCCCACAAAGCAGGTAGAACAACTTTTGTGATGCCTTTCAGCTGCCTACTGGAGCAATGTAAAAATTATCAACAGAACTCGTTTCTGGCACCTTCCCCGGTGGAGTTGTGCATGGGGTGTGTTTGGAACACTCTTTCACCAGCCGACTCCAAAATTCAGCTGTTCCCCATCTCAGCCCAGAAAGCAGGTAGAACAACTTTTCTGGTGTCTTTCAGCTGCCTACCGGGGTACTGTAAGAACTACCAACAGAATTCCTTTCTGGCACCTTCCCGGGTGGAGTTGTGCATGGGGTGTGTTTGGAACACTTTGTCACCAGCCGAGTCCAAAATTCAGCTGTTCCCCATCTCAGCGCAGAAAGCAGGTAGAACAATTTTTGTGGTGTCTTTCAGCTGCCTACCGGGGTACTGTAAAATCTATGAACATAACTCCTTTCTGGCACCTTCCCCGGTGGAGTTGTGCATGGGGTGTGTTTGGAACACTCCGTCACCAGCCGAGTCCAAAATTCAGCACTTCCCCATCTCAGCCCAGAAAGCAGGTAGAACACCTTTTGTGGTGTCTTTCAGCTGCCTACCGGGGTACTGTAAAAACTACCAAAAGAACTCCTTTCTGGCACCTTCCCCGGTGGAGTTGTGCATGGGGTGTGTTTGGAACACTTTGTCACCAGCCAAGTCTAAAATTTAGCTGTTCCCCACCTCAGCCCAGAAAGCAGGTAGAACAACTTTTGTGTTCCTTTCTGCTGCCTACCGGGGTAGTGTAAAAACTACCAAGAGAACTCGTTTCTGGCACCTTCCCCGGTGGAGTTGTGCATGGGGTGTGTTTGGAACACTTTGTCACCAGCCGAGTCCAAAATTCAGCAGTTCCCCACCTCAGCCCAGTAAGCAGGTAGAACAGCTTTTGTGATGCCTATCAGCTGCCTACTGGAGCAATGTAAAAATTATCAACATAACTCCTTTCTGGCACCTTCCCCGGTGGAGTTGTGCATGGGGTGTGTTTGGAACACTTTGTCACCAGCCGAGTCCAAAATTCAGCAGTTCCCCATCTCAGCCCAGAAAGCAGGTAGAACAACTTTTGTGGTTTCTTTCAGCTGCCTACTGGGGTACTGTAAAATCTATGAACATAACTCCTTTCTGGCACCTTCCCCGGTGCAGTTGTGCATGGGGTGTGTTTGGAACATTTTGTCACCAGCCGAGTCCAAAATTCAGCGGTTCCCCATCTCAGCCCAGAAAGCAGGTAGAACACCTTTTGTGGTGTCTTTCAGCTGCCTACCGGGGTACTGTAAAAACTACCAACAGAACTCCTTTCTGGCACCTTCCCCGGTGGAGTTGTGCATGGGGTGTGTTTGGAACATTTTGTCACCAGCCAAGTCCAAAATCCAGCCATTCCCCATCTCAGCCCATAAAGCAGGTAGAACAACTATTGCGGTCTCTTTCAGCTGCCTACCGGAGCAATGTAAAAACTACCATCAGAACTCCTTTCTGGCACCTTCCCCGGTGGAGTTGCGCATGCGGTGTGTTTGGAACATTTTGTCACCAGCCGAGTCCAAAAGTCAGCGCTTCCCCATCTCAGCCCAGAAAGCAGGTAGAACAACTTTTGTGGTGTCTTTCAGCTGCATACCGGGGTAGTGTAAGAACTACAAAGAGAACTCCTTTCTGACACCTTCCCCGGTGGAGTTGTGCATGGGGTGTGTTTGGAACACTCTTTCACCAGCCGAGTCCAAAATTCAGCTGTTCCCCATCTCAGCCCAGTAAGCAGGTAGAACAATTTTTGTGGTTTCTTTCAGCTGCCTACTGCGGTACTGTAAAATCTATGAACATAACTCCTTTCTGGCACCTTCCCCGGTGGAGTTGTGCATGGGGTGTGTTTGGAACATTTTGTCACCAGTCGCATCCAAAATTCAGCGGTTCCCCATCTCAGCCCAGAAAGCAGGTAGAACACCTTTTGTGGTGTCTTTCAGCTGCCTACCGGGGTGCTGTAAAAACTACCAACAGAACTCCTTTCGGGCACCTTCCCCGGTGGAGTTGTGCATGGGGTGTGTTTGGAACATTTTGTCACCAGCCGAGTCCAAAAGTCAGCAGTTCCCCATCTCAGCCCAGAAAGCAGGTAGAACAACTTTTGTGGTGTCTTTCAGCTGCCTACCGGGGTACTGTAAAAATCTACCAACAGAACTCGTTTCTGGCACCTTCCCCGGTGGAGTTGTGCATGGGGTGTGTTTGGAACATTTTGTCACCAGCCGAGTCCAAAAGTCAGCGCTTCCCCATCTCGAGCCCACAAAGCAGGTAGAACAACTTTTGTGATGCCTTTCAGCTGCCTACTGGAGCAATGTAAAAATTATCAACAGAACTCGTTTCTGGCACCTTCCCCGGTGGAGTTGTGCATGGGGTGTGTTTGGAACACTTTGTCACCAGCCAAGTCTAAAATTCAGCAGTTCCCCACCTCAGCCCAGAAAGCAGGTAGAACAACTTTTGTGTTCCTTTCTGCTGCCTACCGGGGTAGTGTAAAAACTACCAAGAGAACTCGTTTCTGGCACCTTCCCCGGTGGAGTTGTGCATGGGGTGTGTTTGGAACACTTTGTCACCAGCCGAGTCCAAAATTCAGCAGTTCCCCACCTCAGCCCAGTAAGCAGGTAGAACAGCTTTTGTGATGCCTATCAGCTGCCTACTGGAGCAATGTAAAAATTATCAACATAACTCCTTTCTGGCACCTTCCCCGGTGGAGTTGTGCATGGGGTGTGTTTGGAACACTTTGTCACCAGCCGAGTCCAAAATTCAGCAGTTCCCCATCTCAGCCCAGAAAGCAGGTAGAACAACTTTTGTGGTTTCTTTCAGCTGCCTACTGGGGTACTGTAAAATCTATGAACATAACTCCTTTCTGGCACCTTCCCCGGTGCAGTTGTGCATGGGGTGTGTTTGGAACATTTTGTCACCAGCCGAGTCCAAAATTCAGCGGTTCCCCATCTCAGCCCAGAAAGCAGGTAGAACACCTTTTGTGGTGTCTTTCAGCTGCCTACCGGGGTACTGTAAAAACTACCAACAGAACTCCTTTCTGGCACCTTCCCCGGTGGAGTTGTGCATGGGGTGTGTTTGGAACATTTTGTCACCAGCCAAGTCCAAAATCCAGCCATTCCCCATCTCAGCCCATAAAGCAGGTAGAACAACTATTGCGGTCTCTTTCAGCTGCCTACCGGAGCAATGTAAAAACTACCATCAGAACTCCTTTCTGGCACCTTCCCCGGTGGAGTTGCGCATGCGGTGTGTTTGGAACATTTTGTCACCAGCCGAGTCCAAAAGTCAGCGCTTCCCCATCTCAGCCCAGAAAGCAGGTAGAACAACTTTTGTGGTGTCTTTCAGCTGCATACCGGGGTAGTGTAAGAACTACAAAGAGAACTCCTTTCTGACACCTTCCCCGGTGGAGTTGTGCATGGGGTGTGTTTGGAACACTCTTTCACCAGCCGAGTCCAAAATTCAGCTGTTCCCCATCTCAGCCCAGTAAGCAGGTAGAACAATTTTTGTGGTTTCTTTCAGCTGCCTACTGCGGTACTGTAAAATCTATGAACATAACTCCTTTCTGGCACCTTCCCCGGTGGAGTTGTGCATGGGGTGTGTTTGGAACATTTTGTCACCAGTCGCATCCAAAATTCAGCGGTTCCCCATCTCAGCCCAGAAAGCAGGTAGAACACCTTTTGTGGTGTCTTTCAGCTGCCTACCGGGGTGCTGTAAAAACTACCAACAGAACTCCTTTCGGGCACCTTCCCCGGTGGAGTTGTGCATGGGGTGTGTTTGGAACATTTTGTCACCAGCCGAGTCCAAAAGTCAGCAGTTCCCCATCTCAGCCCAGAAAGCAGGTAGAACAACTTTTGTGGTGTCTTTCAGCTGCCTACCGGGGTACTGTAAAAATCTACCAACAGAACTCGTTTCTGGCACCTTCCCCGGTGGAGTTGTGCATGGGGTGTGTTTGGAACATTTTGTCACCAGCCGAGTCCAAAAGTCAGCGCTTCCCCATCTCGAGCCCACAAAGCAGGTAGAACAACTTTTGTGATGCCTTTCAGCTGCCTACTGGAGCAATGTAAAAATTATCAACAGAACTCGTTTCTGGCACCTTCCCCGGTGGAGTTGTGCATGGGGTGTGTTTGGAACACTTTGTCACCAGCCAAGTCTAAAATTCAGCAGTTCCCCACCTCAGCCCAGAAAGCAGGTAGAACAACTTTTGTGTTCCTTTCTGCTGCCTACCGGGGTAGTGTAAAAACTACCAAGAGAACTCGTTTCTGGCACCTTCCCCGGTGGAGTTGTGCATGGGGTGTGTTTGGAACACTTTGTCACCAGCCGAGTCCAAAATTCACCAGTTCCCCACCTCAGCCCAGTAAGCAGGTAGAACAACTTTTGTGATGCCTATCAGCTGCCTACTGGAGCAATGTAAAAATTATCAACATAACTCCTTTCTGGCACCTTCCCCGGTGGAGTTGTGCATGGGGTGTGTTTGGAACACTTTGTCACCAGCCGAGTCCAAAATTCAGCAGTTCCCCATCTCAGCCCAGAAAGCAGGTAGAACAACTTTTGTGGTTTCTTTCAGCTGCCTACTGGGGTACTGTAAAATCTATGAACATAACTCCTTTCTGGCACCTTCCCCGGTGCAGTTGTGCATGGGGTGTGTTTGGAACATTTTGTCACCAGCCGAGTCCAAAAGTCAGCGGTTCCCCATCTCAGCCCAGAAAGCAGGTAGAACACCTTTTGTGGTGTCTTTCAGCTGCCTACCGGGGTACTGTAAAAACTACCAACAGAACTCCTTTCTGGCACCTTCCCCGGTGGAGTTGTGCATGGGGTGTGTTTGGAACATTTTGTCACCAGCCAAGTCCAAAATCCAGCCATTCCCCATCTCAGCCCATAAAGCAGGTAGAACAACTATTGCGGTCTCTTTCAGCTGCCTACCGGAGCAATGTAAAAACTACCAACAGAACTCCTTTCTGGCACCTTCCCCGGTGGAGTTGCGCATGCGGTGTGTTTGGAACATTTTGTCACCAGCCGAGTCCAAAAGTCAGCGCTTCCCCATCTCAGCCCAGAAAGCAGGTAGAACAACTTTTGTGGTGTCTTTCAGCTGCATACCGGGGTAGTGTAAGAACTACAAAGAGAACTCCTTTCTGGCACCTTCCCCGGTGGAGTTGTGCATGGGGTGTGTTTGGAACACTCTTTCACCAGCCGAGTCCAAAATTCAGCTGTTCCCCATCTCAGCCCAGAAAGCAGGTAGAACAACTTTTGTGGTGTCTTTCAGCTGCCTACCGGGGTACTGTAAGAACTACCAACAGAATTCCTTTCTGGCACCTTCCCGGGTGGAGTTGTGCATGGGGTGTGTTTGGAACACTTTGTCACCAGCCGAGTCCAAAATTCAGCTGTTCCCCATCTCAGCCCAGAAAGCAGGTAGAACAATTTTTGTGGTGTCTTTCAGATGCCTACCGGGGTACTGTAAAATCTATGAACATAACTCCTTTCTGGCACCTTCCCCGGTGGAGTTGTGCATGGGGTGTGTTTGGAACACTCCGTCACCAGCCGAGTCCAAAATTCAGCACTTCCCCATCTCAGCCCAGAAAGCAGGTAGAACACCTTTTGTGGTGTCTTTCAGCTGCCTACCGGGGTACTGTAAAAACTACCAACAGAACTCCTTTCTGGCACCTTCCCCGGTGGAGTTGTGCATGGGGTGTGTTTGGAACACTTTGTCACAAGCCAAGTCTAAAATTCAGCAGTTCCCCACCTCAGCCCAGAAAGCAGGTAGAACAAGTTTTGTGTTCCTTTCTGCTGCCTACTGGGGTACTGTAAGAACTACCAACATAACTCGTTTCTGGCACCTTCCCCGGTGGAGTTGTGCATGGGGTGTGTTTGGAACGCTTTGTCACCAGCCGAGTCCAAAATTCACCAGTTCCCCACCTCAGCCCAGTAAGCAGGTAGAACAACTTTTGTGATGCCTATCAGCTGCCTACTGGAGCAATGTAAAAATTATCAACATAACTCCTTTCTGGCACCTTCCCCGGTGGAGTTGTGCATGGGGTGTGTTTGGAACACTTTGTCACCAGCCGAGTCCAAAATTCAGCAGTTCCCCATCTCAGCCCAGAAAGCAGGTAGAACAATTTTTGTGGTGTCTTTCAGCTGCCTACCGGGGTACTGTAAAATCTATGAACATAACTCCTTTCTGGCACCTTCCCCGGTGGAGTTGTGCATGGGGTGTGTTTGGAACACTCCGTCACCAGCCGAGTCCAAAATTCAGCCTTTCCCCATCTCAGCCCAGAAAGCAGGTAGAACACCTTTTGTGGTGCCTTTCAGCTGCCTACCGGAGCAATGTAAGAACTACCAACAGAACTCCTTTCTGGCACCTTCCCCGGTGGAGTTGTGCATGGGGTGTGTTTGGAACACTTTGTCACAAGCCAAGTCCAAAATTCAGCAGTTCCCCACCTCAGCCCAGAAAGCAGGTAGAACAAGTTTTGTGTTCCTTTCTGCTGCCTACCGGGGTAGGTTAAGAACTACCAAGAGAACTCGTTTCTGGCACCTTCCCCGGTGGAGTTGTGCATGGGGTGTGTTTGGAACACTTTGTCACCAGCCGAGTCCAAAATTCACCAGTTCCCCACCTCAGCCCAGTAAGCAGGTAGAACAACTTTTGTGATGCCTATCAGCTGCCTACTGGAGCAATGTAAAAATTATCAACATAACTCCTTTCTGGCACCTTCCCCGGTGGAGTTGTGCATGGGGTGTGTTTGGAACACTTTGTCACCAGCCGAGTCCAAAATTCAGCAGTTCCCCATCTCAGCCCAGAAAGCAGGTAGAACAACTTTTGTGGTTTCTTTCAGCTGCCTACTGGGGTACTGTAAAATCTATGAACAGAACTCCTTTCTGGCACCTTCCCCGGTGCAGTTGTGCATGGGGTGTGTTTGGAACATTTTGTCACCAGCCGAGTCCAAAAGTCAGCGGTTCCCCATCTCAGCCCAGAAAGCAGGTAGAACACCTTTTGTGGTGCCTTTCAGCTGCCTACCGGGGTACTGTAAAAACTACCAACAGAACTCCTTTCTGGCACCTTCCCCGGTGGAGTTGTGCATGGGGTGTGTTTGGAACATTTTGTCACCAGCCAAGTCCAAAATCCAGCCATTCCCCATCTCAGCCCATAAAGCAGGTAGAACAAGTTTTGTGATGCCTTTCAGCTGCCTACCGGAGCAATGTAAAAACTACCATCAGAACTCCTTTCTGGCACCTTCCCCGGTGGAGTTGCGCGTGCGGTGTGTTTGGAACATTTTGTCACCAGCCGAGTCCAAAAGTCAGCGCTTCCCCATCTCAGCCCAGAAAGCAGGTAGAACAACTTTTGTGGTGTCTTTCAGCTGCATACCGGGGTAGTGTAAGAACTACAAAGAGAACTCCTTTCTGGCACCTTCCCCGGTGGAGTTGTGCATGGGGTGTGTTTGGAACACTTTGTCACCAGCCGAGTCCAAAATTCAGCTGTTCCCCATCTCAGCCCAGAAAGCAGGTAGAACAACTTTTGTGATGCCTATCAGCTGCCTACTGGAGCAATGTAAAAATTATCAACATAACTCCTTTCTGGCACCTTCCCCGGTGGAGTTGTGCATGGGGTGTGTTTGGAACACTTTGTCACCAGCCGAGTCCAAAATTCAGCAGTTCCCCATCTCAGCCCAGAAAGCAGGTAGAACAACTTTTGTGGTTTCTTTCAGCTGCCTACTGGGGTACTGTAAAATCTATGAACATAACTCCTTTCTGGCACCTTCCCCGGTGCAGTTGTGCATGGGGTGTGTTTGGAACATTTTGTCACCAGCCGAGTCCAAAAGTCAGCGGTTCCCCATCTCAGCCCAGAAAGCAGGTAGAACACCTTTTGTGGTGTCTTTCAGCTGCCTACCGGGGTACTGTAAAAACTACCAACAGAACTCCTTTCTGGCACCTTCCCCGGTGGAGTTGTGCATGGGGTGTGTTTGGAACACTCCGTCACCAGCCGAGTCCAAAATTCAGCCTTTCCCCATCTCAGCCCAGAAAGCAGGTAGAACACCTTTTGTGGTGCCTTTCAGCTGCCTACCGGAGCAATGTAAGAACTACCAACAGAACTCCTTTCTGGCACCTTCCCCGGTGGAGTTGTGCATGGGGTGTGTTTGGAACACTTTGTCACAAGCCAAGTCTAAAATTCAGCAGTTCCCCACCTCAGCCCAGAAAGCAGGTAGAACAAGTTTTGTGTTCCTTTCTGCTGCCTACCGGGGTAGGTTAAGAACTACCAAGAGAACTCGTTTCTGGCACCTTCCCCGGTGGAGTTGTGCATGGGGTGTGTTTGGAACACTTTGTCACCAGCCGAGTCCAAAATTCACCAGTTCCCCACCTCAGCCCAGTAAGCAGGTAGAACAACTTTTGTGATGCCTATCAGCTGCCTACTGGAGCAATGTAAAAATTATCAACATAACTCCTTTCTGGCACCTTCCCCGGTGGAGTTGTGCATGGGGTGTGTTTGGAACACTTTGTCACCAGCCGAGTCCAAAATTCAGCAGTTCCCCATCTCAGCCCAGAAAGCAGGTAGAACAACTTTTGTGGTTTCTTTCAGCTGCCTACTGGGGTACTGTAAAATCTATGAACAGAACTCCTTTCTGGCACCTTCCCCGGTGCAGTTGTGCATGGGGTGTGTTTGGAACATTTTGTCACCAGCCGAGTCCAAAAGTCAGCGGTTCCCCATCTCAGCCCAGAAAGCAGGTAGAACACCTTTTGTGGTGCCTTTCAGCTGCCTACCGGGGTACTGTAAAAACTACCAACAGAACTCCTTTCTGGCACCTTCCCCGGTGGAGTTGTGCATGGGGTGTGTTTGGAACATTTTGTCACCAGCCAAGTCCAAAATCCAGCCATTCCCCATCTCAGCCCATAAAGCAGGTAGAACAACTTTTGTGATGCCTTTCAGCTGCCTACCGGAGCAATGTAAAAACTACCATCAGAACTCCTTTCTGGCACCTTCCCCGGTGGAGTTGCGCGTGCGGTGTGTTTGGAACATTTTGTCACCAGCCGAGTCCAAAAGTCAGCGCTTCCCCATCTCAGCCCAGAAAGCAGGTAGAACAACTTTTGTGGTGTCTTTCAGCTGCATACCGGGGTAGTGTAAGAACTACAAAGAGAACTCCTTTCTGGCACCTTCCCCGGTGGAGTTGTGCATGGGGTGTGTTTGGAACACTTTGTCACCAGCCGAGTCCAAAATTCAGCTGTTCCCCATCTCAGCCCAGAAAGCAGGTAGAACAACTTTTGTGATGCCTATCAGCTGCCTACTGGAGCACTGTAAAATCTATGAACAGAACTCCTTTCTGGCACCTTCCCCGGTGCAGTTGTGCATGGGGTGTGTTTGGAACATTTTGTCACCAGCCGAGACCAAAATTTAGCAATTCCCCATCTCAGCCCAGAAAGCAGGTAGAACACCTTTTGTGGTGTCTTTCAGCTGCCTACCGGGGTACTGTAAAAACTACCAACAGAACTCCTTTCTGGCACCTTCCCCGGTGGAGTTGTGCATGGGGTGTGTTTGGAACACTTTGTCACCAGCCAAGTCTAAAATTCAGCAGTTCCCCACCTCAGCCCAGAAAGCAGGTAGAACAACTTTTGTGTTCCTTTCTGCTGCCTACCGGGGTAGTGTAAAAACTACCAAGAGAACTCGTTTCTGGCACCTTCCCCGGTGGAGTTGTGCATGGGGTGTGTTTGGAACACTTTGTCACCAGCCGAGTCCAAAATTCACCCGTTCCCCACCTCAGCCCAGTAAGCAGGTAGAACAACTTTTGTGATGCCTATCAGCTGCCTACTGGAGCAATGTAAAAATTATCAACATAACTCCTTTCTGGCACCTTCCCCGGTGGAGTTGTGCATGGGGTGTGTTTGGAACACTTTGTCACCAGCCGAGTCCAAAATTCAGCAGTTCCCCATCTCAGCCCAGAAAGCAGGTAGAACAACTTTTGTGGTTTCTTTCAGCTGCCTACTGGGGTACTGTAAAATCTATGAACATAACTCCTTTCTGGCACCTTCCCCGGTGCAGTTGTGCATGGGGTGTGTTTGGAACATTTTGTCACCAGCCGAGTCCAAAAGTCAGCGGTTCCCCATCTCAGCCCAGAAAGCAGGTAGAACACCTTTTGTGGTGTCTTTCAGCTGCCTACCGGGGTACTGTAAAAACTACCAACAGAACTCCTTTCTGGCACCTTCCCCGGTGGAGTTGTGCATGGGGTGTGTTTGGAACACTCTTTCACCAGCCGAGTCCAAAATTCAGCTGTTCCCCATCTCAGCCCAGTAAGCAGGTAGAACAATTTTTGTGGTTTCTTTCAGCTGCCTACTGCGGTACTGTAAAATCTATGAACATAACTCCTTTCTGGCACCTTCCCCGGTGGAGTTGTGCATGGGGTGTGTTTGGAACATTTTGTCACCAGTCGCATCCAAAATTCAGCGGTTCCCCATCTCAGCCCAGAAAGCAGGTAGAACACCTTTTGTGGTGTCTTTCAGCTGCCTACCGGGGTGCTGTAAAAACTACCAACAGAACTCCTTTCGGGCACCTTCCCCGGTGGAGTTGTGCATGGGGTGTGTTTGGAACATTTTGTCACCAGCCGAGTCCAAAAGTCAGCAGTTCCCCATCTCAGCCCAGAAAGCAGGTAGAACAACTTTTGTGGTGTCTTTCAGCTGCCTACCGGGGTACTGTAAAAATCTACCAACAGAACTCGTTTCTGGCACCTTCCCCGGTGGAGTTGTGCATGGGGTGTGTTTGGAACATTTTGTCACCAGCCGAGTCCAAAAGTCAGCGCTTCCCCATCTCGAGCCCACAAAGCAGGTAGAACAACTTTTGTGATGCCTTTCAGCTGCCTACTGGAGCAATGTAAAAATTATCAACAGAACTCGTTTCTGGCACCTTCCCCGGTGGAGTTGTGCATGGGGTGTGTTTGGAACATTTTGTCACCAGCCGAGTCCAAAATTCAGCAGTTCCCCATCTCAGCCCAGAAAGCAGGTAGAACACCTTTTGTGGTGTCTTTCAGCTGCCTACCGGGGTACTGTAAAAACTACCAACAGAACTCCTTTCTGGCACCTTCCCCGGTGGAGTTGTGCATGGGGTGTGTTTGGAACACTTTGTCACCAGCCAAGTCTAAAATTCAGCAGTTCCCCACCTCAGCCCAGAAAGCAGGTAGAACAACTTTTGTGTTCCTTTCTGCTGCCTACCGGGGTAGTGTAAAAACTACCAAGAGAACTCGTTTCTGGCACCTTCCCCGGTGGAGTTGTGCATGGGGTGTGTTTGGAACACTTTGTCACCAGCCGAGTCCAAAATTCACCCGTTCCCCACCTCAGCCCAGTAAGCAGGTAGAACAACTTTTGTGATGCCTATCAGCTGCCTACTGGAGCAATGTAAAAATTATCAACATAACTCCTTTCTGGCACCTTCCCCGGTGGAGTTGTGCATGGGGTGTGTTTGGAACACTTTGTCACCAGCCGAGTCCAAAATTCAGCAGTTCCCCATCTCAGCCCAGAAAGCAGGTAGAACAACTTTTGTGGTTTCTTTCAGCTGCCTACTGGGGTACTGTAAAATCTATGAACATAACTCCTTTCTGGCACCTTCCCCGGTGCAGTTGTGCATGGGGTGTGTTTGGAACATTTTGTCACCAGCCGAGTCCAAAAGTCAGCGGTTCCCCATCTCAGCCCAGAAAGCAGGTAGAACACCTTTTGTGGTGTCTTTCAGCTGCCTACCGGGGTACTGTAAAAACTACCAACAGAACTCCTTTCTGGCACCTTCCCCGGTGGAGTTGTGCATGGGGTGTGTTTGGAACATTTTGTCACCAGCCAAGTCCAAAATCCAGCCATTCCCCATCTCAGCCCATAAAGCAGGTAGAACAACTATTGCGGTCTCTTTCAGCTGCCTACCGGAGCAATGTAAAAACTACCATCAGAACTCCTTTCTGGCACCTTCCCCGGTGGAGTTGCGCATGCGGTGTGTTTGGAACATTTTGTCACCAGCCGAGTCCAAAAGTCAGCGCTTCCCCATCTCAGCCCAGAAAGCAGGTAGAACAACTTTTGTGGTGTCTTTCAGCTGCATACCGGGGTAGTGTAAGAACTACAAAGAGAACTCCTTTCTGGCACCTTCCCCGGTGGAGTTGTGCATGGGGTGTGTTTGGAACACTCTTTCACCAGCCGAGTCCAAAATTCAGCTGTTCCCCATCTCAGCCCAGAAAGCAGGTAGAACAACTTTTGTGGTGTCTTTCAGCTGCCTACCGGGGTACTGTAAGAACTACCAACAGAATTCCTTTCTGGCACCTTCCCGGGTGGAGTTGTGCATGGGGTGTGTTTGGAACACTTTGTCACCAGCCGAGTCCAAAATTCAGCTGTTCCCCATCTCAGCCCAGAAAGCAGGTAGAACAATTTTTGTGGTGTCTTTCAGCTGCCTACCGGGGTACTGTAAAATCTATGAACATAACTCCTTTCTGGCACCTTCCCCGGTGGAGTTGTGCATGGGGTGTGTTTGGAACACTCCGTCACCAGCCGAGTCCAAAATTCAGCACTTCCCCATCTCAGCCCAGAAAGCAGGTAGAACACCTTTTGTGGTGTCTTTCAGCTGCCTACCGGGGTACTGTAAAAACTACCAACAGAACTCCTTTCTGGCACCTTCCCCGGTGCAGTTGTGCATGGGGTGTGTTTGGAACACTTTGTCACAAGCCAAGTCTAAAATTCAGCAGTTCCCCACCTCAGCCCAGAAAGCAGGTAGAACAAGTTTTGTGTTCCTTTCTGCTGCCTACCGGGGTAGGTTAAGAACTACCAAGAGAACTCGTTTCTGGCACCTTCCCCGGTGGAGTTGTGCATGGGGTGTGTTTGGAACACTTTGTCACCAGCCGAGTCCAAAATTCACCAGTTGCCCACCTCAGCCCAGTAAGCAGGTAGAACAACTTTTGTGATGCCTATCAGCTGCCTACTGGAGCAATGTAAAAATTATCAACATAACTCCTTTCTGGCACCTTCCCCGGTGGAGTTGTGCATGGGGTGTGTTTGGAACACTTTGTCACCAGCCGAGTCCAAAATTCAGCAGTTCCCCATCTCAGCCCAGAAAGCAGGTAGAACAATTTTTGTGGTGTCTTTCAGCTGCCTACCGGGGTACTGTAAAATCTATGAACATAACTCCTTTCTGGCACCTTCCCCGGTGCAGTTGTGCATGGGGTGTGTTTGGAACACTTTGTCACCAGCCGAGTCCAAAATTCAGCAGTTCCCCATCTCAGCCCAGAAAGCAGGTAGAACACCTTTTGTGGTGCCTTTCAGCTGCCTACCGGAGCAATGTAAGAACTACCAACAGAACTCCTTTCTGGCACCTTCCCCGGTGGAGTTGTGCATGGGGTGTGTTTGGAACACTTTGTCACAAGCCAAGTCTAAAATTCAGCAGTTCCCCACCTCAGCCCAGAAAGCAGGTAGAACAAGTTTTGTGTTCCTTTCTGCTGCCTACCGGGGTAGTGTAAGAACTACCAAGAGAACTCGTTTCTGGCACCTTCCCCGGTGGAGTTGTGCATGGGGTGTGTTTGGAACACTTTGTCACCAGCCGAGTCCAAAATTCACCAGTTCCCCACCTCAGCCCAGTAAGCAGGTAGAACAACTTTTGTGATGCCTATCAGCTGCCTACTGGAGCAATGTAAAAATTATCAACATAACTCCTTTCTGGCACCTTCCCCGGTGGAGTTGTGCATGGGGTGTGTTTGGAACACTTTGTCACCAGCCGAGTCCAAAATTCAGCAGTTCCCCATCTCAGCCCAGAAAGCAGGTAGAACAACTTTTGTGGTTTCTTTCAGCTGCCTACTGGGGTACTGTAAAATCTATGAACAGAACTCCTTTCTGGCACCTTCCCCGGTGCAGTTGTGCATGGGGTGTGTTTGGAACATTTTGTCACCAGCCGAGTCCAAAAGTCAGCGGTTCCCCATCTCAGCCCAGAAAGCAGGTAGAACACCTTTTGTGGTGCCTTTCAGCTGCCTACCGGGGTACTGTAAAAACTACCAACAGAACTCCTTTCTGGCACCTTCCCCGGTGGAGTTGTGCATGGGGTGTGTTTGGAACATTTTGTCACCAGCCAAGTCCAAAATCCAGCCATTCCCCATCTCAGCCCATAAAGCAGGTAGAACAACTATTGCGGTCTCTTTCAGCTGCCTACCGGAGCAATGTAAAAACTACCATCAGAACTCCTTTCTGGCACCTTCCCCGGTGGAGTTGCGCATGCGGTGTGTTTGGAACATTTTGTCACCAGCCGAGTCCAAAAGTCAGCGCTTCCCCATCTCAGCCCAGAAAGCAGGTAGAACAACTTTTGTGGTGTCTTTCAGCTGCATACCGGGGTAGTGTAAGAACTACAAAGAGAACTCCTTTCTGGCACCTTCCCCGGTGGAGTTGTGCATGGGGTGTGTTTGGAACACTCTTTCACCAGCCGACTCCAAAATTCAGCTGTTCCCCATCTCAGCCCAGAAAGCAGGTAGAACAACTTTTCTGGTGTCTTTCAGCTGCCTACCGGGGTACTGTAAGAACTACCAACAGAATTCCTTTCTGGCACCTTCCCGGGTGGAGTTGTGCATGGGGTGTGTTTGGAACACTTTGTCACCAGCCGAGTCCAAAATTCAGCTGTTCCCCATCTCAGCCCAGAAAGCAGGTAGAACAATTTTTGTGGTGTCTTTCAGCTGCCTACCGGGGTACTGTAAAATCTATGAACTAACTCCTTTCTGGCACCTTCCCCGGTGGAGTTGTGCATGGGGTGTGTTTGGAACACTCCGTCACCAGCCGAGTCCAAAATTCAGCACTTCCCCATCTCAGCCCAGAAAGCAGGTAGAACACCTTTTGTGGTGTCTTTCAGCTGCCTACCGGGGTACTGTAAAAACTACCAACAGAACTCCTTTCTGGCACCTTCCCCGGTGGAGTTGTGCATGGGGTGTGTTTGGAACACTTTGTCACCAGCCAAGTCTAAAATTCAGCAGTTCCCCACCTCAGCCCAGAAAGCAGGTAGAACAACTTTTGTGTTCCTTTCTGCTGCCTACCGGGGTAGTGTAAAAACTACCAAGAGAACTCGTTTCTGGCACCTTCCCCGGTGGAGTTGTGCATGGGGTGTGTTTGGAACACTTTGTCACCAGCCGAGTCCAAAATTCACCAGTTCCCCACCTCAGCCCAGTAAGCAGGTAGAACAACTTTTGTGATGCCTATCAGCTGCCTACTGGAGCAATGTAAAAATTATCAACATAACTCCTTTCTGGCACCTTCCCCGGTGGAGTTGTGCATGGGGTGTGTTTGGAACACTTTGTCACCAGCCGAGTCCAAAATTCAGCAGTTCCCCATCTCAGCCCAGAAAGCAGGTAGAACAACTTTTGTGGTTTCTTTCAGCTGCCTACTGGGGTACTGTAAAATCTATGAACATAACTCCTTTCTGGCACCTTCCCCGGTGCAGTTGTGCATGGGGTGTGTTTGGAACATTTTGTCACCAGCCGAGTCCAAAAGTCAGCGGTTCCCCATCTCAGCCCAGAAAGCAGGTAGAACACCTTTTGTGGTGTCTTTCAGCTGCCTACCGGGGTACTGTAAAAACTACCAACAGAACTCCTTTCTGGCACCTTCCCCGGTGGAGTTGTGCATGGGGTGTGTTTGGAACATTTTGTCACCAGCCAAGTCCAAAATCCAGCCATTCCCCATCTCAGCCCATAAAGCAGGTAGAACAACTATTGCGGTCTCTTTCAGCTGCCTACCGGAGCAATGTAAAAACTACCATCAGAACTCCTTTCTGGCACCTTCCCCAGTGGAGTTGCGCATGCGGTGTGTTTGGAACATTTTGTCACCAGCCGAGTCCAAAAGTCAGCGCTTCCCCATCTCAGCCCAGAAAGCAGGTAGAACAACTTTTGTGGTGTCTTTCAGCTGCATACCGGGGTAGTGTAAGAACTACAAAGAGAACTCCTTTCTGGCACCTTCCCCGGTGGAGTTGTGCATGGGGTGTGTTTGGAACACTCTTTCACCAGCCGAGTCCAAAATTCAGCTGTTCCCCATCTCAGCCCAGAAAGCAGGTAGAACAACTTTTGTGGTGCCTTTCAGCTGCCTACCGGGGTACTGTAAGAACTACCAACAGAATTCCTTTCTGGCACCTTCCCGGGTGGAGTTGTGCATGGGGTGTGTTTGGAACACTTTGTCACCAGCCGAGTCCAAAATTCAGCTGTTCCCCATCTCAGCCCAGAAAGCAGGTAGAACAACTTTTGTGGTGCCTTTCAGATGCCTACCGGGGTACTGTAAAATCTATGAACAGAACTCCTTTCTGGCACCTTCCGCGGTGGAGTTGTGCATGGGGTGTGTTTGGAACACTCCGTCACCAGCCGAGTCCAAAATTCAGCACTTCCCCATCTCAGCCCAGAAAGCAGGTAGAACACCTTTTGTGTTGTCTTTCAGCTGCCTACCGGGGTACTGTAAAAACTACCAACAGAACTCCTTTCTGGCACCTTCCCCGGTGGAGTTGTGCATGGGGTGTGTTTGGAACACTTTGTCACAAGCCAAGTCTAAAATTCAGCAGTTCCCCACCTCAGCCCAGAAAGCAGGTAGAACAAGTTTTGTGTTCCTTTCTGCTGCCTACCGGGGTAGTGTAAGAACTACCAAGAGAACTCGTTTCTGGCACCTTCCCCGGTGGAGTTGTGCATGGGGTGTGTTTGGAACACTTTGTCACCAGCCGAGTCCAAAATTCACCAGTTCCCCACCTCAGCCCAGTAAGCAGGTAGAACAACTTTTGTGATGCCTATCAGCTGCCTACTGGAGCAATGTAAAAATTATCAACATAACTCCTTTCTGGCACCTTCCCCGGTGGAGTTGTGCATGGGGTGTGTTTGGAACACTTTGTCACCAGCCGAGTCCAAAATTCAGCAGTTCCCCATCTCAGCCCAGAAAGCAGGTAGAACAACTTTTGTGGTTTCTTTCAGCTGCCTACTGGGGTACTGTAAAATCTATGAACATAACTCCTTTCTGGCACCTTCCCCGGTGCAGTTGTGCATGGGGTGTGTTTGGAACATTTTGTCACCAGCCGAGTCCAAAAGTCAGCGGTTCCCCATCTCAGCCCAGAAAGCAGGTAGAACACCTTTTGTGGTGCCTTTCAGCTGCCTACCGGGGTACTGTAAAAACTACCAACAGAACTCCTTTCTGGCACCTTCCCCGGTGGAGTTGTGCATGGGGTGTGTTTGGAACATTTTGTCACCAGCCAAGTCCAAAATCCAGCCATTCCCCATCTCAGCCCATAAAGCAGGTAGAACAACTATTGCGGTCTCTTTCAGCTGCCTACCGGAGCAATGTAAAAACTACCAACAGAACTCCTTTCTGGCACCTTCCCCGGTGGAGTTGCGCATGCGGTGTGTTTGGAACATTTTGTCACCAGCCGAGTCCAAAAGTCAGCGCTTCCCCATCTCAGCCCAGAAAGCAGGTAGAACAACTTTTGTGGTGTCTTTCAGCTGCATACCGGGGTAGTGTAAGAACTACAAAGAGAACTCCTTTCTGGCACCTTCCCCGGTGGAGTTGTGCATGGGGTGTGTTTGGAACACTCTTTCACCAGCCGACTCCAAAATTCAGCTGTTCCCCATCTCAGCCCAGAAAGCAGGTAGAACAACTTTTCTGGTGTCTTTCAGCTGCCTACCGGGGTACTGTAAGAACTACCAACAGAATTCCTTTCTGGCACCTTCCCGGGTGGAGTTGTGCATGGGGTGTGTTTGGAACACTTTGTCACCAGCCGAGTCCAAAATTCAGCTGTTCCCCATCTCAGCCCAGAAAGCAGGTAGAACAATTTTTGTGGTGTCTTTCAGCTGCCTACCGGGGTACTGTAAAAACTACCAACAGAACTCCTTTCTGGCACCTTCCCCGGTGGAGTTGTGCATGGGGTGTGTTTGGAACACTCCGTCACCAGCCGAGTCCAAAATTCAGCACTTCCCCATCTCAGCCCAGAAAGCAGGTAGAACACCTTTTGTGGTGTCTTTCAGCTGCCTACCGGGGTACTGTAAAAACTACCAACAGAACTCCTTTCTGGCACCTTCCCCGGTGGAGTTGTGCATGGGGTGTGTTTGGAACACTTTGTCACAAGCCAAGTCTAAAATTCAGCAGTTCCCCATCTCAGCCCAGAAAGCAGGTAGAACAAGTTTTGTGTTCCTTTCTGCTGCCTACCGGGGTAGTGTAAGAACTACCAAGAGAACTCGTTTCTGGCACCTTCCCCGGTGGAGTTGTGCATGGGGTGTGTTTGGAACACTTTGTCACCAGCCGAGTCCAAAATTCACCAGTTCCCCACCTCAGCCCAGTAAGCAGGTAGAACAACTTTTGTGATGCCTATCAGCTGCCTACTGGAGCAATGTAAAAATTATCAACATAACTCCTTTCTGGCACCTTCCCCGGTGGAGTTGTGCATGGGGTGTGTTTGGAACACTTTGTCACCAGCCGAGTCCAAAATTCAGCAGTTCCCCATCTCAGCCCAGAAAGCAGGTAGAACAACTTTTGTGGTTTCTTTCAGCTGCCTACTGGGGTACTGTAAAATCTATGAACATAACTCCTTTCTGGCACCTTCCCCGGTGCAGTTGTGCATGGGGTGTGTTTGGAACATTTTGTCACCAGCCGAGTCCAAAAGTCAGCGGTTCCCCATCTCAGCCCAGAAAGCAGGTAGAACACCTTTTGTGGTGCCTTTCAGCTGCCTACCGGGGTACTGTAAAAACTACCAACAGAACTCCTTTCTGGCACCTTCCCCGGTGGAGTTGTGCATGGGGTGTGTTTGGAACATTTTGTCACCAGCCAAGTCCAAAATCCAGCCATTCCCCATCTCAGCCCATAAAGCAGGTAGAACAACTATTGCGGTCTCTTTCAGCTGCCTACCGGAGCAATGTAAAAACTACCATCAGAACTCCTTTCTGGCACCTTCCCCGGTGGAGTTGCGCATGCGGTGTGTTTGGAACATTTTGTCACCAGCCGAGTCCAAAAGTCAGCGCTTCCCCATCTCAGCCCAGAAAGCAGGTAGAACAACTTTTGTGGTGTCTTTCAGCTGCATACCGGGGTAGTGTAAGAACTACAAAGAGAACTCCTTTCTGGCACCTTCCCCGGTGGAGTTGTGCATGGGGTGTGTTTGGAACACTCTTTCACCAGCCGACTCCAAAATTCAGCTGTTCCCCATCTCAGCCCAGAAAGCAGGTAGAACAACTTTTCTGGTGTCTTTCAGCTGCCTACCGGGGTACTGTAAGAACTACCAACAGAATTCCTTTCTGGCACCTTCCCGGGTGGAGTTGTGCATGGGGTGTGTTTGGAACACTTTGTCACCAGCCGAGTCCAAAATTCAGCTGTTCCCCATCTCAGCCCAGAAAGCAGGTAGAACAATTTTTGTGGTGTCTTTCAGCTGCCTACCGGGGTACTGTAAAAACTACCAACAGAACTCCTTTCTGGCACCTTCCCCGGTGGAGTTGTGCATGGGGTGTGTTTGGAACACTCCGTCACCAGCCGAGTCCAAAATTCAGCACTTCCCCATCTCAGCCCAGAAAGCAGGTAGAACACCTTTTGTGGTGTCTTTCAGCTGCCTACCGGGGTACTGTAAAAACTACCAACAGAACTCCTTTCTGGCACCTTCCCCGGTGGAGTTGTGCATGGGGTGTGTTTGGAACACTTTGTCACCAGCCAAGTCTAAAATTCAGCAGTTCCCCACCTCAGCCCAGAAAGCAGGTAGAAAAACTTTTGTGTTCCTTTCTGCTGCCTACCGGGGTAGTGTAAGAACTACCAAGAGAACTCGTTTCTGGCACCTTCCCCGGTGGAGTTGTGCATGGGGTGTGTTTGGAACATTTTGTCACCAGCCGAGTCCAAAAGTCAGCGCTTCCCCATCTCGAGCCCACAAAGCAGGTAGAACAACTTTTGTGATGCCTTTCAGCTGCCTACTGGAGCAATGTAAAAATTATCAACATAACTCCTTTCTGGCACCTTCCCCGGTGGAGTTGTGCATGGGGTGTGTTTGGAACACTTTGTCACCAGCCGAGTCCAAAATTCAGCAGTTCCCCATCTCAGCCCAGAAAGCAGGTAGAACAACTTTTGTGGTTTCTTTCAGCTGCCTACTGGGGTACTGTAAAATCTATGAACATAACTCCTTTCTGGCACCTTCCCCGGTGCAGTTGTGCATGGGGTGTGTTTGGAACATTTTGTCACCAGCCGAGTCCAAAAGTCAGCGCTTCCCCATCTCAGCCCAGAAAGCAGGTAGAACACCTTTTGTGGTGTCTTTCAGCTGCCTACCGGGGTACTGTAAAAACTACCAACAGAACTCCTTTCTGGCACCTTCCCCGGTGGAGTTGTGCATGGGGTGTGTTTGGAACATTTTGTCACCAGCCAAGTCCAAAATCCAGCCATTCCCCATCTCAGCCCACAAAGCAGGTAGAACAACTATTGCGGTCTCTTTCAGCTGCCTACCGGAACAATGTAAAAACTACCATCAGAACTCCTTTCTGGCACCTTCCCCGGTGGAGTTGCGCATGCGGTGTGTTTGGAACATTTTGTCACCAGCCGAGTCCAAAAGTCAGCGCTTCCCCATCTCAGCCCAGAAAGCAGGTAGAACAACTTTTGTGGTGTCTTTCAGCTGCATGCCGGGGTAGTGTAAGAACTACCAACAGAACTCCTTTCTGGCACCTTCCGCGGTGGAGTTGTGCATGGGGTGTGTTTGGAACACTCTTTCACCAGCCGAGTCCAAAATTCAGCTGTTCCCCATCTCAGCCCAGAAAGCAGGTAGAACAATTTTTGTGGTTTCTTTCAGCTGCCTACTGCGGTACTGTAAAATCTATGAACATAACTCCTTTCTGGCACCTTCCCCGGTGGAGTTGTGCATGGGGTGTGTTTGGAACATTTTGTCACCAGTCGCATCCAAAATTCAGCGGTTCCCCATCTCAGCCCAGAAAGCAGGTAGAACACCTTTTGTGGTGTCTTTCAGCTGCCTACTGGAGCAATGTAAAAATTATCAACATAACTCCTTTCTGGCACCTTCCCCGGTGGAGTTGTGCATGGGGTGTGTTTGGAACACTCCGTCACCAGCCGAGTCCAAAATTCAGCACTTCCCCATCTCAGCCCAGAAAGCAGGTAGAACAACTTTTGTGGTGTCTTTCAGCTGCCTACCGGGGTACTGTAAAATCTACCAACAGAACTCCTTTCTGGCACCTTCCCCGGTGGAGTTGTGCATGGGGTGTGTTTGGAACATTTTGTCACCAGCCGAGTCCAAAAGTCAGCGCTTCCCCATCTCGAGCCCACAAAGCAGGTAGAACAACTTTTGTGATGCCTTTCAGCTGCCTACTGGAGCAATGTAAAAATTATCAACATAACTCCTTTCTGGCACCTTCCCCGGTGGAGTTGTGCATGGGGTGTGTTTGGAACACTTTGTCACCAGCCGAGTCCAAAATTCAGCGGTTCCCCATCTCAGCCCAGAAAGCAGGTAGAACAACTTTTGTGGTGTCTTTCAGCTGCCTACCGGGGTACTGTAAAAACTACCAACAGAACTCCTTTCTGGCACCTTCCCCGGTGGAGTTGTGCATGGGGTGTGTTTGGAACATTTTGTCACCAGCCGAGTCCAAAATTCAGCAGTTCCCCATCTCAGCCCAGAAAGCAGGTAGAACAACTTTTGTGGTGTCTTTCAGCTGCCTACCGGAGTATTGTAAAAACTACCAACATAACTCCTTTCTGGCACCTTCCCCGGTGGAGTTGTGCATGGGGTGTGTTTGGAACACTTTGTCACCAGCCAAGTCTAAAATTCAGCAGTTCCCCACCTCAGCCCAGAAAGCAGGTAGAACAACTTTTGTGTTCCTTTCTGCTGCCTACCGGGGTAGTGTAAAAACTACCAAGAGAACTCGTTTCTGGCACCTTCCCCGGTGGAGTTGTGCATGGGGTGTGTTTGGAACACTTTGTCACCAGCCGAGTCCAAAATTCACCAGTTCCCCACCTCAGCCCAGTAAGCAGGTAGAACAACTTTTGTGATGCCTATCAGCTGCCTACTGGAGCAATGTAAAAATTATCAACATAACTCCTTTCTGGCACCTTCCCCGGTGGAGTTGTGCATGGGGTGTGTTTGGAACACTTTGTCACCAGCCGAGTCCAAAATTCAGCAGTTCCCCATCTCAGCCCAGAAAGCAGGTAGAACAACTTTTGTGGTTTCTTTCAGCTGCCTACTTGGGGTACTGTAAAATCTATGAACATAACTCCTTTCTGGCACCTTCCCCGGTGCAGTTGTGCATGGGGTGTGTTTGGAACATTTTGTCACCAGCCGAGTCCAAAAGTCAGCGGTTCCCCATCTCAGCCCAGAAAGCAGGTAGAACACCTTTTGTGGTGTCTTTCAGCTGCCTACCGGGGTACTGTAAAAACTACCAACAGAACTCGTTTCTGGCACCTTCCCCGGTGGAGTTGTGCATGGGGTGTGTTTGGAACATTTTGTCACCAGCCAAGTCCAAAATCCAGCCATTCCCCATCTCAGCCCACAAAGCAGGTAGAACAACTATTGCGGTCTCTTTCAGCTGCCTACCGGAGCAATGTAAAAACTACCATCAGAACTCCTTTCTGGCACCTTCCCCGGTGGAGTTGCGCATGCGGTGTGTTTGGAACATTTTGTCACCAGCCGAGTCCAAAAGTCAGCGCTTCCCCATCTCAGCCCAGAAAGCAGGTAGAACAACTTTTGTGGTGTCTTTCAGCTGCCTACCGGGGTAGTGTAAGAACTACAAAGAGAACTCCTTTCTGGCACCTTCCCCGGTGGAGTTGTGCATGGGGTGTGTTTGGAACACTCTTTCACCAGCCGAGTCCAAAATTCAGCTGTTCCCCATCTCAGCCCAGAAAGCAGGTAGAACAACTTTTGTGGTGCCTTTCAGCTGCCTACCGGGGTACTGTAAGAACTACCAACAGAATTCCTTTCTGGCACCTTCCCGGGTGGAGTTGTGCATGGGGTGTGTTTGGAACACTTTGTCACCAGCCGAGTCCAAAATTCAGCTGTTCCCCATCTCAGCCCAGAAAGCAGGTAGAACAAGTTTTGTGGTGCCTTTCAGCTGCCTACCGGAGCAATGTAAGAACTACCAACAGAACTCGTTTCTGGCACCTTCCCCGGTGGAGTTGTGCATGGGGTGTGTTTGGAACATTTTGTCACCAGCCGAGTCCAAAATTCAGCTGTTCCCCATCTCAGCCCAGAAAGCAGGTAGAACAACTTTTGTGGTGTCTTTCAGCTGCCTACCAGGGTACTGTAAAATCTATCAACATAACTCCTTTCTGGCACCTTCCCCGGTGGAGTTGTGCATGGGGTGTGTTTGGAACATTTTGTCACCAGCCGAGTCCAAAAGTCAGCAGTTCCCCATCTCAGCCCAGAAAGCAGGTAGAACAACTTTTGTGGTGTCTTTCAGCTGCCTACTGGAGCAATGTAAAAATTATCAACATAACTCCTTTCTGGCACCTTCCCCGGTGGAGTTGTGCATGGGGTGTGTTTGGAACACTTTGTCACCAGCCGAGTCCAAAATTCAGCAGTTCCCCATCTCAGCCCAGAAAGCAGGTAGAACAACTTTTGTGGTGTCTTTCAGCTGCCTACCGGGGTACTGTAAAATCTACCAACAGAACTCCTTTCTGGCACCTTCCCCGGTGGAGTTGTGCATGGGGTGTGTTTGGAACATTTTGTCACCAGCCGAGTCCAAAAGTCAGCGCTTCCCCATCTCGAGCCCACAAAGCAGGTAGAACAACTTTTGTGATGCCTTTCAGCTGCCTACTGGAGCAATGTAAAAATTATCAACATAACTCCTTTCTGGCACCTTCCCCGGTGGAGTTGTGCATGGGGTGTGTTTGGAACACTTTGTCACCAGCCGAGTCCAAAATTCAGCAGTTCCCCATCTCAGCCCAGAAAGCAGGTAGAACACCTTTTGTGGTGTCTTTCAGCTGCCTACCGGGGTACTGTAAAAACTACCAACAGAACTCCTTTCTGGCACCTTCCCCGGTGGAGTTGTGCATGGGGTGTGTTTGGAACATTTTGTCACCAGCCGAGTCCAAAATTCAGCAGTTCCCCATCTCAGCCCAGAAAGCAGGTAGAACACCTTTTGTGGTGTCTTTCAGCTGCCTACCGGGGTACTGTAAAAACTACCAACAGAACTCCTTTCTGGCACCTTCCCCGGTGGAGTTGTGCATGGGGTGTGTTTGGAACACTTTGTCACCAGCCAAGTCTAAAATTCAGCAGTTCCCCACCTCAGCCCAGAAAGCAGGTAGAACAACTTTTGTGTTCCTTTCTGCTGCCTACCGGGGTAGTGTAAAAACTACCAAGAGAACTCGTTTCTGGCACCTTCCCCGGTGGAGTTGTGCATGGGGTGTGTTTGGAACACTTTGTCACCAGCCGAGTCCAAAATTCACCCGTTCCCCACCTCAGCCCAGTAAGCAGGTAGAACAACTTTTGTGATGCCTATCAGCTGCCTACTGGAGCAATGTAAAAATTATCAACATAACTCCTTTCTGGCACCTTCCCCGGTGGAGTTGTGCATGGGGTGTGTTTGGAACACTTTGTCACCAGCCGAGTCCAAAATTCAGCAGTTCCCCATCTCAGCCCAGAAAGCAGGTAGAACAACTTTTGTGGTTTCTTTCAGCTGCCTACTGGGGTACTGTAAAATCTATGAACATAACTCCTTTCTGGCACCTTCCCCGGTGCAGTTGTGCATGGGGTGTGTTTGGAACATTTTGTCACCAGCCGAGTCCAAAATTCAGCGGTTCCCCATCTCAGCCCAGAAAGCAGGTAGAACACCTTTTGTGGTGTCTTTCAGCTGCCTACCGGGGTACTGTAAAATCTATGAACATAACTCCTTTCTGGCACCTTCCCCGGTGGAGTTGTGCATGGGGTGTGTTTGGAACATTTTGTCACCAGCCAAGTCCAAAATCCAGCCATTCCCCATCTCAGCCCATAAAGCAGGTAGAACAACTATTGCGGTCTCTTTCAGCTGCCTACCGGAGCAATGTAAAAACTACCATCAGAACTCCTTTCTGGCACCTTCCCCGGTGGAGTTGCGCATGCGGTGTGTTTGGAACATTTTGTCACCAGCCGAGTCCAAAAGTCAGCGCTTCCCCATCTCAGCCCAGAAAGCAGGTAGAACAACTTTTGTGGTGTCTTTCAGCTGCATACCGGGGTAGTGTAAGAACTACAAAGAGAACTCCTTTCTGACACCTTCCCCGGTGGAGTTGTGCATGGGGTGTGTTTGGAACACTCTTTCACCAGCCGAGTCCAAAATTCAGCTGTTCCCCATCTCAGCCCAGTAAGCAGGTAGAACAATTTTTGTGGTTTCTTTCAGCTGCCTACTGCGGTACTGTAAAATCTATGAACATAACTCCTTTCTGGCACCTTCCCCGGTGGAGTTGTGCATGGGGTGTGTTTGGAACATTTTGTCACCAGTCGCATCCAAAATTCAGCGGTTCCCCATCTCAGCCCAGAAAGCAGGTAGAACACCTTTTGTGGTGTCTTTCAGCTGCCTACCGGGGTGCTGTAAAAACTACCAACAGAACTCCTTTCGGGCACCTTCCCCGGTGGAGTTGTGCATGGGGTGTGTTTGGAACATTTTGTCACCAGCCGAGTCCAAAAGTCAGCAGTTCCCCATCTCAGCCCAGAAAGCAGGTAGAACAACTTTTGTGGTGTCTTTCAGCTGCCTACCGGGGTACTGTAAAAATCTACCAACAGAACTCGTTTCTGGCACCTTCCCCGGTGGAGTTGTGCATGGGGTGTGTTTGGAACATTTTGTCACCAGCCGAGTCCAAAAGTCAGCGCTTCCCCATCTCGAGCCCACAAAGCAGGTAGAACAACTTTTGTGATGCCTTTCAGCTGCCTACTGGAGCAATGTAAAAATTATCAACAGAACTCGTTTCTGGCACCTTCCCCGGTGGAGTTGTGCATGGGGTGTGTTTGGAACACTTTGTCACCAGCCGAGTCCAAAATTCAGCAGTTCCCCATCTCAGCCCAGAAAGCAGGTAGAACAACTTTTGTGGTTTCTTTCAGCTGCCTACTGGGGTACTGTAAAATCTATGAACAGAACTCCTTTCTGGCACCTTCCCCGGTGGAGTTGTGCATGGGGTGTGTTTGGAACATTTTGTCACCAGCCGAGTCCAAAATTCAGCAGTTCCCCATCTCAGCCCAGAAAGCAGGTAGAACACCTTTTGTGGTGTCTTTCAGCTGCCTACCGGGGTACTGTAAAAACTACCAACAGAACTCCTTTCTGGCACCTTCCCCGGTGGAGTTGTGCATGGGGTGTGTTTGGAACACTTTGTCACCAGCCAAGTCTAAAATTCAGCAGTTCCCCACCTCAGCCCAGAAAGCAGGTAGAACAACTTTTGTGTTCCTTTCTGCTGCCTACCGGGGTAGTGTAAAAACTACCAAGAGAACTCGTTTCTGGCACCTTCCCCGGTGGAGTTGTGCATGGGGTGTGTTTGGAACACTTTGTCACCAGCCGAGTCCAAAATTCACCAGTTCCCCACCTCAGCCCAGTAAGCAGGTAGAACAACTTTTGTGATGCCTATCAGCTGCCTACTGGAGCAATGTAAAAATTATCAACATAACTCCTTTCTGGCACCTTCCCCGGTGGAGTTGTGCATGGGGTGTGTTTGGAACACTTTGTCACCAGCCGAGTCCAAAATTCAGCAGTTCCCCATCTCAGCCCAGAAAGCAGGTAGAACAACTTTTGTGGTTTCTTTCAGCTGCCTACTGGGGTACTGTAAAATCTATGAACATAACTCCTTTCTGGCACCTTCCCCGGTGCAGTTGTGCATGGGGTGTGTTTGGAACATTTTGTCACCAGCCGAGTCCAAAAGTCAGCGGTTCCCCATCTCAGCCCAGAAAGCAGGTAGAACACCTTTTGTGGTGCCTTTCAGCTGCCTACCGGGGTACTGTAAAAACTACCAACAGAACTCCTTTCTGGCACCTTCCCCGGTGGAGTTGTGCATGGGGTGTGTTTGGAACATTTTGTCACCAGCCAAGTCCAAAATCCAGCCATTCCCCATCTCAGCCCATAAAGCAGGTAGAACAACTATTGCGGTCTCTTTCAGCTGCCTACCGGAGCAATGTAAAAACTACCATCAGAACTCCTTTCTGGCACCTTCCCCGGTGGAGTTGCGCATGCGGTGTGTTTGGAACATTTTGTCACCAGCCGAGTCCAAAAGTCAGCGCTTCCCCATCTCAGCCCAGAAAGCAGGTAGAACAACTTTTGTGGTGTCTTTCAGCTGCATACCGGGGTAGTGTAAGAACTACAAAGAGAACTCCTTTCTGGCACCTTCCCCGGTGGAGTTGTGCATGGGGTGTGTTTGGAACACTCTTTCACCAGCCGAGTCCAAAATTCAGCTGTTCCCCATCTCAGCCCAGAAAGCAGGTAGAACAACTTTTGTGGTGCCTTTCAGCTGCCTACCGGGTAACTGTAAGAACTACCAACAGAATTCCTTTCTGGCACCTTCCCGGGTGGAGTTGTGCGTGGGGTGTGTTTGGAACACTTTGTCACCAGCCGAGTCCAAAATTCAGCTGTTCCCCATCTCAGCCCAGAAAGCAGGTAGAACAATTTTTGTGGTGTCTTTCAGCTGCCTACCGGGGTACTGTAAAATCTATGAACATAACTCCTTTCTGGCACCTTCCCCGGTGGAGTTGTGCATGGGGTGTGTTTGGAACACTCCGTCACCAGCCGAGTCCAAAATTCAGCACTTCCCCATCTCAGCCCAGAAAGCAGGTAGAACACCTTTTGTGGTGTCTTTCAGCTGCCTACCGGGGTACTGTAAAAACTACCAACAGAACTCCTTTCTGGCACCTTCCCCGGTGGAGTTGTGCATGGGGTGTGTTTGGAACACTTTGTCACAAGCCAAGTCTAAAATTCAGCAGTTCCCCACCTCAGCCCAGAAAGCAGGTAGAACAAGTTTTGTGTTCCTTTCTGCTGCCTACCGGGGTAGTGTAAGAACTACCAACATAACTCGTTTCTGGCACCTTCCCCGGTGGAGTTGTGCATGGGGTGTGTTTGGAACACTTTGTCACCAGCCGAGTCCAAAATTCACCAGTTCCCCACCTCAGCCCAGTAAGCAGGTAGAACAACTTTTGTGATGCCTATCAGCTGCCTACTGGAGCAATGTAAAAATTATCAACATAACTCCTTTCTGGCACCTTCCCCGGTGGAGTTGTGCATGGGGTGTGTTTGGAACACTTTGTCACCAGCCGAGTCCAAAATTCAGCAGTTCCCCATCTCAGCCCAGAAAGCAGGTAGAACAATTTTTGTGGTGTCTTTCAGCTGCCTACCGGGGTACTGTAAAATCTATGAACATAACTCCTTTCTGGCACCTTCCCCGGTGGAGTTGTGCATGGGGTGTGTTTGGAACACTCCGTCACCAGCCGAGTCCAAAATTCAGCCTTTCCCCATCTCAGCCCAGAAAGCAGGTAGAACACCTTTTGTGGTGCCTTTCAGCTGCCTACCGGAGCAATGTAAGAACTACCAACAGAACTCCTTTCTGGCACCTTCCCCGGTGGAGTTGTGCATGGGGTGTGTTTGGAACACTTTGTCACAAGCCAAGTCTAAAATTCAGCAGTTCCCCACCTCAGCCCAGAAAGCAGGTAGAACAAGTTTTGTGTTCCTTTCTGCTGCCTACCGGGGTAGTGTAAGAACTACCAAGAGAACTCGTTTCTGGCACCTTCCCCGGTGGAGTTGTGCATGGGGTGTGTTTGGAACACTTTGTCACCAGCCGAGTCCAAAATTCACCAGTTCCCCACCTCAGCCCAGAAAGCAGGTAGAACAACTTTTGTGGTTTCTTTCAGCTGCCTACTGGGGTACTGTAAAATCTATGAACATAACTCCTTTCTGGCACCTTCCCCGGTGCAGTTGTGCATGGGGTGTGTTTGGAACATTTTGTCACCAGCCGAGTCCAAAAGTCAGCGGTTCCCCATCTCAGCCCAGAAAGCAGGTAGAACACCTTTTGTGGTGTCTTTCAGCTGCCTACCGGGGTACTGTAAAAACTACCAACAGAACTCCTTTCTGGCACCTTCCCCGGTGGAGTTGTGCATGGGGTGTGTTTGGAACATTTTGTCACCAGCCAAGTCCAAAATCCAGCCATTCCCCATCTCAGCCCATAAAGCAGGTAGAACAACTATTGCGGTCTCTTTCAGCTGCCTACCGGAGCAATGTAAAAACTACCATCAGAACTCCTTTCTGGCACCTTCCCCAGTGGAGTTGCGCATGCGGTGTGTTTGGAACATTTTGTCACCAGCCGAGTCCAAAAGTCAGCGCTTCCCCATCTCAGCCCAGAAAGCAGGTAGAACAACTTTTGTGGTGTCTTTCAGCTGCATACCGGGGTAGTGTAAGAACTACAAACTCCTTTCTGGCACCTTCCCCGGTGGAGTTGTGCATGGGGTGTGTTTGGAACACTCTTTCACCAGCCGACTCCAAAATTCAGCTGTTCCCCATCTCAGCCCAGAAAGCAGGTAGAACAACTTTTGTGGTGTCTTTCAGCTGCCTACCGGGGTACTGTAAGAACTACCAACAGAATTCCTTTCTGGCACCTTCCCGGGTGGAGTTGTGCATGGGGTGTGTTTGGAACACTTTGTCACCAGCCGAGTCCAAAATACAGCTGTTCCCCATCTCAGCCCAGAAAGCAGGTAGAACAATTTTTGTGGTGTCTTTCAGCTGCCTACCGGGGTACTGTAAAATCTATGAACAGAACTCCTTTCTGGCACCTTCCCCGGTGGAGTTGTGCATGGGGTGTGTTTGGAACACTCCGTCACCAGCCGAGTCCAAAATTCAGCACTTCCCCATCTCAGCCCAGAAAGCAGGTAGAACACCTTTTGTGGTGTCTTTCAGCTGCCTACCGGGGTACTGTAAAAACTACCAACAGAACTCCTTTCTGGCACCTTCCCCGGTGGAGTTGTGCATGGGGTGTGTTTGGAACACTTTGTCACAAGCCAAGTCTAAAATTCAGCAGTTCCCCACCTCAGCCCAGAAAGCAGGTAGAACAAGTTTTGTGTTCCTTTCTGCTGCCTACCGGGGTAGTGTAAGAACTACCAAGAGAACTCGTTTCTGGCACCTTCCCCGGTGGAGTTGTGCATGGGGTGTGTTTGGAACACTTTGTCACCAGCCGAGTCCAAAATTCACCAGTTCCCCACCTCAGCCCAGTAAGCAGGTAGAACAACTTTTGTGATGCCTATCAGCTGCCTACCGGGGTACTGTAAAAACTACCAACAGAACTCCTTTCTGGCACCTTCCCCGGTGGAGTTGTGCATGGGGTGTGTTTGGAACACTTTGTCACCAGCCGAGTCCAAAATTCAGCAGTTCCCCACCTCAGCCCAGAAAGCAGGTAGAACAACTTTTGTGGTTTCTTTCAGCTGCCTACTGGGGTACTGTAAAATCTATGAACATAACTCCTTTCTGGCACCTTCCCCGGTGCAGTTGTGCATGGGGTGTGTTTGGAACATTTTGTCACCAGCCGAGTCCAAAATGAAGCGGTTCCCCATCTCAGCCCAGAAAGCAGGTAGAACACCTTTTGTGGTGCCTTTCAGCTGCCTACCGGGGTACTGTAAAAACTACCAACAGAACTCCTTTCTGGCACCTTCCCCGGTGGAGTTGTGCATGGGGTGTGTTTGGAACATTTTGTCACCAGCCAAGTCCAAAATCCAGCCATTCCCCATCTCAGCCCAGAAAGCAGGTAGAACAACTTTTGTGGTGTCTTTCAGCTGCATACCGGGGTAGTGTAAGAACTACAAAGAGAACTCCTTTCTGGCACCTTCCCCGGTGGAGTTGTGCATGGGGTGTGTTTGGAACACTCTTTCACCAGCCGACTCCAAAATTCAGCTGTTCCCCATCTCAGCCCAGAAAGCAGGTAGAACAACTTTTGTGGTGTCTTTCAGCTGCCTACCGGGGTACTGTAAGAACTACCAACAGAATTCCTTTCTGGCACCTTCCCGGGTGGAGTTGTGCATGGGGTGTGTTTGGAACACTTTGTCACCAGCCGAGTCCAAAATTCAGCTGTTCCCCATCTCAGCCCAGAAAGCAGGTAGAACAATTTTTGTGGTGTCTTTCAGCTGCCTACCGGGGTACTGTAAAATCTATGAACATAACTCCTTTCTGGCACCTTCCCCGGTGGAGTTGTGCATGGGGTGTGTTTGGAACACTCCGTCACCAGCCGAGTCCAAAAGTCAGCGCTTCCCCATCTCGAGCCCACAAAGCAGGTAGAACAACTTTTGTGATGCCTTTCAGCTGCCTACTGGAGCAATGTAAAAATTATCAACATAACTCCTTTCTGGCACCTTCCCCGGTGGAGTTGTGCATGGGGTGTGTTTGGAACACTTTGTCACCAGCCGAGTCCAAAATTCAGCAGTTCCCCATCTCAGCCCAGAAAGCAGGTAGAACAACTTTTGTGGTTTCTTTCAGCTGCCTACTCGGGTACTGTAAAATCTATGAACATAACTCCTTTCTGGCACCTTCCCCGGTGCAGTTGTGCATGGGGTGTGTTTGGAACATTTTGTCACCAGCCGAGTCCAAAAGTCAGCGCTTCCCCATCTCAGCCCAGAAAGCAGGTAGAACACCTTTTGTGGTGTCTTTCAGCTGCCTACCGGGGTACTGTAAAATCTATGAACATAACTCCTTTCTGGCACCTTCCCCGGTGGAGTTGTGCATGGGGTGTGTTTGGAACATTTTGTCACCAGCCAAGTCCAAAATCCAGCCATTCCCCATCTCAGCCCACAAAGCAGGTAGAACAACTATTGCGGTCTCTTTCAGCTGCCTACCGGAGCAATGTAAAAACTACCATCAGAACTCCTTTCTGGCACCTTCCCCGGTGGAGTTGCGCATGCGGTGTGTTTGGAACATTTTGTCACCAGCCGAGTCCAAAAGTCAGCGCTTCCCCATCTCAGCCCAGAAAGCAGGTAGAACAACTTTTGTGGTGTCTTTCAGCTGCATGCCGGGGTAGTGTAAGAACTACCAACAGAACTCCTTTCTGGCACCTTCCCGGGTGGAGTTGTGCATGGGGTGTGTTTGGAACACTCTTTCACCAGCCGAGTCCAAAATTCAGCTGTTCCCCATCTCAGCCCAGAAAGCAGGTAGAACAATTTTTGTGGTTTCTTTCAGCTGCCTACTGCGGTACTGTAAAATCTATGAACATAACTCCTTTCTGGCACCTTCCCCGGTGGAGTTGTGCATGGGGTGTGTTTGGAACATTTTGTCACCAGTCGCATCCAAAATTCAGCGGTTCCCCATCTCAGCCCAGAAAGCAGGTAGAACACCTTTTGTGGTGTCTTTCAGCTGCCTACTGGAGCAATGTAAAAATTATCAACATAACTCCTTTCTGGCACCTTCCCCGGTGGAGTTGTGCATGGGGTGTGTTTGGAACACTTTGTCACCAGCCGAGTCCAAAAGTCAGCGCTTCCCCATCTCGAGCCCACAAAGCAGGTAGAACAACTTTTGTGATGCCTTTCAGCTGCCTACTGGAGCAATGTAAAAATTATCAACATAACTCCTTTCTGGCACCTTCCCCGGTGGAGTTGTGCATGGGGTGTGTTTGGAACACTTTGTCACCAGCCGAGTCCAAAATTCAGCAGTTCCCCATCTCAGCCCAGAAAGCAGGTAGAACAACTTTTGTGGTTTCTTTCAGCTGCCTACTGGGGTACTGTAAAATCTATGAACAGAACTCCTTTCTGGCACCTTCCCCGGTGGAGTTGTGCATGGGGTGTGTTTGGAACATTTTGTCACCAGCCGAGTCCAAAATTCAGCAGTTCCCCATCTCAGCCCAGAAAGCAGGTAGAACACCTTTTGTGGTGTCTTTCAGCTGCCTACCGGAGTATTGTAAAAACTACCAACATAACTCCTTTCTGGCACCTTCCCCGGTGGAGTTGTGCATGGGGTGTGTTTGGAACACTTTGTCACCAGCCAAGTCTAAAATTCAGCAGTTCCCCACCTCAGCCCAGAAAGCAGGTAGAAAAACTTTTGTGTTCCTTTCTGCTGCCTACCGGGGTAGTGTAAGAACTACCAAGAGAACTCGTTTCTGGCACCTTCCCCGGTGGAGTTGTGCATGGGGTGTGTTTGGAACACTTTGTCACCAGCCGAGTCCAAAATTCACCAGTTCCCCACCTCAGCCCAGTAAGCAGGTAGAACAACTTTTGTGATGCCTATCAGCTGCCTACTGGAGCAATGTAAAAATTATCAACATAACTCCTTTCTGGCACCTTCCCCGGTGGAGTTGTGCATGGGGTGTGTTTGGAACACTTTGTCACCAGCCGAGTCCAAAATTCAGCAGTTCCCCATCTCAGCCCAGAAAGCAGGTAGAACAACTTTTGTGGTTTCTTTCAGCTGCCTACTGGTGTACTGTAAAATCTATGAACAGAACTCCTTTCTGGCACCTTCCCCGGTGCAGTTGTGCATGGGGTGTGTTTGGAACATTTTGTCACCAGCCGAGTCCAAAAGTCAGCGGTTCCCCATCTCAGCCCAGAAAGCAGGTAGAACACCTTTTGTGGTGTCTTTCAGCTGCCTACCGGGGTACTGTAAAAACTACCAACAGAACTCGTTTCTGGCACCTTCCCCGGTGGAGTTGTGCATGGGGTGTGTTTGGAACATTTTGTCACCAGCCAAGTCCAAAATCCAGCCATTCCCCATCTCAGCCCACAAAGCAGGTAGAACAACTATTGCGGTCTCTTTCAGCTGCCTACCGGAGCAATGTAAAAACTACCATCAGAACTCCTTTCTGGCACCTTCCCCGGTGGAGTTGCGCATGCGGTGTGTTTGGAACATTTTGTCACCAGCCGAGTCCAAAAGTCAGCGCTTCCCCATCTCAGCCCAGAAAGCAGGTAGAACAACTTTTGTGGTGTCTTTCAGCTGCCTACCGGGGTAGTGTAAGAACTACAAAGAGAACTCCTTTCTGGCACCTTCCCCGGTGGAGTTGAGCATGGGGTGTGTTTGGAACACTCTTTCACCAGCCGAGTCCAAAATTCAGCTGTTCCCCATCTCAGCCCAGAAAGCAGGTAGAACAACTTTTGTGGTGCCTTTCAGCTGCCTACCGGGGTACTGTAAGAACTACCAACAGAATTCCTTTCTGGCACCTTCCCGGGTGGAGTTGTGCATGGGGTGTGTTTGGAACACTTTGTCACCAGCCGAGTCCAAAATTCAGCTGTTCCCCATCTCAGCCCAGAAAGCAGGTAGAACAACTTTTGTGGTGCCTTTCAGCTGCCTACCGGAGCAATGTAAGAACTACCAACAGAACTCGTTTCTGGCACCTTCCCCGGTGGAGTTGTGCATGGGGTGTGTTTGGAACATTTTGTCACCAGCCGAGTCCAAAATTCAGCTGTTCCCCATCTCAGCCCAGAAAGCAGGTAGAACAACTTTTGTGGTGTCTTTCAGCTGCCTACCGGGGTACTGTAAAATCTATGAACATAACTCCTTTCTGGCACCTTCCCCGGTGGAGTTGTGCATGGGGTGTGTTTGGAACATTTTGTCACCAGCCGAGTCCAAAAGTCAGCAGTTCCCCATCTCAGCCCAGAAAGCAGGTAGAACAACTTTTGTGGTGTCTTTCAGCTGCCTACTGGAGCAATGTAAAAATTATCAACATAACTCCTTTCTGGCACCTTCCCCGGTGGAGTTGTGCATGGGGTGTGTTTGGAACACTTTGTCACCAGCCGAGTCCAAAATTCAGCAGTTCCCCATCTCAGCCCAGAAAGCAGGTAGAACAACTTTTGTGGTGTCTTTCAGCTGCCTACCGGGGTACTGTAAAATCTACCAACAGAACTCCTTTCTGGCACCTTCCCCGGTGGAGTTGTGCATGGGGTGTGTTTGGAACATTTTGTCACCAGCCGAGTCCAAAAGTCAGCGCTTCCCCATCTCGAGCCCACAAAGCAGGTAGAACAACTTTTGTGATGCCTTTCAGCTGCCTACTGGAGCAATGTAAAAATTATCAACATAACTCCTTTCTGGCACCTTCCCCGGTGGAGTTGTGCATGGGGTGTGTTTGGAACACTTTGTCACCAGCCGAGTCCAAAATTCAGCAGTTCCCCATCTCAGCCCAGAAAGCAGGTAGAACAACTTTTGTGGTTTCTTTCAGCTGCCTACTGGGGTACTGTAAAATCTATGAACAGAACTCCTTTCTGGCACCTTCCCCGGTGGAGTTGTGCATGGGGTGTGTTTGGAACATTTTGTCACCAGCCGAGTCCAAAATTCAGCAGTTCCCCATCTCAGCCCAGAAAGCAGGTAGAACACCTTTTGTGGTGTCTTTCAGCTGCCTACCGGGGTACTGTAAAAACTACCAACATAACTCCTTTCTGGCACCTTCCCCGGTGGAGTTGTGCATGGGGTGTGTTTGGAACACTTTGTCACCAGCCAAGTCTAAAATTCAGCAGTTCCCCACCTCAGCCCAGAAAGCAGGTAGAAAAACTTTTGTGTTCCTTTCTGCTGCCTACCGGGGTAGTGTAAGAACTACCAAGAGAACTCGTTTCTGGCACCTTCCCCGGTGGAGTTGTGCATGGGGTGTGTTTGGAACACTTTGTCACCAGCCGAGTCCAAAATTCACCAGTTCCCCACCTTAGCCCAGTAAGCAGGTAGAACAACTTTTGTGATGCCTATCAGCTGCCTACTGGAGCAATGTAAAAATTATCAACATAACTCCTTTCTGGCACCTTCCCCGGTGGAGTTGTGCATGGGGTGTGTTTGGAACACTTTGTCACCAGCCGAGTCCAAAATTCAGCAGTTCCCCATCTCAGCCCAGAAAGCAGGTAGAACAACTTTTGTGGTTTCTTTCAGCTGCCTACTGGGGTACTGTAAAATCTATGAACATAACTCCTTTCTGGCACCTTCCCCGGTGCAGTTGTGCATGGGGTGTGTTTGGAACATTTTGTCACCAGCCGAGTCCAAAAGTCAGCGGTTCCCCATCTCAGCCCAGAAAGCAGGTAGAACACCTTTTGTGGTGTCTTTCAGCTGCCTACCGGGGTACTGTAAAAACTACCAACAGAACTCGTTTCTGGCACCTTCCCCGGTGGAGTTGTGCATGGGGTGTGTTTGGAACATTTTGTCACCAGCCAAGTCCAAAATCCAGCCATTCCCCATCTCAGCCCACAAAGCAGGTAGAACAACTATTGCGGTCTCTTTCAGCTGCCTACCGGAGCAATGTAAAAACTACCATCAGAACTCCTTTCTGGCACCTTCCCCGGTGGAGTTGCGCATGCGGTGTGTTTGGAACATTTTGTCACCAGCCGAGTCCAAAAGTCAGCGCTTCCCCATCTCAGCCCAGAAAGCAGGTAGAACAACTTTTGTGGTGTCTTTCAGCTGCCTACCGGGGTAGTGTAAGAACTACAAAGAGAACTCCTTTCTGGCACCTTCCCCGGTGGAGTTGTGCATGGGGTGTGTTTGGAACACTCTTTCACCAGCCGAGTCCAAAATTCAGCTGTTCCCCATCTCAGCCCAGAAAGCAGGTAGAACAACTTTTGTGGTGCCTTTCAGCTGCCTACCGGGGTAGTGTAAAAACTACCAACAGAACTCCTTTCTGGCACCTTCCCGGGTGGAGTTGTGCATGGGGTGTGTTTGGAACACTTTGTCACCAGCCGAGTCCAAAATTCAGCCTTTCCCCATCTCAGCCCAGAAAGCAGGTAGAACAAGTTTTGTGGTGCCTTTCAGCTGCCTACCGGAGCAATGTAAGAACTACCAACAGAACTCGTTTCTGGCACCTTCCCCGGTGGAGTTGTGCATGGGGTGTGTTTGGAACATTTTGTCACCAGCCGAGTCCAAAATTCAGCTGTTCCCCATCTCAGCCCAGAAAGCAGGTAGAACAACTTTTGTGGTGTCTTTCAGCTGCCTACCGGGGTACTGTAAAATCTATCAACATAACTCCTTTCTGGCACCTTCCCCGGTGGAGTTGTGCATGGGGTGTGTTTGGAACATTTTGTCACCAGCCGAGTCCAAAAGTCAGCAGTTCCCCATCTCAGCCCAGAAAGCAGGCAGAACAACTTTTGTGGTGTCTTTCAGCTGCATACTGGGGTACTGTAAAAACTACCAACATAACTCCTTTCTGGCACCTTCCCCGGTGGAGTTGTGCATGGGGTGTGTTTGGAACACTCTTTCACCAGCCGACTCCAAAAGTCAGCGGTTCCCCACCTCAGCCCGGAAAGCAGGTAGAACAATTTTTGTGGTTTCTTTCAGCTGCCTACTGGGGTACTGTAAAAACTACCAACATAACTCCTTTCTGGCACCTTCCCCGGTGGAGTTGTGCATGGGGTGTGTTTGGAACATTTTGTCACCAGCCGAGTCCAAAATTCAGCGGTTCCCCATCTCAGCCCAGAAAGCAGGTAGAACAACTTTTGTGGTGTCTTTCAGCTGCCTACCGGGGTACTGTAAAAACAACCATCAGAACTCCTTTCTGGCACCTTCCCCGGTGGAGTTGTGCATGGGGTGTGTTTGGAACACTCTTTCACCAGCCGACTCCAAAATTCAGCAGTTCCCCATCTCAGCCCAGAAAGCAGGTAGAACAACTTTTGTGGTGCCTTTCAGCTGCCTACCGGAGCAATGTAAGAACTACCAACAGAACTCGTTTCTGGCACCTTCACCGGTGGAGTTGTGCATGGGGTGTGTTTGGAACACTTTGTCACCAGCCGAGTCCAAAATTCAGCTGTTCCCCATCTCAGCCCAGAAAGCAGGTAGAACACCTTTTGTGGTGTCTTTCAGCTGCCTACCGGGGTACTGTAAAATCTATGAACATAACTCCTTTCTGGCACCTTCCCCGGTGGAGTTGTGCATGGGGTGTGTTTGGAACACTCCGTCACCAGCCGAGTCCAAAATTCAGCACTTCCCCATCTCAGCCCAGAAAGCAGGTAGAACACCTTTTGTGGTGTCTTTCAGCTGCCTACCGGGGTACTGTAAAAACTACCAACAGAACTCGTTTCTGGCACCTTCCCCGGTGGAGTTGTGCATGGGGTGTGTTTGGAACATTTTGTCACCAGCCGAGTCCAAAATGAAGCGGTTCCCCATCTCAGCCCAGAAAGCAGGTAGAACAACTTTTGTGGTGTCTTTCAGCTGCCTACCGGGGGTACTGTAAAAACTACCAACAGAACTCCTTTCTGGCACCTTCCCCGGTGGAGTTGTGCATGGGGTGTGTTTGGAACATTTTGTCACCAGCCGAGTCCAAAAGTCAGCGGTTCCCCATCTCGAGCCCACAAAGCAGGTAGAACAACTTTTGTGATGCCTTTCAGCTGCCTACTGGAGCAATGTAAAAATTATCAACATAACTCCTTTCTGGCACCTTCCCCGGTGGAGTTGTGCATGGGGTGTGTTTGGAACACTTTGTCACCAGCCGAGTCCAAAATTCAGCAGTTCCCCATCTCAGCCCAGAAAGCAGGTAGAACAACTTTTGTGGTTTCTTTCAGCTGCCTACTGGGGTACTGTAAAATCTATGAACAGAACTCCTTTCTGGCACCTTCCCCGGTGGAGTTGTGCATGGGGTGTGTTTGGAACATTTTGTCACCAGCCGAGTCCAAAATTCAGCAGTTCCCCATCTCAGCCCAGAAAGCAGGTAGAACAACTTTTGTGGTGTCTTTCAGCTGCCTACCGGGGTACTGTAAAAACTACCAACAGAACTCCTTTCTGGCACCTTCCCCGGTGGAGTTGTGCATGGGGTGTGTTTGGAACACTTTGTCACCAGCCAAGTCTAAAATTCAGCAGTTCCCCACCTCAGCCCAGAAAGCAGGTAGAAAAACTTTTGTGTTCCTTTCTGCTGCCTACCGGGGTAGTGTAAGAACTACCAAGAGAACTCGTTTCTGGCACCTTCCCCGGTGGAGTTGTGCATGGGGTGTGTTTGGAACACTTTGTCACCAGCCGAGTCCAAAAGTCACCAGTTCCCCACCTCAGCCCAGTAAGCAGGTAGAACAACTTTTGTGATGCCTATCAGCTGCCTACTGGAGCAATGTAAAAATTATCAACATAACTCCTTTCTGGCACCTTCCCCGGTGGAGTTGTGCATGGGGTGTGTTTGGAACACTTTGTCACCAGCCGACTCCAAAATTCAGCAGTTCCCCATCTCAGCCCAGAAAGCAGGTAGAACAACTTTTGTGGTTTCTTTCAGCTGCCTACTGGGGTACTGTAAAATCTATGAACATAACTCCTTTCTGGCACCTTCCCCGGTGGAGTTGTGCATGGGGTGTGTTTGGAACATTTTGTCACCAGCCGAGTCCAAAAGTCAGCGGTTCCCCATCTCAGCCCAGAAAGCAGGTAGAACAAGTTTTGTGGTGTCTTTCAGCTGCCTACCGGGGTACTGTAAAAACTACCAACAGAACTCGTTTCTGGCACCTTCCCCGGTGGAGTTGTGCATGGGGTGTGTTTGGAACATTTTGTCACCAGCCAAGTCCAAAATCCAGCCATTCCCCATCTCAGCCCACAAAGCAGGTAGAACAACTATTGCGGTCTCTTTCAGCTGCCTACCAAAGCAATGTAAAAACTACCATCAGAACTCCTTTCTGGCACCTTCCCCGGTGGAGTTGCGCATGCAGTGTGTTTGGAACATTTTGTCACCAGCCGAGTCCAAAAGTCAGCGCTTCCCCATCTCAGCCCAGAAAGCAGGTAGAACAACTTTTGTGGTGTCTTTCAGCTGCCTACCGGGGTAGTGTAAGAACTACAAAGAGAACTCCTTTCTGGCACCTTCCCCGGTGGAGTTGTGCATGGGGTGTGTTTGGAACATTTTGTCACCAGCCGAGTCCAAAATTCAGCTGTTCCCCATCTCAGCCCAGAAAGCAGGTAGAACAACTTTTGTGGTGCCTTTCAGCTGCCTACCGGGGTACTGTAAGAACTACCAACAGAATTCCTTTCTGGCACCTTCCCGGGTGGAGTTGTGCATGGGGTGTGTTTGGAACACTTTGTCACCAGCCGAGTCCAAAATTCAGCCTTTCCCCATCTCAGCCCAGAAAGCAGGTAGAACAAGTTTTGTGGTGCCTTTCAGCTGCCTACCGGAGCAATGTAAGAACTACCAACAGAACTCGTTTCTGGCACCTTCCCCGGTGGAGTTGTGCATGGGGTGTGTTTGGAACATTTTGTCACCAGCCGAGTCCAAAATTCAGCTGTTCCCCATCTCAGCCCAGAAAGCAGGTAGAACAACTTTTGTGGTGTCTTTCAGCTGCCTACCGGGGTACTGTAAAATCTATCAACATAACTCCTTTCTGGCACCTTCCCCGGTGGAGTTGTGCATGGGGTGTGTTTGGAACATTTTGTCACCAGCCGAGTCCAAAAGTCAGCAGTTCCCCATCTCAGCCCAGAAAGCAGGCAGAACAACTTTTGTGGTGTCTTTCAGCTGCATACTGGGGTACTGTAAAATCTATGAACATAACTCGTTTCTGGCACCTTCCCCGGTGGAGTTGTGCATGGGGTGTGTTTGGAACATTTTGTCACCAGCCGAGTCCAAAAGTCAGCGGTTCCCCACCTCAGCCCGGAAAGCAGGTAGAACAATTTTTGTGGTTTCTTTCAGCTGCCTACTGGGGTACTGTAAAATCTACCAACATAACTCCTTTCTGGCAACTTCCCCGGTGGAGTTGTGCATGGGGTGTGTTTGGAACATTTTGTCACCAGCCGAGTCCAAAATTCAGCGGTTCCCCATCTCAGCCCAGAAAGCAGGTAGAACAACTTTTGTGGTGTCTTTCAGCTGCCTACCGGGGTACTGTAAAAACAACCATCAGAACTCCTTTCTGGCACCTTCCCCGGTGGAGTTGTGCATGGGGTGTGTTTGGAACACTCTTTCACCAGCCGACTCCAAAATTCAGCAGTTCCCCATCTCAGCCCAGAAAGCAGGTAGAACAACTTTTGTGGTGCCTTTCAGCTGCCTACCGGAGCAATGTAAGAACTACCAACAGAACTCGTTTCTGGCACCTTCCCCGGTGGAGTTGTGCATGGGGTGTGTTTGGAACACTTTGTCACCAGCCGAGTCCAAAATTCAGCTGTTCTCCATCTCAGCCCAGAAAGCAGGTAGAACAATTTTTGTGGTGTCTTTCAGCTGCCTACCGGGGTACTGTAAAATCTATGAACATAACTCCTTTCTGGCACCTTCCCCGGTGGAGTTGTGCATGGGGTGTGTTTGGAACACTCCGTCACCAGCCGAGTCCAAAATTCAGCACTTCCCCATCTCAGCCCAGAAAGCAGGTAGAACACCTTTTGTGTTGTCTTTCATCTGCCTACCGGGGTACTGTAAAAACTACCAACATAACTCCTTTCTGGCACCTTCCGCGGTGGAGTTGTGCATGGGGTGTGTTTGGAACATTTTGTCACCAGCCGAGTCCAAAATTCAGCGGTTCCCCATCTCAGCCCAGAAAGCAGGTAGAACAACTTTTGTGGTGTCTTTCAGCTGCCTACCGGGGTACTGTAAAAACTACCAACAGAACTCCTTTCTGGCACCTTCCCCGGTGGAGTTGTGCATGGGGTGTGTTTGGAACACTTTGTCACCAGCCGAGTCCAAAATTCAGCAGTTCCCCATCTCAGCCCAGAAAGCAGGTAGAACAACTTTTGTGGTGTCTTTCAGCTGCCTACCGGGGTACTGTAAAAACTACCAACAGAACTCGTTTCTGGCACCTTCCCCGGTGGAGTTGTGCATGGGGTGTGTTTGGAACATTTTGTCACCAGCCGAGCCCAAAATTTAGCAATTCCCCATCTCAGCCCAGAAAGCAGGTAGAACACCTTTCGTGGTGTCTTTCAGCTGTCTACCGGGGTACTGTAAAATCTATCAACAGAACTCCTTTCTGGCACCTTCCCCGGTGGAGTTGTGCATGGGGTGTGTTTGGAACACTTTGTCACCAGCCAAGTCCAAAATTCAGCCTTTCCCCACCTCAGCCCACAAAGCAGGTAGAACAATTTTTGTGGTTTCTTTCAGCTGCCTACTGCGGTACTGTAAAATCTATGAACATAACTCCTTTCTGGCACCTTCCCCGGTGGAGTTGTGCATGGGGTGTGTTTGGAACACTTTGTCACCAGCCAAGTCTAAAATTCAGCAGTTCCCCACCTCAGCCCAGAAAGCAGGTAGAAAAACTTTTGTGTTCCTTTCTGCTGCCTACCGGGGTAGGTTAAGAACTACCAAGAGAACTCGTTTCTGGCACCTTCCCCGGTGGAGTTGTGCATGGGGTGTGTTTGGAACACTTTGTCACCAGCCGAGTCCAAAATTCACCAGTTCCCCACCTCAGCCCAGTAAGCAGGTAGAACAACTTTTGTGATGCCTATCAGCTGCCTACTGGAGCAATGTAAAAATTATCAACATAACTCCTTTCTGGCACCTTCCCCGGTGGAGTTGTGCATGGGGTGTTTTTGGAACACTTTGTCACCAGCCGAGTCCAAAATTCAGCAGTTCCCCATCTCAGCCCAGAAAGCAGGTAGAACAACTTTTGTGGTTTCTTTCAGCTGCCTACTGGGGTACTGTAAAATCTATGAACATAACTCCTTCTGGCACCTTCCCCGGTGCAGTTGTGCATGGGGTGTGTTTGGAACATTTTGTCACCAGCCGAGTCCAAAAGTCAGCGGTTCCCCATCTCAGCCCAGAAAGCAGGTAGAACAAGTTTTGTGGTGTCTTTCAGCTGCCTACCGGGGTACTGTAAAAACTACCAACAGAACTCGTTTCTGGCACCTTCCCCGGTGGAGTTGTGCATGGGGTGTGTTTGGAACATTTTGTCACCAGCCAAGTCCAAAATCCAGCCATTCCCCATCTCAGCCCAGAAAGCAGGTAGAACAACTTTTGTGGTGACTTTCAGCTGCCTACCGGAGCAATGTAAAAACTACCAACAGAACTCCTTTCTGGCACCTTCCCCGGTGGAGTTGCGCATGCGGTGTGTTTGGAACATTTTGTCACCAGCCGAGTCCAAAAGTCAGCTGTTCCCCATCTCAGCCCAGAAAGCAGGTAGAACAATTTTTGTGGTGTCTTTCAGCTGCCTACCGGGGTACTGTAAAATCTATGAACATAACTCCTTTCTGGCACCTTCCCCGGTGGAGTTGTGCATGGGGTGTGTTTGGAACACTTTGTCACCAGCCGAGTCCAAAATTCAGCCTTTCCCCATCTCAGCCCAGAAAGCAGGTAGAACAAGTTTTGTGGTGCCTTTCAGCTGCCTACCGGAGCAATGTAAGAACTACCAACAGAACTCGTTTCTGGCACCTTCCCCGGTGGAGTTGTGCATGGGGTGTGTTTGGAACATTTTGTCACCAGCCGAGTCCAAAATTCAGCTGTTCCCCATCTCAGCCCAGAAAGCAGGTAGAACAACTTTTGTGGTGTCTTTCAGCTGCCTACCGGGGTACTGTAAAATCTATGAACATAACTCCTTTCTGGCACCTTCCCCGGTGGAGTTGTGCATGGGGTGTGTTTGGAACATTTTGTCACCAGCCGAGTCCAAAAGTCAGCAGTTCCCCATCTCAGCCCAGAAAGCAGGCAGAACAACTTTTGTGGTGTCTTTCAGCTGCCTACCGGGGTACTGTAAAAACTACCAACAGAACTCCTTTCTGGCACCTTCCCCGGTGGAGTTGTGCATGGGGTGTGTTTGGAACACTTTGTCACCAGCCGAGTCCAAAATTCAGCAGTTCCCCATCTCAGCCCAGAAAGCAGGTAGAACAACTTTTGTGGTGTCTTTCAGCTGCCTACCGGGGTACTGTAAAATCTATGAACATAACTCCTTTCTGGCACCTTCCCCGGTGCAGTTGTGCATGGGGTGTGTTTGGAACATTTTGTCACCAGCCGAGCCCAAAATTTAGCAATTCCCCATCTCAGCCCAGAAAGCAGGTAGAACACCTTTTGTGGTGTCTTTCAGCTGCCTACCGGGGTACTGTAAAATCTATCAACAGAACTCCTTTCTGGCACCTTCCCCGGTGGAGTTGTGCATGGGGTGTGTTTGGAACACTTTGTCACCAGCCAAGTCCAAAATTCAGCCATTCCCCACCTCAGCCCACAAAGCAGGTAGAACAATTTTTGTGGTTTCTTTCAGCTGCCTACTGCGGTACTGTAAAATCTATGAACATAACTCCTTTCTGGCACCTTCCCCGGTGGAGTTGTGCATGGGGTGTGTTTGGAACATTTTGTCACCAGCCGAGTCCAAAATGCAGCGGTTCCCCATCTCAGCCCAGAAAGCAGGTAGAAAAACTTTTGTGTTCCTTTCTACTGCCTACCGGGGTAGGTTAAGAACTACCAAGAGAACTCGTTTCTGGCACCTTCCCCGGTGGAGTTGTGCATGGGGTGTGTTTGGAACACTTTGTCACCAGCCGAGTCCAAAATTCACCAGTTCCCCACCTCAGCCCAGTAAGCAGGTAGAACAACTTTTGTGATGCCTATCAGCTGCCTACTGGAGCAATGTAAAAATTATCAACATAACTCCTTTCTGGCACCTTCCCCGGTGGAGTTGTGCATGGGGTGTTTTTGGAACACTTTGTCACCAGCCGAGTCCAAAATTCAGCAGTTCCCCATCTCAGCCCAGAAAGCAGGTAGAACAACTTTTGTGTTGTCTTTCAGCTGCCTACTGGGGTACTGTAAAATCTATGAACATAACTCCTTCTGGCACCTTCCCCGGTGCAGTTGTGCATGGGGTGTGTTTGGAACATTTTGTCACCAGCCGAGTCCAAAATTCAGCTGTTCCCCATCTCAGCCCAGAAAGCAGGTAGAACAACTTTTGTGGTGTCTTTCAGCTGCCTACCGGGGTACTGTAAAATCTATCAACATAACTCCTTTCTGGCACCTTCCCCGGTGGAGTTGTGCATGGGGTGTGTTTGGAACATTTTGTCACCAGCCGAGTCCAAAAGTCAGCAGTTCCCCATCTCAGCCCAGAAAGCAGGCAGAACAACTTTTGTGGTGTCTTTCAGCTGCATACTGGGGTACTGTAAAAACTACCAACATAACTCCTTTCTGGCACCTTCCGCGGTGGAGTTGTGCATGGGGTGTGTTTGGAACATTTTGTCACCAGCCGAGTCCAAAAGTCAGCGGTTCCCCACCTCAGCCCGGAAAGCAGGTAGAACAATTTTTGTGGTTTCTTTCAGCTGCCTACTGGGGTACTGTAAAATCTACCAACATAACTCCTTTCTGGCAACTTCCCCGGTGGAGTTGTGCATGGGGTGTGTTTGGAACATTTTGTCACCAGCCGAGTCCAAAATGAAGCGGTTCCCCATCTCAGCCCAGAAAGCAGGTAGAACAACTTTTGTGGTGTCTTTCAGCTGCCTACCGGGGTACTGTAAAAACAACCATCAGAACTCCTTTCTGGCACCTTCCCCGGTGGAGTTGTGCATGGGGTGTGTTTGGAACACTCTTTCACCAGCCGACTCCAAAATTCAGCAGTTCCCCATCTCATCCCAGAGAGCAGGTAGAACAACTTTTGTGGTGCCTTTCAGCTGCCTACCGGAGCAATGTAAGAACTACCAACAGAACTCGTTTCTGGCACCTTCCCCGGTGGAGTTGTGCATGGGGTGTGTTTGGAACACTTTGTCACCAGCCGAGTCCAAAATTCAGCTGTTCTCCATCTCAGCCCAGAAAGCAGGTAGAACAATTTTTGTGGTGTCTTTCAGCTGCCTACCGGGGGTACTGTAAAATCTATGAACATAACTCCTTTCTGGCACCTCCCCCGGTGGAGTTGTGCATGGGGTGTGTTTGGAACACTCCGTCACCAGCCGAGTCCAAAATTCAGCACCTCCCCATCTCAGCCCAGAAAGCAGGTAGAACACCTTTTGTGTTGTCTTTCATCTGCCTACCGGGGTACTGTAAAAACTACCAACATAACTCCTTTCTGGCACCTTCCGCGGTGGAGTTGTGCATGGGGTGTGTTTGGAACATTTTGTCACCAGCCGAGTCCAAAATTCAGCGGTTCCCCATCTCAGCCCAGAAAGCAGGTAGAACAACTTTTGTGGTGTCTTTCAGCTGCCTACCGGGGTACTGTAAAAACTACCAACAGAACTCCTTTCTGGCACCTTCCCCGGTGGAGTTGTGCATGGGGTGTGTTTGGAACACTTTGTCACCAGCCGAGTCCAAAATTCAGCAGTTCCCCATCTCAGCCCAGAAAGCAGGTAGAACAACTTTTGTGGTGTCTTTCAGCTGCCTACTGGGGTACTGTAAAATCTATGAACATAACTCCTTTCTGGCACCTTCCCCGGTGCAGTTGTGCATGGGGTGTGTTTGGAACATTTTGTCACCAGCCGAGCCCAAAATTTAGCAATTCCCCATCTCAGCCCAGAAAGCAGGTAGAACACCTTTTGTGGTGTCTTTCAGCTGCCTACCGGGGTACTGTAAAATCTATCAACAGAACTCCTTTCTGGCACCTTCCCCGGTGGAGTTGTGCATGGGGTGTGTTTGGAACACTTTGTCACCAGCCGAGTCCAAAATTCAGCAGTTCCCCATCTCAGCCCAGAAAGCAGGTAGAACAACTTTTGTGGTTTCTTTCAGCTGCCTACTGGGGTACTGTAAAATCTATGAACATAACTCCTTCTGGCACCTTCCCCAGTGCAGTTGTGCATGGGGTGTGTTTGGAACATTTTGTCACCAGCCGAGTCCAAAAGTCAGCGGTTCCCCATCTCAGCCCAGAAAGCAGGTAGAACAAGTTTTGTGGTGTCTTTCAGCTGCCTACCGGGGTACTGTAAAAACTACCAACAGAACTCGTTTCTGGCACCTTCCCCGGTGGAGTTGTGCATGGGGTGTGTTTGGAACATTTTGTCACCAGCCAAGTCCAAAATCCAGCCATTCCCTATCTCAGCCCACAAAGCAGGTAGAACAACTATTGCGGTCTCTTTCAGCTGCCTACCGGAGCAATGTAAAAACTACCAACAGAACTCCTTTCTGGCACCTTCCCCGGTGGAGTTGCGCATGCGGTGTGTTTGGAACATTTTGTCACCAGCCGAGTCCAAAAGTCAGCGCTTCCCCATCTCAGCCCAGAAAGCAGGTAGAACAACTTTTGTGGTGTCTTTCAGCTGCCTACCGGGGTAGTGTAAGAACTACAAAGAGAACTCCTTTCTGGCACCTTCCCCGGTGGAGTTGTGCATGGGGTGTGTTTGGAACACTCTTTCACCAGCCGAGTCCAAAATTCAGCTGTTCCCCATCTCAGCCCAGAAAGCAGGTAGAACAACTTTTGTGGTGCCTTTCAGCTGCCTACTGGGGTACTGTAAAAACTACCAACAGAACTCCTTTCTGGCACCTTCCCGGGTGGAGTTGTGCATGGGGTGTGTTTGGAACACTTTGTCACCAGCCGAGTCCAAAATTCAGCCTTTCCCCATCTCAGCCCAGAAAGCAGGTAGAACAACTTTTGTGGTGCCTTTCAGCTGCCTACCGGAGCAATGTAAGAACTACCAACAGAACTCGTTTCTGGCACCTTCCCCGGTGGAGTTGTGCATGGGGTGTGTTTGGAACATTTTGTCACCAGCCGAGTCCAAAATTCAGCTGTTCCCCATCTCAGCCCGGAAAGCAGGTAGAACAACTTTTGTGGTGTCTTTCAGCTGCCTACCGGGGTACTGTAAAATCTATCAACATAATTCCTTTCTGGCACCTTCCCCGGTGGAGTTGTGCATGGGGTGTGTTTGGAACATTTTGTCACCAGCCGAGTCCAAAAGTCAGCAGTTCCCCATCTCAGCCCAGAAAGCAGGTAGAACAACTTTTGTGGTGTCTTTCAGCTGCATACTGGGGTACTGTAAAAACTACCAACATAACTCCTTTCTGGCACCTTCCGCGGTGGAGTTGTGCATGGGGTGTGTTTGGAACATTTTGTCACCAGCCGAGTCCAAAAGTCAGCGGTTCCCCACCTCAGCCCGGAAAGCAGGTAGAACAATTTTTGTGGTTTCTTTCAGCTGCCTACTGGGGTACTGTAAAATCTACCAACATAACTCCTTTCTGGCACCTTCCCCGGTGGAGTTGTGCATGGGGTGTGTTTGGAACATTTTGTCACCAGCCGACTCCAAAATTCAGCACTTCCCCATCTCAGCCCAGAAAGCAGGTAGAACAACTTTTGTGGTGCCTTTCAGCTGCCTACCGGAGCAATGTAAGAACTACCAACAGAACTCGTTTCTGGCACCTTCCCCGGTGGAGTTGTGCATGGGGTGTGTTTGGAACACTTTGTCACCAGCCGAGTCCAAAATTCAGCAGTTCCCCATCTCAGCCCAGAAAGCAGGTAGAACAACTTTTGTGGTTTCTTTCAGCTGCCTACTGGGGTACTGTAAAATCTATGAACATAACTCCTTCTGGCACCTTCCCCGGTGCAGTTGTGCATGGGGTGTGTTTGGAACATTTTGTCACCAGCCGAGTCCAAAAGTCAGCGGTTCCCCATCTCAGCCCAGAAAGCAGGTAGAACAAGTTTTGTGGTTTCTTTCAGCTACCTACCGGGGTACTGTAAAAACTACCAACAGAACTCGTTTCTGGCACCTTCCCCGGTGGAGTTGTGCATGGGGTGTGTTTGGAACATTTTGTCACCAGCCAAGTCCAAAATCCAGCCATTCCCCATCTCAGCCCACAAAGCAGGTAGAACAACTATTGCGGTCTCTTTCAGCTGCCTACCGGAGCAATGTAAAAACTACCAACAGAACTCCTTTCTGGCACCTTCCCCGGTGGAGTTGCGCATGCGGTGTGTTTGGAACATTTTGTCACCAGCCGAGTCCAAAAGTCAGCGCTTCCCCATCTCAGCCCAGAAAGCAGGTAGAACAACTTTTGTGGTGTCTTTCAGCTGCCTACCGGGGTAGTGTAAGAACTACAAAGAGAACTCCTTTCTGGCACCTTCCCCGGTGGAGTTGTGCATGGGGTGTGTTTGGAACACTCTTTCACCAGCCGAGTCCAAAATTCAGCTGTTCCCCATCTCAGCCCAGAAAGCAGGTAGAACAACTTTTGTGGTGCCTTTCAGCTGCCTACCGGGGTACTGTAAGAACTACCAACAGAATTCCTTTCTGGCACCTTCCCGGGTGGAGTTGTGCATGGGGTGTGTTTGGAACACTTTGTCACCAGCCGAGTCCAAAATTCAGCCTTTCCCCATCTCAGCCCAGAAAGCAGGTAGAACAACTTTTGTGGTGCCTTTCAGCTGCCTACCGGAGCAATGTAAGAACTACCAACAGAACTCGTTTCTGGCACCTTCCCCGGTGGAGTTGTGCATGGGGTGTGTTTGGAACATTTTGTCACCAGCCGAGTCCAAAATTCAGCTGTTCCCCATCTCAGCCCAGAAAGCAGGTAGAACAACTTTTGTGGTGTCTTTCAGCTGCCTACCGGGGTACTGTAAAATCTATCAACATAACTCCTTTCTGGCACCTTCCCCGGTGGAGTTGTGCATGGGGTGTGTTTGGAACATTTTGTCACCAGCCGAGTCCAAAAGTCAGCAGTTCCCCATCTCAGCCCAGAAAGCAGGCAGAACAACTTTTGTGGTGTCTTTCAGCTGCATACTGGGGTACTGTAAAAACTACCAACATAACTCCTTTCTGGCACCTTCCGCGGTGGAGTTGTGCATGGGGTGTGTTTGGAACATTTTGTCACCAGCCGAGTCCAAAAGTCAGCGGTTCCCCACCTCAGCCCGGAAAGCAGGTAGAACAATTTTTGTGGTTTCTTTCAGCTGCCTACTGGGGTACTGTAAAATCTACCAACAGAACTCGTTTCTGGCACCTTCCCCGGTGGAGTTGTGCATGGGGTGTGTTTGGAACATTTTGTCACCAGCCGAGTCCAAAATGAAGCGGTTCCCCATCTCAGCCCAGAAAGCAGGTAGAACAACTTTTGTGGTGTCTTTCAGCTGCATACCGGGGTAGTGTAAGAACTACAAAGAGAACTCCTTTCTGGCACCTTCCCCGGTGGAGTTGTGCATGGGGTGTGTTTGGAACACTCTTTCACCAGCCGACTCCAAAATTCAGCAGTTCCCCATCTCAGCCCAGAAAGCAGGTAGAACAACTTTTGTGGTGCCTTTCAGCTGCCTACCGGAGCAAGGAAAGAACTACCAACAGAACTCGTTTCTGGCACCTTCCCCGGTGGAGTTGTGCATGGGGTGTGTTTGGAACACTTTGTCACCAGCCGAGTCCAAAATTCAGCTGTTCCCCATCTCAGCCCAGAAAGCAGGTAGAACAATTTTTGTGGTGTCTTTCAGCTGCCTACCGGGGTACTGTAAAATCTATGAACATAACTCCTTTCTGGCACCTTCCCCGGTGGAGTTGTGCATGGGGTGTGTTTGGAACACTCCGTCACCAGCCGAGTCCAAAATTCAGCACTTCCCCATCTCAGCCCAGAAAGCAGGTAGAACACCTTTTGTGTTGTCTTTCATCTGCCTACCGGGGTACTGTAAAAATTACCAACATAACTCCTTTCTGGCACCTTCCCCGGTGGAGTTGTGCATGGGGTGTGTTTGGAACACTCCGTCACCAGCCGAGTCCAAAATTCAGCACTTCCCCATCTCAGCCCAGAAAGCAGGTAGAACGACTTTTGTGGTGTCTTTCAGATGCCTACCGGGGTACTGTAAAAACTACCAACAGAACTCCTTTCTGGCACCTTCCCCGGTGGAGTTGTGCATGGGGTGTGTTTGGAACATTTTGTCACCAGCCGAGCCCAAAAGTCAGCGCTTCCCCATCTCGAGCCCACAAAGCAGGTAGAACAACTTTTGTGATGCCTTTCAGTTGCCTACTGGAGCAATGTAAAAATTATCAACATAACTCCTTTCTGGCACCTTCCCCGGTGCAGTTGTGCATGGGGTGTGTTTGGAACACTTTGTCACCAGCCAAGTCCAAAATTCAGCCTTTCCCCACCTCAGCCCAGTAAGCAGGTAGAACATGTTTTGTGGTTTCTTTCAGCTGCCTACCGGGGTACTGTAAAAACTACCAACAGAACTCGTTTCTGGCACCTTCCCCGGTGGAGTTGTGCATGGGGTGTGTTTGGAACATTTTGTCACCAGCCAAGTCCAAAATCCAGCCATTCCCCATCTCAGCCCACAAAGCAGGTAGAACAACTATTGCGGTCTCTTTCAGCTGCTTACCGGAGCAATGTAAAAACTACCAACAGAACTCCTTTCTGGCACCTTCCCCGGTGGAGTTGCGCATGCGGTGTGTTTGGAACATTTTGTCACCAGCCGAGTCCAAAAGTCAGCGCTTCCCCATCTCAGCCCAGAAAGCAGGTAGAACAACTTTTGTGGTGTCTTTCAGCTGCCTACCGGGGTAGTGTAAGAACTACAAAGAGAACTCCTTTCTGGCACCTTCCCCGGTGGAGTTGTGCATGGGGTGTGTTTGGAACACTCTTTCACCAGCCGAGTCCAAAATTCAGCTGTTCCCCATCTCAGCCCAGAAAGCAGGTAGAACAACTTTTGTGGTGCCTTTCAGCTGCCTACCGGGGTACTGTAAGAACTACCAACAGAATTCCTTTCTGGCACCTTCCCGGGTGGAGTTGTGCATGGGGTGTGTTTGGAACACTTTGTCACCAGCCGAGTCCAAAATTCAGCCTTTCCCCATCTCAGCCCAGAAAGCAGGTAGAACAACTTTTGTGGTGCCTTTCAGCTGCCTACCGGAGCAATGTAAGAACTACCAACAGAACTCGTTTCTGGCACCTTCCCCGGTGGAGTTGTGCATGGGGTGTGTTTGGAACATTTTGTCACCAGCCGAGTCCAAAATTCAGCTGTTCCCCATCTCAGCCCAGAAAGCAGGTAGAACAACTTTTGTGGTGTCTTTCAGCTGCCTACCGGGGTACTGTAAAATCTATCAACATAACTCCTTTCTGGCACCTTCCCCGGTGGAGTTGTGCATGGGGTGTGTTTGGAACATTTTGTCACCAGCCGAGTCCAAAAGTCAGCAGTTCCCCATCTCAGCCCAGAAAGCAGGCAGAACAACTTTTGTGGTGTCTTTCAGCTGCATACTGGGGTACTGTAAAAACTACCAACATAACTCCTTTCTGGCACCTTCCGCGGTGGAGTTGTGCATGGGGTGTGTTTGGAACATTTTGTCACCAGCCGAGTCCAAAAGTCAGCGGTTCCCCACCTCAGCCCGGAAAGCAGGTAGAACAATTTTTGTGGTTTCTTTCAGCTGCCTACTGGGGTACTGTAAAATCTACCAACATAACTCCTTTCTGGCACCTTCCCCGGTGGAGTTGTGCATGGGGTGTGTTTGGAACATTTTGTCACCAGCCGAGTCCAAAATGAAGCGGTTCCCCATCTCAGCCCAGAAAGCAGGTAGAACAACTTTTGTGGTGTCTTTCAGCTGCATACCGGGGTAGTGTAAGAACTACAAAGAGAACTCCTTTCTGGCACCTTCCCCGGTGGAGTTGTGCATGGGGTGTGTTTGGAACACTCTTTCACCAGCCGACTCCAAAATTCAGCAGTTCCCCATCTCAGCCCAGAAAGCAGGTAGAACAACTTTTGTGGTGCCTTTCAGCTGCCTACCGGAGCAAGGAAAGAACTACCAACAGAACTCGTTTCTGGCACCTTCCCCGGTGGAGTTGTGCATGGGGTGTGTTTGGAACACTTTGTCACCAGCCGAGTCCAAAATTCAGCTGTTCCCCATCTCAGCCCAGAAAGCAGGTAGAACAATTTTTGTGGTGTCTTTCAGCTGCCTACCGGGGTACTGTAAAATCTATGAACATAACTCCTTTCTGGCACCTCCCCCGGTGGAGTTGTGCATGGGGTGTGTTTGGAACACTCCGTCACCAGCCGAGTCCAAAATTCAGCACTTCCCCATCTCAGCCCAGAAAGCAGGTAGAACACCTTTTGTGTTGTCTTTCATCTGCCTACCGGGGTACTGTAAAAATTACCAACATAACTCCTTTCTGGCACCTTCCCCGGTGGAGTTGTGCATGGGGTGTGTTTGGAACATTTTGTCACCAGCCGAGTCCAAAATTCAGCGTTTCCCCATCTCAGCCCAGAAAGCAGGTAGAACGACTTTTGTGGTGTCTTTCAGATGCCTACCGGGGTACTGTAAAAACTACCAACAGAACTCCTTTCTGGCACCTTCCCCGGTGGAGTTGTGCATGGGGTGTGTTTGGAACATTTTGTCACCAGCCGAGCCCAAAAGTCAGCGCTTCCCCATCTCGAGCCCACAAAGCAGGTAGAACAACTTTTGTGATGCCTTTCAGTTGCCTACTGGAGCAATGTAAAAATTATCAACATAACTCCTTTCTGGCACCTTCCCCGGTGGAGTTGTGCATGGGGTGTGTTTGGAACACTTTGTCACCAGCCAAGTCCAAAATCCAGCCATTCCCCATCTCAGCCCACAAAGCAGGTAGAACAACTATTGCGGTCTCTTTCAGCTGCTTACCGGAGCAATGTAAAAACTACCAACAGAACTCCTTTCTGGCACCTTCCCCGGTGGAGTTGCGCATGCGGTGTGTTTGGAACATTTTGTCACCAGCCGAGTCCAAAAGTCAGCGCTTCCCCATCTCAGCCCAGAAAGCAGGTAGAACAACTTTTGTGGTGTCTTTCAGCTGCCTACCGGGGTAGTGTAAGAACTACAAAGAGAACTCCTTTCTGGCACCTTCCCCGGTGGAGTTGTGCATGGGGTGTGTTTGGAACACTCTTTCACCAGCCGAGTCCAAAATTCAGCTGTTCCCCATCTCAGCCCAGAAAGCAGGTAGAACAACTTTTGTGGTGCCTTTCAGCTGCCTACCGGGGTACTGTAAGAACTACCAACAGAATTCCTTTCTGGCACCTTCCCGGGTGGAGTTGTGCATGGGGTGTGTTTGGAACACTTTGTCACCAGCCGAGTCCAAAATTCAGCCTTTCCCCATCTCAGCCCAGAAAGCAGGTAGAACAACTTTTGTGGTGCCTTTCAGCTGCCTACCGGAGCAATGTAAGAACTACCAACAGAACTCGTTTCTGGCACCTTCCCCGGTGGAGTTGTGCATGGGGTGTGTTTGGAAAATTTTGTCACCAGCCGAGTCCAAAATTCAGCTGTTCCCCATCTCAGCCCAGAAAGCAGGTAGAACAACTTTTGTGGTGTCTTTCAGCTGCCTACCGGGGTACTGTAAAATCTATCAACATAACTCCTTTCTGGCACCTTCCCCGGTGGAGTTGTGCATGGGGTGTGTTTGGAACATTTTGTCACCAGCCGAGTCCAAAAGTCAGCAGTTCCCCATCTCAGCCCAGAAAGCAGGCAGAACAACTTTTGTGGTGTCTTTCAGCTGCATACTGGGGTACTGTAAAAACTACCAACATAACTCCTTTCTGGCACCTTCCGCGGTGGAGTTGTGCATGGGGTGTGTTTGGAACATTTTGTCACCAGCCGAGTCCAAAAGTCAGCGGTTCCCCACCTCAGCCCGGAAAGCAGGTAGAACAATTTTTGTGGTTTCTTTCAGCTGCCTACTGGGGTACTGTAAAATCTACCAACATAACTCCTTTCTGGCACCTTCCCCGGTGGAGTTGTGCATGGGGTGTGTTTGGAACATTTTGTCACCAGCCGAGTCCAAAATGAAGCGGTTCCCCATCTCAGCCCAGAAAGCAGGTAGAACAACTTTTGTGGTGTCTTTCAGCTGCATACCGGGGTAGTGTAAGAACTACAAAGAGAACTCCTTTCTGGCACCTTCCCCGGTGGAGTTGTGCATGGGGTGTGTTTGGAACACTCTTTCACCAGCCGACTCCAAAATTCAGCAGTTCCCCATCTCAGCCCAGAAAGCAGGTAGAACAACTTTTGTGGTGCCTTTCAGCTGCCTACCGGAGCAAGGAAAGAACTACCAACAGAACTCGTTTCTGGCACCTTCCCCGGTGGAGTTGTGCATGGGGTGTGTTTGGAACACTTTGTCACCAGCCGAGTCCAAAATTCAGCTGTTCCCCATCTCAGCCCAGAAAGCAGGTAGAACAATTTTTGTGGTGTCTTTCAGCTGCCTACCGGGGTACTGTAAAATCTATGAACATAACTCCTTTCTGGCACCTTCCCCGGTGGAGTTGTGCATGGGGTGTGTTTGGAACACTCCGTCACCAGCCGAGTCCAAAATTCAGCACTTCCCCATCTCAGCCCAGAAAGCAGGTAGAACACCTTTTGTGTTGTCTTTCATCTGCCTACCGGGGTACTGTAAAAATTACCAACATAACTCCTTTCTGGCACCTTCCCCGGTGGAGTTGTGCATGGGGTGTGTTTGGAACATTTTGTCACCAGCCGAGTCCAAAATTCAGCGTTTCCCCATCTCAGCCCAGAAAGCAGGTAGAACGACTTTTGTGGTGTCTTTCAGATGCCTACCGGGGTACTGTAAAAACTACCAACAGAACTCCTTTCTGGCACCTTCCCCGGTGGAGTTGTGCATGGGGTGTGTTTGGAACATTTTGTCACCAGCCGAGCCCAAAAGTCAGCGCTTCCCCATCTCGAGCCCACAAAGCAGGTAGAACAACTTTTGTGATGCCTTTCAGTTGCCTACTGGAGCAATGTAAAAATTATCAACATAACTCCTTTCTGGCACCTTCCGCGGTGGAGTTGTGCATGGGGTGTGTTTGGAACACTTTGTCACCAGCCAAGTCCAAAATTCAGCCTTTCCCCACCTCAGCCCAGTAAGCAGGTAGAACATGTTTTGTGGTTTCTTTCAGCTGCCTACTGCGGTACTGTAAAATCTATGAACATAACTCCTTTCTGGCACCTTCCCCGGTGGAGTTGTGCATGGGGTGTGTTTGGAACATTTTGTCACCAGTCGCATCCAAAATTCAGCGGTTCCCCATCTCAGCCCAGAAAGCAGGTAGAACACCTTTTGTGGTGCCTTTCAGCTGCCTACCGGGGTAGTGTAAAAACTACCAACAGAACTCCTTTCTGGCACCTTCCCCGGTGCAGTTGTGCATGGGGTGTGTTTGGAACACTTTGTCACCAGCCGAGTCCAAAAGTCAGCGCTTCCCCATCTCAGCCCAGAAAGCAGGTAGAACAACTTTTGTGGTGTCTTTCAGCTGCCTACCGGGGTACTGTAAAATCTACCAACAGAACTCCTTTCTGGCACCTTCCCCGGTGGAGTTGTGCATGGGGTGTGTTTGGAACATTTTGTCACCAGCCGAGCCCAAAATTCAGCGCTTCCCCATCTCGAGCCCACAATGCAGGTAGAACAACTTTTGTGATGCCTTTCAGCTGCCTACTGGAGCAATGTAAAAATTATCAACATAACTCCTTTCTGGCACCTTCCCCGGTGGAGTTGTGCATGGGGTGTGTTTGGAACACTTTGTCACCAGCCGAGTCCAAAATTCAGCTGTTCCCCATCTCAGCCCAGAAAGCAGGTAGAACAATTTTTGTGGTTTCTTTCAGCTGCCTACCGGGGTACTTTAAAATCTATGAACATAACTCCTTTCTGGCACCTTCCCCGGTGGAGTTGTGCATGGGGTGTGTTTGGAACATTTTGTCACCAGCCGAGCCCAAAATTTAGCAATTCCCCATCTCAGCCCAGAAAGCAGGTAGAACACCTTTCGTGGTGTCTTTCAGCTGTCTACCGGGGTACTGTAAAATCTATCAACAGAACTCCTTTCTGGCACCTTCCCCGGTGGAGTTGTGCATGGGGTGTGTTTGGAACACTTTGTCACCAGCCAAGTCCAAAATTCAGCCTTTCCCCACCTCAGCCCACAAAGCAGGTAGAACAATTTTTGTGGTTTCTTTCAGCTGCCTACTGCGGTACTGTAAAATCTATGAACATAACTCCTTTCTGGCACCTTCCCCGGTGGAGTTGTGCATGGGGTGTGTTTGGAACACTTTGTCACCAGCCAAGTCCAAAATTCTGTGATTCCCCATCTCAGCCCAGAAAGCAGGTAGAAAAACTTTTGTGTTCCTTTCTGCTGCCTACCGGGGTAGTGTAAAAACTACCAAGAGAACTCGTTTCTGGCACCTTCCGCGGTGGAGTTGTGCATGGGGTGTGTTTGGAACACTTTGTCACCAGCCGAGTCCAAAATTCAGCAGTTCCCCATCTCAGCCCAGTAAGCAGGTAGAACAACTTTTGTGATGCCTATCAGCTGCCTACTGGAGCAATGTAAAAATTATCAACATAACTCCTTTCTGGCACCTTCCCCGGTGGAGTTGTGCATGGGGTGTTTTTGGAACACTTTGTCACCAGCCGAGTCCAAAATTCAGCAGTTCCCCATCTCAGCCCAGAAAGCAGGTAGAACAACTTTTGTGGTTTCTTTCAGCTGCCTACTGGGGTACTGTAAAATCTATGAACATAACTCCTTCTGGCACCTTCCCCGGTGCAGTTGTGCATGGGGTGTGTTTGGAACATTTTGTCACCAGCCGAGTCCAAAAGTCAGCGGTTCCCCATCTCAGCCCAGAAAGCAGGTAGAACAAGTTTTGTGGTGTCTTTCAGCTGCCTACCGGGGTACTGTAAAAACTACCAACAGAACTCGTTTCTGGCACCTTCCCCGGTGGAGTTGTGCATGGGGTGTGTTTGGAACATTTTGTCACCAGCCAAGTCCAAAATCCAGCCATTCCCCATCTCAGCCCACAAAGCAGGTAGAACAACTATTGCGGTCTCTTTCAGCTGCCTACCGGAGCAATGTAAAAACTACCAACAGAACTCCTTTCTGGCACCTTCCCCGGTGGAGTTGCGCATGCGGTGTGTTTGGAACATTTTGTCACCAGCCGAGTCCAAAAGTCAGCTGTTCCCCATCTCAGCGCAGAAAGCAGGTAGAACAATTTTTGTGGTTTCTTTCAGCTGCCTACCGGGGTACTTTAAAATCTATGAACATAACTCCTTTCTGGCACCTTCCCCGGTGGAGTTGTGCATGGGGTGTGTTTGGAACATTTTGTCACCAGCCGAGCCCAAAATTTAGCAATTCCCCATCTCAGCCCAGAAAGCAGGTAGAACACCTTTCGTGGTGTCTTTCAGCTGTCTACCGGGGTACTGTAAAATCTATCAACAGAACTCCTTTCTGGCACCTTCCCCGGTGGAGTTGTGCATGGGGTGTGTTTGGAACACTTTGTCACCAGCCAAGTCCAAAAGTCAGCAGTTCCCCATCTCAGCCCACAAAGCAGGTAGAACAATTTTTGTGGTTTCTTTCAGCTGCCTACTGCGGTACTGTAAAATCTATGAACATAACTCCTTTCTGGCACCTTCCCCGGTGGAGTTGTGCATGGGGTGTGTTTGGAACACTTTGTCACCAGCCAAGTCCAAAATTCTGTGATTCCCCTTCTCAGCCCAGAAAGCAGGTAGAAAAACTTTTGTGTTCCTTTCTGCTGCCTACCGGGGTAGTGTAAAAACTACCAAGAGAACTCGTTTCTGGCACCTTCCGCGGTGGAGTTGTGCATGGGGTGTGTTTGGAACACTTTGTCACCAGCCGAGTCCAAAATTCAGCAGTTCCCCATCTCAGCCCAGTAAGCAGGTAGAACAACTTTTGTGATGCCTATCAGCTGCCTACTGGAGCAATGTAAAAATTATCAACATAACTCCTTTCTGGCACCTTCCCCGGTGGAGTTGTGCATGGGGTGTTTTTGGAACACTTTGTCACCAGCCGAGTCCAAAATTCAGCAGTTCCCCATCTCAGCCCAGAAAGCAGGTAGAACAACTTTTGTGGTTTCTTTCAGCTGCCTACTGGGGTACTGTAAAATCTATGAACATAACTCCTTCTGGCACCTTCCCCGGTGCAGTTGTGCATGGGGTGTGTTTGGAACATTTTGTCACCAGCCGAGTCCAAAAGTCAGCGGTTCCCCATCTCAGCCCAGAAAGCAGGTAGAACAAGTTTTGTGGTGTCTTTCAGCTGCCTACCGGGGTACTGTAAAAACTACCAACAGAACTCGTTTCTGGCACCTTCCCCGGTGGAGTTGTGCATGGGGTGTGTTTGGAACATTTTGTCACCAGCCAAGTCCAAAATCCAGCCATTCCCCATCTCAGCCCACAAAGCAGGTAGAACAACTATTGCGGTCTCTTTCAGCTGCCTACCGGAGCAATGTAAAAACTACCAACAGAACTCCTTTCTGGCACCTTCCCCGGTGGAGTTGCGCATGCGGTGTGTTTGGAACATTTTGTCACCAGCCGAGTCCAAAAGTCAGCTGTTCCCCATCTCAGCGCAGAAAGCAGGTAGAACAACTTTTGTGGTGTCTTTCAGCTGCCTACCGGGGTACTGTAAAATCTATCAACATAACTCCTTTCTGGCACCTTCCCCGGTGGAGTTGTGCATGGGGTGTGTTTGGAACACTTTGTCACCAGCCGAGTCCAAAATTCAGCCTTTCCCCATCTCAGCCCAGAAAGCAGGTAGAACAAGTTTTGTGGTGCCTTTCAGCTGCCTACCGGAGCAATGTAAGAACTACCAACAGAACTCGTTTCTGGCACCTTCCCCGGTGGAGTTGTGCATGGGGTGTGTTTGGAACATTTTGTCACCAGCCGAGTCCAAAATTCAGCTGTTCCCCATCTCAGCCCAGAAAGCAGGTAGAACAACTTTTGTGGTGTCTTTCAGCTGCCTACCGGGGTACTGTAAAATCTATCAACATAACTCCTTTCTGGCACCTTCCCCGGTGGAGTTGTGCATGGGGTGTGTTTGGAACATTTTGTCACCAGCCGAGTCCAAAAGTCAGCAGTTCCCCATCTCAGCCCAGAAAGCAGGCAGAACAACTTTTGTGGTGTCTTTCAGCTGCATACTGGGGTACTGTAAAAACTACCAACATAACTCCTTTCTGGCACCTTCCGCGGTGGAGTTGTGCATGGGGTGTGTTTGGAACATTTTGTCACCAGCCGAGTCCAAAAGTCAGCGGTTCCCCACCTCAGCCCGGAAAGCAGGTAGAACAATTTTTGTGGTTTCTTTCAGTTGCCTACTGGAGCAATGTAAAAATTATCAACATAACTCCTTTCTGGCACCTTCCCCGGTGGAGTTGTGCATGGGGTGTGTTTGGAACACTTTGTCACCAGCCAAGTCCAAAATTCAGCCTTTCCCCACCTCAGCCCAGTAAGCAGGTAGAACATGTTTTGTGGTTTCTTTCAGCTGCCTACTGCGGTACTGTAAAATCTATGAACATAACTCCTTTCTGGCACCTTCCCCGGTGCAGTTGTGCATGGGGTGTGTTTGGAACATTTTGTCACCAGTCGCATCCAAAATTCAGCGGTTCCCCATCTCAGCCCAGAAAGCAGGTAGAACAAGTTTTGTGGTGTCTTTCAGCTGCCTACCGGGGTACTGTAAAAACTACCAACAGAACTCCTTTCTGGCACCTTCCCCGGTGCAGTTGTGCATGGGGTGTGTTTGGAACACTTTGTCACCAGCCGAGTCCAAAAGTCAGCGCTTCCCCATCTCAGCCCAGAAAGCAGGTAGAACAACTTTTGTGGTGTCTTTCAGCTGCCTACCGGGGTACTGTAAAATCTACCAACAGAACTCCTTTCTGGCACCTTCCCCGGTGGAGTTGTGCATGGGGTGTGTTTGGAACATTTTGTCACCAGCCGAGCCCAAAATTCAGCGCTTCCCCATCTCGAGCCCACAATGCAGGTAGAACAACTTTTGTGATGCCTTTCAGCTGCCTACGGGAGCAATGTAAAAATTATCAACATAACTCCTTTCTGGCACCTTCCCCGGTGGAGTTGTGCATGGGGTGTGTTTGGAACACTTTGTCACCAGCCGAGTCCAAAATTCAGCTGTTCCCCATCTCAGCCCAGAAAGCAGGTAGAACAATTTTTGTGGTTTCTTTCAGCTGCCTACCGGGGTACTTTAAAATCTATGAACATAACTCCTTTCTGGCACCTTCCCCGGTGGAGTTGTGCATGGGGTGTGTTTGGAACATTTTGTCACCAGCCGAGCCCAAAATTTAGCAATTCCCCATCTCAGCCCAGAAAGCAGGTAGAACACCTTTCGTGGTGTCTTTCAGCTGTCTACCGGGGTACTGTAAAATCTATCAACAGAACTCCTTTCTGGCACCTTCCCCGGTGGAGTTGTGCATGGGGTGTGTTTGGAACACTTTGTCACCAGCCAAGTCCAAAATTCAGCCTTTCCCCACCTCAGCCCACAAAGCAGGTAGAACAATTTTTGTGGTTTCTTTCAGCTGCCTACTGCGGTACTGTAAAATCTATGAACATAACTCCTTTCTGGCACCTTCCCCGGTGGAGTTGTGCATGGGGTGTGTTTGGAACACTTTGTCACCAGCCAAGTCTAAAATTCAGCAGTTCCCCACCTCAGCCCAGAAAGCAGGTAGAAAAACTTTTGTGTTCCTTTCTGCTGCCTACCGGGGTAGGTTAAGAACTACCAAGAGAACTCGTTTCTGGCACCTTCCCCGGTGGAGTTGTGCATGGGGTGTGTTTGGAACACTTTGTCACCAGCCGAGTCCAAAATTCAGCAGTTCCCCACCTCAGCCCAGTAAGCAGGTAGAACAACTTTTGTGATGCCTATCAGCTGCCTACTGGAGCAATGTAAAAATTATCAACATAACTCCTTTCTGGCACCTTCCCCGGTGGAGTTGTGCATGGGGTGTTTTTGGAACACTTTGTCACCAGCCGAGTCCAAAATTCAGCAGTTCCCCATCTCAGCCCAGAAAGCAGGTAGAACAACTTTTGTGGTTTCTTTCAGCTGCCTACTGGGGTACTGTAAAATCTATGAACATAACTCCTTCTGGCACCTTCCCCGGTGCAGTTGTGCATGGGGTGTGTTTGGAACATTTTGTCACCAGCCGAGTCCAAAAGTCAGCGGTTCCCCATCTCAGCCCAGAAAGCAGGTAGAACAAGTTTTGTGGTGTCTTTCAGCTGCCTACCGGGGTACTGTAAAAACTACCAACAGAACTCGTTTCTGGCACCTTCCCCGGTGGAGTTGTGCATGGGGTGTGTTTGGAACATTTTGTCACCAGCCAAGTCCAAAATCCAGCCATTCCCCATCTCAGCCCACAAAGCAGGTAGAACAACTATTGCGGTCTCTTTCAGCTGCCTACCGGAGCAATGTAAAAACTACCAACAGAACTCCTTTCTGGCACCTTCCCCGGTGGAGTTGTGCATGGGGTGTGTTTGGAACACTTTGTCACCAGCCGAGTCCAAAATTCAGCCTTTCCCCATCTCAGCCCAGAAAGCAGGTAGAACAAGTTTTGTGGTGCCTTTCAGCTGCCTACCGGAGCAATGTAAGAACTACCAACAGAACTCGTTTCTGGCACCTTCCCCGGTGGAGTTGTGCATGGGGTGTGTTTGGAACATTTTGTCACCAGCCGAGTCCAAAATTCAGCTGTTCCCCATCTCAGCCCGGAAAGCAGGTAGAACAACTTTTGTGGTGTCTTTCAGCTGCCTACCGGGGTACTGTAAAATCTATCAACATAACTCCTTTCTGGCACCTTCCCCGGTGGAGTTGTGCATGGGGTGTGTTTGGAACATTTTGTCACCAGCCGAGTCCAAAAGTCAGCAGTTCCCCATCTCAGCCCAGAAAGCAGGCAGAACAACTTTTGTGGTGTCTTTCAGCTGCCTACTGGGGTACTGTAAAATCTACCAACATAACTCCTTTCTGGCAACTTCCCCGGTGGAGTTGTGCATGGGGTGTGTTTGGAACATTTTGTCACCAGCCGAGTCCAAAATGAAGCGGTTCCCCATCTCAGCCCAGAAAGCAGGTAGAACAACTTTTGTGGTGTCTTTCAGCTGCCTACCGGGGTACTGTAAAAACAACCATCAGAACTCCTTTCTGGCACCTTCCCCGGTGGAGTTGTGCATGGGGTGTGTTTGGAACACTCTTTCACCAGCCGACTCCAAAATTCAGCAGTTCCCCATCTCAGCCCAGAAAGCAGGTAGAACAACTTTTGTGGTGCCTTTCAGCTGCCTACCGGAGCAATGTAAGAACTACCAACAGAACTCGTTTCTGGCACCTTCCCCGGTGGAGTTGTGCATGGGGTGTGTTTGGAACACTTTGTCACCAGCCGAGTCCAAAATTCAGCTGTTCTCCATCTCAGCCCAGAAAGCAGGTAGAACAATTTTTGTGGTGTCTTTCAGCTGCCTACCGGGGTACTGTAAAATCTATGAACATAACTCCTTTCTGGCACCTTCCCCGGTGGAGTTGTGCATGGGGTGTGTTTGGAACACTCCGTCACCAGCCGAGTCCAAAATTCAGCACTTCCCCATCTCAGCCCAGAAAGCAGGTAGAACACCTTTTGTGTTGTCTTTCATCTGCCTACCGGGGTACTGTAAAAACTACCAACATAACTCCTTTCTGGCACCTTCCGCGGTGGAGTTGTGCATGGGGTGTGTTTGGAACATTTTGTCACCAGCCGAGTCCAAAATTCAGCGGTTCCCCATCTCAGCCCAGAAAGCAGGTAGAACAACTTTTGTGGTGTCTTTCAGCTGCCTACCGGGGTACTGTAAAAACTACCAACAGAACTCCTTTCTGGCACCTTCCCCGGTGGAGTTGTGCATGGGGTGTGTTTGGAACACTTTGTCACCAGCCGAGTCCAAAATTCAGCAGTTCCCCATCTCAGCCCAGAAAGCAGGTAGAACAACTTTTGTGGTGTCTTTCAGCTGCCTACTGGGGTACTGTAAAATCTATGAACATAACTCCTTTCTGGCACCTTCCCCGGTGCAGTTGTGCATGGGGTGTGTTTGGAACATTTTGTCACCAGCCGAGCCCAAAATTTAGCAATTCCCCATCTCAGCCCAGAAAGCAGGTAGAACACCTTTTGTGGTGTCTTTCAGCTGCCTACCGGGGTACTGTAAAATCTATCAACAGAACTCCTTTCTGGCACCTTCCCCGGTGGAGTTGTGCATGGGGTGTGTTTGGAACACTTTGTCACCAGCCAAGTCCAAAATTCAGCCTTTCCCCACCTCAGCCCACAAAGCAGGTAGAACAATTTTTGTGGTTTCTTTCAGCTGCCTACTGCGGTACTGTAAAATCTATGAACATAACTCCTTTCTGGCACCTTCCCCGGTGGAGTTGTGCATGGGGTGTGTTTGGAACATTTTGTCACCAGCCGAGTCCAAAATGCAGCGGTTCCCCATCTCAGCCCAGAAAGCAGGTAGAAAAACTTTTGTGTTCCTTTCTGCTGCCTACCGGGGTAGGTTAAGAACTACCAAGAGAACTCGTTTCTGGCACCTTCCCCGGTGGAGTTGTGCATGGGGTGTGTTTGGAACACTTTGTCACCAGCCGAGTCCAAAATTCACCAGTTCCCCACCTCAGCCCAGTAAGCAGGTAGAACAACTTTTGTGATGCCTATCAGCTGCCTACTGGAGCAATGTAAAAACTACCATCAGAACTCCTTTCTGGCACCTTCCCCGGTGGAGTTGTGCATGGGGTGTTTTTGGAACACTTTGTCACCAGCCGAGTCCAAAATTCAGCAGTTCCCCATCTCAGCCCAGAAAGCAGGTAGAACAACTTTTGTGGTTTCTTTCAGCTGCCTACTGGGGTACTGTAAAATCTATGAACATAACTCCTTCTGGCACCTTCCCCGGTGCAGTTGTGCATGGGGTGTGTTTGGAACATTTTGTCACCAGCCGAGTCCAAAAGTCAGCGGTTCCCCATCTCAGCCCAGAAAGCAGGTAGAACAAGTTTTGTGGTGTCTTTCAGCTGCCTACCGGGGTACTGTAAAAACTACCAACAGAACTCCTTTCTGGCACCTTCCCCGGTGGAGTTGTGCATGGGGTGTGTTTGGAACATTTTGTCACCAGCCAAGTCCAAAATCCAGCCATTCCCCATCTCAGCCCACAAAGCAGGTAGAACAACTATTGCGGTCTCTTTCAGCTGCCTACCGGAGCAATGTAAAAACTACCAACAGAACTCCTTTCTGGCACCTTCCCCGGTGGAGTTGCGCATGCGGTGTGTTTGGAACATTTTGTCACCAGCCGAGTCCAAAAGTCAGCGCTTCCCCATCTCAGCCCAGAAAGCAGGTAGAACAACTTTTGTGGTGTCTTTCAGCTGCCTACCGGGGTAGTGTAAGAACTACAAAGAGAACTCCTTTCTGGCACCTTCCCCGGTGGAGTTGTGCATGGGGTGTGTTTGGAACACTCTTTCACCAGCCGAGTCCAAAATTCAGCTGTTCCCCATCTCAGCCCAGAAAGCAGGTAGAACAACTTTTGTGGTGCCTTTCAGCTGCCTACCGGGGTACTGTAAGAACTACCAACAGAATTCCTTTCTGGCACCTTCCCGGGTGGAGTTGTGCATGGGGTGTGTTTGGAACACTTTGTCACCAGCCGAGTCCAAAATTCAGCCTTTCCCCATCTCAGCCCAGAAAGCAGGTAGAACAACTTTTGTGGTGCCTTTCAGCTGCCTACCGGAGCAATGTAAGAACTACCAACAGAACTCGTTTCTGGCACCTTCCCCGGTGGAGTTGTGCATGGGGTGTGTTTGGAACATTTTGTCACCAGCCGAGTCCAAAATTCAGCTGTTCCCCATCTCAGCCCAGAAAGCAGGTAGAACAACTTTTGTGGTGTCTTTCAGCTGCCTACCGGGGTACTGTAAAATCTATCAACATAACTCCTTTCTGGCACCTTCCCCGGTGGAGTTGTGCATGGGGTGTGTTTGGAACATTTTGTCACCAGCCGAGTCCAAAAGTCAGCAGTTCCCCATCTCAGCCCAGAAAGCAGGTAGAACAACTTTTGTGGTGTCTTTCAGCTGCATACTGGGGTACTGTAAAAACTACCAACATAACTCCTTTCTGGCACCTTCCGCGGTGGAGTTGTGCATGGGGTGTGTTTGGAACATTTTGTCACCAGCCGAGTCCAAAAGTCAGCGGTTCCCCACCTCAGCCCGGAAAGCAGGTAGAACAATTTTTGTGGTTTCTTTCAGCTGCCTACTGGGGTACTGTAAAATCTATGAACATAACTCCTTTCTGGCACCTTCCCCGGTGGAGTTGTGCATGGGGTGTGTTTGGAACACTCTTTCACCAGCCGACTCCAAAATTCAGCACTTCCCCATCTCAGCCCAGAAAGCAGGTAGAACAACTTTTGTGGTGCCTTTCAGCTGCCTACCGGAGCAAGGAAAGAACTACCAACAGAACTCGTTTCTGGCACCTTCCCCGGTGGAGTTGTGCATGGGGTGTGTTTGGAACACTTTGTCACCAGCCGAGTCCAAAATTCAGCTGTTCCCCATCTCAGCCCAGAAAGCAGGTAGAACAACTTTTGTGGTTTCTTTCAGCTGCCTACTGGGGTACTGTAAAATCTATGAACATAACTCCTTCTGGCACCTCCCCGGTGCAGTTGTGCATGGGGTGTGTTTGGAACATTTTGTCACCAGCCGAGTCCAAAAGTCAGCGGTTCCCCATCTCAGCCCAGAAAGCAGGTAGAACAAGTTTTGTGGTTTCTTTCAGCTACCTACCGGGGTACTGTAAAAACTACCAACAGAACTCGTTTCTGGCACCTTCCCCGGTGGAGTTGTGCATGGGGTGTGTTTGGAACACTTTGTCACCAGCCAAGTCCAAAATCCAGCCATTCCCCATCTCAGCCCACAAAGCAGGTAGAACAACTATTGCGGTCTCTTTCAGCTGCCTACCGGAGCAATGTAAAAACTACCAACAGAACTCCTTTCTGGCACCTTCCCCGGTGGAGTTGCGCATGCGGTGTGTTTGGAACATTTTGTCACCAGCCGAGTCCAAAAGTCAGCGCTTCCCCATCTCAGCCCAGAAAGCAGGTAGAACAACTTTTGTGGTGTCTTTCAGCTGCCTACCGGGGTAGTGTAAGAACTACAAAGAGAACTCCTTTCTGGCACCTTCCCCGGTGGAGTTGTGCATGGGGTGTGTTTGGAACACTCTTTCACCAGCCGAGTCCAAAATTCAGCTGTTCCCCATCTCAGCCCAGAAAGCAGGTAGAACAACTTTTGTGGTGCCTTTCAGCTGCCTACCGGGGTACTGTAAGAACTACCAACAGAATTCCTTTCTGGCACCTTCCCGGGTGGAGTTGTGCATGGGGTGTGTTTGGAACACTTTGTCACCAGCCGAGTCCAAAATTCAGCCTTTCCCCATCTCAGCCCAGAAAGCAGGTAGAACAACTTTTGTGGTGCCTTTCAGCTGCCTACCGGAGCAATGTAAGAACTACCAACAGAACTCGTTTCTGGCACCTTCCCCGGTGGAGTTGTGCATGGGGTGTGTTTGGAACATTTTGTCACCAGCTGAGTCCAAAATTCAGCTGTTCCCCATCTCAGCCCAGAAAGCAGGTAGAACAACTTTTGTGGTGTCTTTCAGCTGCCTACCGGGGTACTGTAAAATCTATCAACATAACTCCTTTCTGGCACCTTCCCCGGTGCAGTTGTGCATGGGGTGTGTTTGGAACATTTTGTCACCAGCCGAGTCCAAAAGTCAGCAGTTCCCCATCTCAGCCCAGAAAGCAGGCAGAACAACTTTTGTGGTGTCTTTCAGCTGCATACTGGGGTACTGTAAAAACTACCAACATAACTCCTTTCTGGCACCTTCCGCGGTGGAGTTGTGCATGGGGTGTGTTTGGAACATTTTGTCACCAGCCGAGTCCAAAAGTCAGCGGTTCCCCACCTCAGCCCGGAAAGCAGGTAGAACAATTTTTGTGGTTTCTTTCAGCTGCCTACTGGGGTACTGTAAAATCTATGAACATAACTCCTTTCTGGCACCTTCCCCGGTGGAGTTGTGCATGGGGTGTGTTTGGAACATTTTGTCACCAGCCGAGTCCAAAATGAAGCAGTTCCCCATCTCAGCCCAGAAAGCAGGTAGAACACCTTTTGTGGTGTCTTTCAGCTGCCTACCGGAGTACTGTAAAAACAACCATCAGAACTCCTTTCTGGCACCTTCCCCGGTGGAGTTGTGCATGGGGTGTGTTTGGAACACTCTTTCACCAGCCGACTCCAAAATTCAGCAGTTCCCCATCTCAGCCCAGAAAGCAGGTAGAACAACTTTTGTGGTGCCTTTCAGCTGCCTACCGGAGCAAGGAAAGAACTACCAACAGAACTCGTTTCTGGCACCTTCCCCGGTGGAGTTGTGCATGGGGTGTGTTTGGAACACTTTGTCACCAGCCGAGTCCAAAATTCAGCTGTTCCCCATCTCAGCCCAGAAAGCAGGTAGAACAATTTTTGTGGTGTCTTTCAGCTGCCTACCGGGGTACTGTAAAATCTATGAACATAACTCCTTTCTGGCACCTTCCCCGGTGGAGTTGTGCATGGGGTGTGTTTGGAACACTCCGTCACCAGCCGAGTCCAAAATTCAGCACTTCCCCATCTCAGCCCAGAAAGCAGGTAGAACGACTTTTGTGGTGTCTTTCAGATGCCTACCGGGGTACTGTAAAAACTACCAACAGAACTCCTTTCTGGCACCTTCCCCGGTGGAGTTGTGCATGGGGTGTGTTTGGAACATTTTGTCACCAGCCGAGCCCAAAATTCAGCGCTTCCCCATCTCGAGCCCACAAAGCAGGTAGAACAACTTTTGTGATGCCTTTCAGTTGCCTACTGGAGCAATGTAAAAATTATCAACATAACTCCTTTCTGGCACCTTCCCCGGTGGAGTTGTGCATGGGGTGTGTTTGGAACACTTTGTCACCAGCCAAGTCCAAAATTCAGCCTTTCCCCACCTCAGCCCAGTAAGCAGGTAGAACATGTTTTGTGGTTTCTTTCAGCTGCCTACTGCGGTACTGTAAAATCTATGAACATAACTCCTTTCTGGCACCTTCCCCGGTGGAGTTGTGCATGGGGTGTGTTTGGAACATTTTGTCACCAGTCGCATCCAAAATTCAGCGGTTCCCCATCTCAGCCCAGAAAGCAGGTAGAACACCTTTTGTGGTGCCTTTCAGCTGCCTACCGGGGTAGTGTAAAAACTACCAACAGAACTCCTTTCTGGCACCTTCCCCGGTGCAGTTGTGCATGGGGTGTGTTTGGAACACTTTGTCACCAGCCGAGTCCAAAAGTCAGCGCTTCCCCATCTCAGCCCAGAAAGCAGGTAGAACAACTTTTGTGGTGTCTTTCAGCTGCCTACCGGGGTACTGTAAAATCTACCAACAGAACTCCTTTCTGGCACCTTCCCCGGTGGAGTTGTGCATGGGGTGTGTTTGGAACATTTTGTCACCAGCCGAGCCCAAAATTCAGCGCTTCCCCATCTCGAGCCCACAATGCAGGTAGAACAACTTTTGTGATGCCTTTCAGCTGCCTACTGGAGCAATGTAAAAATTATCAACATAACTCCTTTCTGGCACCTTCCCCGGTGGAGTTGTGCATGGGGTGTGTTTGGAACACTTTGTCACCAGCCGAGTCCAAAATTCAGCTGTTCCCCATCTCAGCCCAGAAAGCAGGTAGAACAATTTTTGTGGTTTCTTTCAGCTGCCTACCGGGGTACTTTAAAATCTATGAACAAAACTCCTTTCTGGCACCTTCCCCGGTGGAGTTGTGCATGGGGTGTGTTTGGAATATTTTGTCACCAGCCAAGTCCAAAATTCAGCCTTCCCCATCTCAGCCCAGAAAGCAGGTAGAACAACTTTTGTGGTGTCTTTCAGCTGCCTACCGGGGTACTGTAAAAACTACCAACAGAACTCCTTTCTGGCACCTTCCGCGGTGGAGTTGTGCATGGGGTGTGTTTGGAACATTTTGTCACCAGCCGAGCCCAAAATTCAGCGCTTCCCCATCTCGAGCCCACAAAGCAGGTAGAACAACTTTTGTGATGCCTTTCAGTTGCCTACTGGAGCAATGTAAAAATTATCAACATAACTCCTTTCTGGCAACTTCCCCGGTGCAGTTGTGCATGGGGTGTGTTTGGAACACTTTGTCACCAGCCGAGTCCAAAATTCAGCTGTTCCCCATCTCAGCCCAGAAAGCAGGTAGAACAACTTTTGTGGTGTCTTTCAGCTGCCTACTGGGGTACTGTAAAATCTATGAACAGAACTCCTTTCTGGCACCTTCCCCGGTGCAGTTGTGAATGGGGTGTGTTTGGAACATTTTGTCACCAGCCGAGTCCAAAATTCAGCAGTTCCCCATCTCAGCCCAGAAAGCAGGTAGAACAACTTTTGTGGTTTCTTTCAGCTGCCTACTGGGGTACTGTAAAATCTATGAACAGAACTCCTTTCTGGCACCTCCCCCGGTGGAGTTGTGAATGGGGTGTGTTTGGAACATTTTGTCACCAGCCGAGTCCAAAATTCAGCAGTTCCCCATCTCAGCCCAGAAAGCAGGTAGAACAACTTTTGTGGTTTCTTTCAGCTGCCTACTGGGGTACTGTAAAATCTATGAACAGAACTCCTTTCTGGCACCTTCCCCGGTGGAGTTGTGCATGGGGTGTGTTTGGAACATTTTGTCACCAGCCGAGTCCAAAAGTCAGCGCTTCCCCACCTCAGCCCGGAAAGCAGGTAGAACAATTTTTGTGGTTTCTTTCAGCTGCCTACCGGGGTACTGTAAAATCTACCAACAGAACTCGTTTCTGGCACCTTCCCCGGTGGAGTTGTGCATGGGGTGTGTTTGGAACATTTTGTCACCAGCCGAGTCCAAAATTCAGCGGTTCCCCATCTCAGCCCAGAAAGCAGGTAGAACAACTTTTGTGGTGTCTTTCAGCTGCCTACCGGGGTACTGTAAAAACAACCATCAGAACTCCTTTCTGGCACCTTCCCCGGTGGAGTTGTGCATGGGGTGTGTTTGGAACACTCTTTCACCAGCCAAGTCCAAAATTCAGCCTTTCCCCATCTCAGCCCAGAAAGCAGTTAGAACAACTTTTGTGGTGTCTTTCAGCTGCCTACCGGGGTACTGTAAAAACTACCAAAAGAACTCCTTTCTGGCACCTTCCCCGGTGGAGTTGTGCATGGGGTGTGTTTGGAACATTTTGTCACCAGCCGAGCCCAAAATTCAGCGCTTCCCCATCTCGAGCCCACAAAGCAGGTAGAACAACTTTTGTGATGCCTTTCAGCTGCCTACTGGAGCAATGTAAAAATTATCAACATAACTCCTTTCTGGCACCTTCCCCGGTGGAGTTGTGCATGGGGTGTGTTTGGAACACTTTGTCACCAGCCGAGTCCAAAATTCAGCAGTTCCCCATCTCAGCCCAGAAAGCAGGTAGAACAACTTCTGTGGTGTCTTTCAGCTGCCTACTGGGGTACTGTAAAAACTACCAACAGAACTCCTTTCTGGCACCTTCCCCGGTGCAGTTGTGCATGGGGTGTGTTTGGAACATTTTGTCACCAGCCGAGTCCAAAATTTAGCAATTCCCCATCTCAGCCCAGAAAGCAGGTAGAACACCTTTTGTGGTGTCTTTCAGCTGCCTACCGGGGTACTGTAAAATCTATCAACAGAACTCCTTTCTGGCACCTTCCCCGGTGGAGTTGTGCATGGGGTGTGTTTGGAACACTTTATCACCAGCCGAGTCCAAAATTCAGCAGTTCCCCATCTCAGCCCAGAAAGCAGGTAGAACAACTTTTGTGGTGTCTTTCAGCTGCCTACTGGGGTACTGTAAAATCTATGAACATAACTCCTTCTGGCACCTTCCCCGGTGCAGTTGTGCATGGGGTGTGTTTGGAACATTTTGTCACCAGCCGAGTCCAAAAGTCAGCGGTTCCCCATCTCAGCCCAGAAAGCAGGTAGAACAACTTTTGTGGTGTCTTTCAGCTGCCTACCGGGGTACTGTAAAAACTACCAACAGAACTCGTTTCTGGCACCTTCCCCGGTGGAGTTGTGCATGGGGTGTGTTTGGAACATTTTGTCACCAGCCAAGTCCAAAATCCAGCCATTCCCCATCTCAGCCCACAAAGCAGGTAGAACAACTATTGCGGTCTCTTTCAGCTGCCTACCGGAGCAATGTAAAAACTACCAACAGAACTCCTTTCTGGCACCTTCCCCGGTGGAGTTGCGCATGCGGTGTGTTTGGAACATTTTGTCACCAGCCGAGACCAAAAGTCAGCGCTTCCCCATCTCAGCCCAGAAAGCAGGTAGAACAACTTTTGTGGTGTCTTTCAGCTGCCTACCGGGGTAGTGTAAGAACTACAAAGAGAACTCCTTTCTGGCACCTTCCCCGGTGGAGTTGTGCATGGGGTGTGTTTGGAACACTCTTTCACCAGCCGAGTCCAAAATTCAGCTGTTCCCCATCTCAGCCCAGAAAGCAGGTAGAACAACTTTTGTGGTGCCTTTCAGCTGCCTACCGGGGTACTGTAAGAACTACCAACAGAATTCCTTTCTGGCACCTTCCCGGGTGGAGTTGTGCATGGGGTGTGTTTGGAACACTTTGTCACCAGCCGAGTCCAAAATTCAGCCTTTCCCCATCTCAGCCCACAAAGCAGGTAGAACAAGTTTTGTGGTGCCTTTCAGCTGCCTACCGGAGCAATGTAAGAACTACCAACAGAACTCGTTTCTGGCACCTTCCCCGGTGGAGTTGTGCATGGGGTGTGTTTGGAACATTTTGTCACCAGCCGAGTCCAAAATTCAGCAGTTCCCCATCTCAGCCCAGAAAGCAGGTAGAACAACTTTTGTGGTGTCTTTCAGCTGCCTACTGGGGTACTGTAAAATCTATCAACATAACTCCTTTCTGGCACCTTCCCCGGTGGAGTTGTGCATGGGGTGTGTTTGGAACATTTTGTCACCAGCCGAGTCCAAAAGTCAGCAGTTCCCCATCTCAGCCCAGAAAGCAGGTAGAACAACTTTTGTGGTGTCTTTCAGCTGCATACTGGGGTACTGTAAAAACTACCAACATAACTCCTTTCTGGCACCTTCCGCGGTGGAGTTGTGCATGGGGTGTGTTTGGAACATTTTGTCACCAGCCGAGTCCAAAAGTCAGCGGTTCCCCACCTCAGCCCGGAAAGCAGGTAGAACAATTTTTGTGGTTTCTTTCAGCTGCCTACTGGGGTACTGTAAAATCTACCAACATAACTCCTTTCTGGCACCTTCCCCGGTGGAGTTGTGCATGGGGTGTGTTTGGAACATTTTGTCACCAGCCGAGTCCAAAATTCAGCGGTTCCCCATCTCAGCCCAGAAAGCAGGTAGAACAACTTTTGTGGTGCCTTTCAGCTGCCTACCGGAGCAAGGAAAGAACTACCAACAGAACTCGTTTCTGGCACCTTCCCCGGTGGAGTTGTGCATGGGGTGTGTTTGGAACACTCTTTCACCAGCCGACTCCAAAATTCAGCACTTCCCCATCTCAGCCCAGAAAGCAGGTAGAACAACTTTTGTGGTGCCTTTCAGCTGCCTACCGGAGCAAGGAAAGAACTACCAACAGAACTCGTTTCTGGCACCTTCCCCGGTGGAGTTGTGCATGGGGTGTGTTTGGAACACTTTGTCACCAGCCGAGTCCAAAATTCAGCAGTTCCCCATCTCAGCCCAGAAAGCAGGTAGAACAACTTTTGTGGTTTCTTTCAGCTGCCTACTGGGGTACTGTAAAATCTATGAACATAACTCCTTCTGGCACCTTCCCCGGTGCAGTTGTGCATGGGGTGTGTTTGGAACATTTTGTCACCAGCCGAGTCCAAAAGTCAGCGGTTCCCCATCTCAGCCCAGAAAGCAGGTAGAACAAGTTTTGTGGTTTCTTTCAGCTGCCTACCGGGGTACTGTAAAAACTACCAACAGAACTCGTTTCTGGCACCTTCCCCGGTGGAGTTGTGCATGGGGTGTGTTTGGAACATTTTGTCACCAGCCAAGTCCAAAATCCAGCCATTCCCCATCTCAGCCCACAAAGCAGGTAGAACAACTATTGCGGTCTCTTTCAGCTGCCTACCGGAGCAATGTAAAAACTACCAACAGAACTCCTTTCTGGCACCTTCCCCGGTGGAGTTGCGCATGCGGTGTGTTTGGAACATTTTGTCACCAGCCGAGTCCAAAATTCAGCAGTTCCCCATCTCAGCCCAGAAAGCAGGTAGAACAACTTTTGTGGTGTCTTTCAGCTGCCTACCGGGGTAGTGTAAGAACTACAAAGAGAACTCCTTTCTGGCACCTTCCCCGGTGGAGTTGTGCATGGGGTGTGTTTGGAACACTCTTTCACCAGCCGAGTCCAAAATTCAGCTGTTCCCCATCTCAGCCCAGAAAGCAGGTAGAACAACTATTGTGGTGCCTTTCAGCTGCCTACCGGGGTACTGTAAGAACTACCAACAGAATTCCTTTCTGGCACCTTCCCGGGTGGAGTTGTGCATGGGGTGTGTTTGGAACACTTTGTCACCAGCCGAGTCCAAAATTCAGCCTTTCCCCATCTCAGCCCAGAAAGCAGGTAGAACAACTTTTGTGGTGCCTTTCAGCTGCCTACCGGAGCAATGTAAGAACTACCAACAGAACTCGTTTCTGGCACCTTCCCCGGTGGAGTTGTGCATGGGGTGTGTTTGGAACATTTTGTCACCAGCCGAGTCCAAAATTCAGCTGTTCCCCATCTCAGCCCAGAAAGCAGGTAGAACAACTTTTGTGGTGTCTTTCAGCTGCCTACCGGGGTACTGTAAAAACTACCAACATAACTCCTTTCTGGCACCTTCCCCGGTGGAGTTGTGCATGGGGTGTGTTTGGAACATTTTGTCACCAGCCGAGTCCAAAAGTCAGCAGTTCCCCATCTCAGCCCAGAAAGCAGGCAGAACAACTTTTGTGGTGTCTTTCAGCTGCATACTGGGGTACTGTAAAAACTACCAACATAACTCCTTTCTGGCACCTTCCCCGGTGGAGTTGTGCATGGGGTGTGTTTGGAACATTTTGTCACCAGCCGAGTCCAAAAGTCAGCGGTTCCCCACCTCAGCCCGGAAAGCAGGTAGAACAATTTTTGTGGTTTCTTTCAGCTGCCTACTGGGGTACTGTAAAATCTACCAACATAACTCCTTTCTGGCACCTTCCCCGGTGGAGTTGTGCATGGGGTGTGTTTGGAACATTTTGTCACCAGCCGAGTCCAAAATGAAGCGGTTCCCCATCTCAGCCCAGAAAGCAGGTAGAACACCTTTTGTGGTGTCTTTCAGCTGCCTACCGGGGTACTGTAAAAACAACCATCAGAACTCCTTTCTGGCACCTTCCCCGGTGGAGTTGTGCATGGGGTGTGTTTGGAACACTCTTTCACCAGCCGAGTCCAAAATTCAGCAGTTCCCCATCTCAGCCCAGAAAGCAGGTAGAACAACTTTTGTGGTGCCTTTCAGCTGCCTACCGGAGCAAGGAAAGAACTACCAACAGAACTCGTTTCTGGCACCTTCCCCGGTGGAGTTGTGCATGGGGTGTGTTTGGAACACTTTGTCACCAGCCGAGTCCAAAATTCAGCTGTTCCCCATCTCAGCCCAGAAAGCAGGTAGAACAATTTTTGTGGTGTCTTTCAGCTGCCTACCGGGGTACTGTAAAATCTATGAACATAACTCCTTTCTGGCACCTTCCCCGGTGGAGTTGTGCATGGGGTGTGTTTGGAACACTCCGTCACCAGCCGAGTCCAAAATTCAGCACTTCCCCATCTCAGCCCAGAAAGCAGGTAGAACACCTTTTGTGTTGTCTTTCATCTGCCTACCGGGGTACTGTAAAAACTACCAACATAACTCCTTTCTGGCACCTTCCCCGGTGGAGTTGTGCATGGGGTGTGTTTGGAACACTTTGTCACCAGCCGAGTCGAAAAGTCAGCAGTTCCCCATCTCAGCCCAGAAAGCAGGTAGAACAACTTTTGTGGTGTCTTTCAGCTGCCTACCGGGGTACTGTAAAAACAACCATCAGAACTCCTTTCTGGCACCTTCCCCGGTGGAGTTGTGCATGGGGTGTGTTTGGAACACTCTTTCACCAGCCGACTCCAAAATTCAGCAGTTCCCCATCTCAGCCCAGAAAGCAGGTAGAACAACTTTTGTGGTGCCTTTCAGCTGCCTACCGGGGTACTGTAAAATCTATGAACATAACTCCTTTCTGGCACCTTCCCCGGTGGAGTTGTGCATGGGGTGTGTTTGGAACACTCCGTCACCAGCCGAGTCCAAAATTCAGCACTTCCCCATCTCAGCCCAGAAAGCAGGTAGAACACCTTTTGTGTTGTCTTTCATCTGCCTACCGGGGTACTGTAAAAACTACCAACATAACTCCTTTCTGGCACCTTCCCCGGTGGAGTTGTGCATGGGGTGTGTTTGGAACATTTTGTCACCAGCCGAGTCCAAAATTCAGCGGTTCCCCATCTCAGCCCAGAAAGCAGGTAGAACAACTTTTGTGGTGTCTTTCAGCTGCCTACCGGGGTACTGTAAAAACTACCAACAGAACTCCTTTCTGGCACCTTCCCCGGTGGAGTTGTGCATGGGGTGTGTTTGGAACATTTTGTCACCAGCCGAGCCCAAAATTCAGCGCTTCCCCATCTCAAGCCCACAAAGCAGGTAGAACAACTTTTGTGATGCCTTTCAGTTGCCTACTGTAGCAATGTAAAAATTATCAACATAACTCCTTTCTGGCACCTTCCCCGGTGGAGTTGTGCATGGGGTGTGTTTGGAACACTTTGTCACCAGCCGAGTCCAAAATTCAGCAGTTCCCCATCTCAGCCCAGAAAGCAGGTAGAACAACTTTTGTGGTGTCTTTCAGCTGCCTACTGGGGTACTGTAAAATCTATGAACATAACTCCTTTCTGGCACCTTCCCCGGTGCAGTTGTGCATGGGGTGTGTTTGGAACATTTTGTCACCAGCCGAGCCCAAAATTTAGCAATTCCCCATCTCAGCCCAGAAAGCAGGTAGAACACCTTTTGTGGTGTCTTTCAGCTGCCTACCGGGGTACTGTAAAATCTATCAACAGAACTCCTTTCTGGCACCTTCCCCGGTGGAGTTGTGCATGGGGTGTCTTTGGAACACTTTGTCACCAGCCAAGTCCAAAATTCAGCCTTTCCCCACCTCAGCCCAGTAAGCAGGTAGAACATGTTTTGTGGTTTCTTTCAGCTGCCTACTGCGGTACTGTAAAATCTATGAACATAACTCCTTTCTGGCACCTTCCCCGGTGGAGTTGTGCATGGGGTGTGTTTGGAACATTTTGTCACCAGTCGCATCCAAAATTCAGCGGTTCCCCATCTCAGCCCAGAAAGCAGGTAGAACACCTTTTGTGGTGCCTTTCAGCTGCCTACCGGGGTAGTGTAAAAACTACCAACAGAACTCCTTTCTGGCACCTTCCCCGGTGCAGTTGTGCATGGGGTGTGTTTGGAACATTTTGTCACCAGCCGAGTCCAAAATGAAGCGGTTCCCCATCTCAGCCCAGAAAGCAGGTAGAACACCTTTTGTGGTGTCTTTCAGCTGCCTACCGGGGTACTGTAAAAACAACCATCAGAACTCCTTTCTGGCACCTTCCCCGGTGGAGTTGTGCATGGGGTGTGTTTGGAACACTCTTTCACCAGCCGAGTCCAAAATTCAGCAGTTCCCCATCTCAGCCCAGAAAGCAGGTAGAACAACTTTTGTGGTGCCTTTCAGCTGCCTACCGGAGCAAGGAAAGAACTACCAACAGAACTCGTTTCTGGCACCTTCCCCGGTGGAGTTGTGCATGGGGTGTGTTTGGAACACTTTGTCACCAGCCGAGTCCAAAATTCAGCTGTTCCCCATCTCAGCCCAGAAAGCAGGTAGAACAATTTTTGTGGTGTCTTTCAGCTGCCTACCGGGGTACTGTAAAATCTATGAACATAACTCCTTTCTGGCACCTTCCCCGGTGGAGTTGTGCATGGGGTGTGTTTGGAACACTCCGTCACCAGCCGAGTCCAAAATTCAGCACTTCCCCATCTCAGCCCAGAAAGCAGGTAGAACACCTTTTGTGTTGTCTTTCATCTGCCTACCGGGGTACTGTAAAAACTACCAACATAACTCCTTTCTGGCACCTTCCCCGGTGGAGTTGTGCATGGGGTGTGTTTGGAACACTTTGTCACCAGCCGAGTCCAAAATTCAGCGGTTCCCCATCTCAGCCCAGAAAGCAGGTAGAACAACTTTTGTGGTGTCTTTCAGCTGCCTACCGGGGGTACTGTAAAAACAACCATCAGAACTCCTTTCTGGCACCTTCCCCGGTGGAGTTGTGCATGGGGTGTGTTTGGAACACTCTTTCACCAGCCGACTCCAAAATTCAGCAGTTCCCCATCTCAGCCCAGAAAGCAGGTAGAACAACTTTTGTGGTGCCTTTCAGCTGCCTACCGGAGCAAGGAAAGAACTACCAACAGAACTCGTTTCTGGCACCTTCCCCGGTGGAGTTGTGCATGGGGTGTGTTTGGAACACTTTGTCACCAGCCGAGTCCAAAATTCAGCTGTTCCCCATCTCAGCCCAGAAAGCAGGTAGAACAATTTTTGTGGTGTCTTTCAGCTGCCTACCGGGGTACTGTAAAATCTATGAACATAACTCCTTTCTGGCACCTTCCCCGGTGGAGTTGTGCATGGGGTGTGTTTGGAACACTCCGTCACCAGCCGAGTCCAAAATTCAGCACTTCCCCATCTCAGCCCAGAAAGCAGGTAGAACACCTTTTGTGTTGTCTTTCATCTGCCTACCGGGGGTACTGTAAAAACTACCAACATAACTCCTTTCTGGCACCTTCCCCGGTGGAGTTGTGCATGGGGTGTGTTTGGAACATTTTGTCACCAGCCGAGTCCAAAATTCAGCGGTTCCCCATCTCAGCCCAGAAAGCAGGTAGAACAACTTTTGTGGTGTCTTTCAGCTGCCTACCGGGGTACTGTAAAAACTACCAACAGAACTCCTTTCTGGCACCTTCCCCGGTGGAGTTGTGCATGGGGTGTGTTTGGAACATTTTGTCACCAGCCGAGCCCAAAATTCAGCGCTTCCCCATCTCGAGCCCACAAAGCAGGTAGAACAACTTTTGTGATGCCTTTCAGTTGCCTACTGGAGCAATGTAAAAATTATCAACATAACTCCTTTCTGGCACCTTCCCCGGTGGAGTTGTGCATGGGGTGTGTTTGGAACACTTTGTCACCAGCCGAGTCCAAAATTCAGCAGTTCCCCATCTCAGCCCAGAAAGCAGGTAGAACAACTTTTGTGGTGTCTTTCAGCTGCCTACTGGGGTACTGTAAAATCTATGAACATAACTCCTTTCTGGCACCTTCCCCGGTGCAGTTGTGCATGGGGTGTGTTTGGAACATTTTGTCACCAGCCGAGCCCAAAATTTAGCAATTCCCCATCTCAGCCCAGAAAGCAGGTAGAACACCTTTTGTGGTGTCTTTCAGCTGCCTACCGGGGTACTGTAAAATCTATCAACAGAACTCCTTTCTGGCACCTTCCCCGGTGGAGTTGTGCATGGGGTGTCTTTGGAACATTTTGTCACCAGCCAAGTCCAAAATTCAGCCTTTCCCCACCTCAGCCCAGTAAGCAGGTAGAACATGTTTTGTGGTTTCTTTCAGCTGCCTACTGCGGTACTGTAAAATCTATGAACATAACTCCTTTCTGGCACCTTCCCCGGTGGAGTTGTGCATGGGGTGTGTTTGGAACATTTTGTCACCAGTCGCATCCAAAATTCAGCGGTTCCCCATCTCAGCCCAGAAAGCAGGTAGAACACCTTTTGTGGTGCCTTTCAGCTGCCTACCGGGGTAGTGTAAAAACTACCAACAGAACTCCTTTCTGGCACCTTCCCCGGTGCAGTTGTGCATGGGGTGTGTTTGGAACACTTTGTCACCAGCCGAGTCCAAAAGTCAGCGCTTCCCCATCTCAGCCCAGAAAGCAGGTAGAACAACTTTTGTGGTGTCTTTCAGCTGCCTACCGGGGTACTGTAAAATCTACCAACAGAACTCCTTTCTGGCACCTTCCCCGGTGGAGTTGTGCATGGGGTGTGTTTGGAACATTTTGTCACCAGCCGAGCCCAAAATTCAGCGCTTCCCCATCTCGAGCCCACAATGCAGGTAGAACAACTTTTGTGATGCCTTTCAGCTGCCTACTGGAGCAATGTAAAAATTATCAACATAACTCCTTTCTGGCACCTTCCCCGGTGGAGTTGTGCATGGGGTGTGTTTGGAACACTTTGTCACCAGCCGAGTCCAAAATTCAGCTGTTCCCAATCTCAGCCCAGAAAGCAGGTAGAACACCTTTTGTGGTGTCTTTCAGCTGCCTACCGGGGTACTTTAAAATCTATGAACATAACTCCTTTCTGGCACCTTCCCCAGTGGAGTTGTGCATGGGGTGTGTTTGGAACATTTTGTCACCAGCCAAGTCCAAAATTCAGCCTTCCCCATCTCAGCCCAGAAAGCAGGTAGAACAACTTTTGTGGTGTCTTTCAGCTGCCTACCGGGGTACTGTAAAAACTACCAACAGAACTCCTTTCTGGCACCTTCCCCGGTGGAGTTGTGCATGGGGTGTGTTTGGAACATTTTGTCACCAGCCAAGTCCAAAATCCAGCAGTTCCCCATCTCGAGCCCACAAAGTAGGTAGAACAACTTTTGTGATGCCTTTCAGTTGCCTACTGGAGCAATGTAAAAATTATCAACATAACTCCTTTCTGGCACCTTCCCCGGTGCAGTTGTGCATGGGGTGTGTTTGGAACACTTTGTCACCAGCCGAGTCCAAAATTCAGCTGTTCCCCATCTCAGCCCAGAAAGCAGGTAGAACAACTTTTGTGGTGTCTTTCAGCTGCCTACTGGGGTACTGTAAAATCTATGAACAGAACTCCTTTCTGGCACCTTCCCCGGTGGAGTTGTGCATGGGGTGTGTTTGGAACACTCTTTCACCAGCCAAGTCCAAAATTCAGCCTTTCCCCATCTCAGCCCAGAAAGCAGGTAGAACAACTTTTGTGGTGTCTTTCAGCTGCCTACCGGGGTACTGTAAAAACTACCAACAGAACTCCTTTCTGGCACCTTCCCCGGTGGAGTTGTGCATGGGGTGTGTTTGGAACATTTTGTCACCAGCCGAGCCCAAAATTCAGCGCTTCCCCATCTCGAGCCCACAAAGCAGGTAGAACAACTTTTGTGATGCCTTTCAGCTGCCTACTGGAGCAATGTAAAAATTATCAACATAACTCCTTTCTGGCACCTTCCCCGGTGGAGTTGTGCATGGGGTGTGTTTGGAACACTTTGTCACCAGCCGAGTCCAAAATTCAGCAGTTCCCCATCTCATCCCAGAAAGCAGGTAGAACAACTTTTGTGGTGTCTTTCAGCTGCCTACCGGGGTACTGTAAAATCTATCAACAGAACTCCTTTCTGGCACCTTCCCCGGTGGAGTTGTGCATGGGGTGTGTTTGGAACACTTTGTCACCAGCCGAGACCAAAATTCAGCAGTTCCCCACCTCAGCCCAGTAAGCAGGTAGAACAATTTTTGTGGTTTCTTTCAGCTGCCTACTGGGGTACTGTAAAATCTATGAACATAACTCCTTTCTGGCACCTTCCCCGGTGCAGTTGTGCATGGGGTGTGTTTGGAACATTTTGTCACCAGTCGCATCCAAAATTCAGCAGTTCCCCATCTCAGCCCAGAAAGCAGGTAAAACAACTTTTGTGGTTTCTTTCAGCTGCCTACCGGGGTACTGTAAAAACTACCAACAGAACTCGTTTCTGGCACCTTCTCCGGTGGAGTTGTGCATGGGGTGTGTTTGGAACATTTTGTCACCAGCCGAGCCCAAAATTCAGCGCTTCCCCATCTTGAGCCCACAACGCCGGTAGAACAACTTTTGTGATGCCTTTCAGCTGCCTACTGGAGCAATGTAAAAATTATAACATAACTCCTTTCTGGCACCTTCCCCGGTGCAGTTGTGCATGGGGTGTGTTTGGAACACTTTGTCACCAGCCGAGTCCAAAATTCAGCAGTTCCCCATCTCAGCCCAGAAAGCAGGTAGAACACCTTTTGTGGTGTCTTTCAGCTGCCTACCGGGGTACTGTAAAAAACTACCAACAGAACTCCTTTCTGGCACCTTCCCCGGTGGAGTTGTGCATGCGGTGTGTTTGGAACATTTTGTCACCAGCCGAGTCCAAAAGTCAGCGGTTCCCCATCTCAGCCCAGAAAGCAGGTAGAACACCTTTTGTGGTGTCTTTCAGCTGCCTACCGGGGTACTGTAAAAACTACCAACAGAACTCCTTTCTGGCACCTTCCCCGGTGGAGTTGTGCATGGGGTGTGTTTGGAACATTTTGTCACCAGCCAAGTCCAAAATCCAGCAGTTCCCCATCTCAGCCCAGAAAGAAGGTAGAACAACTATTGCGGTCTCTTTCAGCTGCCTACCGGAGCAATGTAAAAACTACCATCAGAACTCCTTTCTGGCACCTTCCCCGGTGGAGTTGCGCATGCGGTGTGTTTGGAACATTTTGTCACCAGCCGAGTCCAAAAGTCAGCGCTTCCCATCTCAGCCCAGAAAGCAGGTAGAACAACTTTTGTGGTGTCTTTCAGCTGCCTACCGGGGTACTGTAAAAACAACCATCAGAACTCCTTTCTGGCACCTTCCCCGGTGGAGTTGTGCATGGGGTGTGTTTGGAACACTCTTTCACCAGCCGACTCCAAAATTCAGCAGTTCCCCATCTCAGCCCAGAAAGCAGGTAGAACAACTTTTGTGGTGCCTTTCAGCTGCCTACCGGAGCAATGTAAGAACTACCAACAGAACTCGTTTCTGGCACCTTCCCCGGTGGAGTTGTGCATGGGGTGTGTTTGGAACACTTTGTCACCAGCCGAGTCCAAAATTCAGCAGTTCCCCATCTCAGCCCAGAAAGCAGGTAGAACAAGTTTTGTGGTGTCTTTCAGCTGCCTACCGGGGTACTGTAAAATCTATGAACATAACTCCTTTCTGGCACCTTCCCCGGTGGAGTTGTGCATGGGGTCTGTTTGGAACACTTTGTCACCAGCCAAGTCCAAAATTCAGCCTTTCCCCATCTCAGCCCAGAAAGCAGGTAGAACACCTTTTGTGGTGTCTTTCAGCTGCCTACCGGGGTACTGTAAAAACTACCAACAGAACTCCTTTCTGGCACCTTCCCCGGTGGAGTTGTGCATGGGGTGTGTTTGGAACATTTTGTCACCAGCCGAGCCCAAAATTCAGCGCTTCCCCATCTCGAGCCCACAAAGCAGGTAGAACAACTTTTGTGATGCCTTTCAGCTGCCTACTGGAGCAATGTAAAAATTATCAACATAACTCCTTTCTGGCACCTTCCCCGGTGCAGTTGTGCATGGGGTGTGTTTGGAACACTTTGTCACCAGCCGAGTCCAAAATTCAGCAGTTCCCCATCTCAGCCCAGAAAGCAGGTAGAACAACTTTTGTGGTGTCTTTCAGCTGCCTACTGGGGTACTGTAAAATCTATGAATATAACTCCTTTCTGGCACCTTCCCCGGTGCAGTTGTGCATGGGGTGTGTTTGGAACATTTTGTCACCAGCCGAGTCCAAAATTTAGCAATTCCCCATCTCAGCCCAGAAAGCAGGTAGAACAACTTTTGTGGTGTCTTTCAGCTGCCTACTGGGGTACTGTAAAATCTATGAACAGAACTCCTTTCTGGCACCTTCCCCGGTGCAGTTGTGAATGGGGTGTGTTTGGAACATTTTGTCACCAGCCGAGTCCAAAAGTCAGCGGTTCCCCATCTCAGCCCAGAAAGCAGGTAGAACAACTTTTGTGGTGTCTTTCAGCTGCCTACCGGGGTACTGTAAAAACTACCAACAGAACTCCTTTCTGGCACCTTCCCCGGTGGAGTTGTGCATGGGGTGTGTTTGGAACACTTTGTCACCAGCCGAGTCCAAAATTCAGCAGTTCCCCATCTCAGCCCAGAAAGCAGGTAGAACAACTTTTGTGGTTTCTTTCAGCTGCCTACTGGGGTACTGTAAAATCTATGAACAGAACTCCTTTCTGGCACCTTCCCCGGTGGAGTTGTGCATGGGGTGTGTTTGGAACATTTTGTCACCAGCCGAGTCCAAAAGTCAGCGCTTCCCCACCTCAGCCCGGAAAGCAGGTAGAACAATTTTTGTGGTTTCTTTCAGCTGCCTACCGGGGTACTGTAAAATCTACCAACAGAACTCGTTTCTGGCACCTTCCCCGGTGGAGTTGTGCATGGGGTGTGTTTGGAACATTTTGTCACCAGCCGAGTCCAAAAGTCAGCGGTTCCCCATCTCAGCCCAGAAAGCAGGTAGAACAACTTTTGTGGTGTCTTTCAGCTGCCTACCGGGGTACTGTAAAAACAACCATCAGAACTCCTTTCTGGCACCTTCCCCGGTGGAGTTGTGCATGGGGTGTGTTTGGAACACTCTTTCACCAGCCAAGTCCAAAATTCAGCCTTTCCCCATCTCAGCCCAGAAAGCAGGTAGAACAACTTTTGTGGTGTCTTTCAGCTGCCTACCGGGGTACTGTAAAAACTACCAACAGAACTCCTTTCTGGCACCTTCCCCGGTGGAGTTGTGCATGGGGTGTGTTTGGAACATTTTGTCACCAGCCGAGCCCAAAATTCAGCGCTTCCCCATCTCGAGCCCACAAAGCAGGTAGAACAACTTTTGTGATGCCTTTCAGCTGCCTACTGGAGCAATGTAAAAATTATCAACATAACTCCTTTCTGGCACCTTCCCCGGTGCAGTTGTGCATGGGGTGTGTTTGGAACACTTTGTCACCAGCCGAGTCCAAAATTCAGCAGTTCCCCATCTCAGCCCAGAAAGCAGGTAGAACAACTTTTGTGGTGTCTTTCAGCTGCCTACTGGGGTACTGTAAAATCTATGAACATAACTCCTTTCTGGCACCTTCCCCGGTGGAGTTGTGCATGGGGTGTGTTTGGAACATTTTGTCACCAGCCGAGTCCAAAATTTAGCAATTCCCCATCTCAGCCCAGAAAGCAGGTAGAACAACTTTTGTGGTGTCTTTCAGCTGCCTACTGGGGTACTGTAAAATCTATGAACAGAACTCCTTTCTGGCACCTTCCCCGGTGCAGTTGTGAATGGGGTGTGTTTGGAACATTTTGTCACCAGCCGAGTCCAAAAGTCAGCGGTTCCCCATCTCAGCCCAGAAAGCAGGTAGAACAACTTTTGTGGTGTCTTTCAGCTGCCTACCGGGGTACTGTAAAAACTACCAACAGAACTCCTTTCTGGCACCTTCCCCGGTGGAGTTGTGCATGGGGTGTGTTTGGAACACTTTGTCACCAGCCGAGTCCAAAATTCAGCAGTTCCCCATCTCAGCCCAGAAAGCAGGTAGAACAACTTTTGTGGTTTCTTTCAGCTGCCTACTGGGGTACTGTAAAATCTATGAACAGAACTCCTTTCTGGCACCTTCCCCGGTGGAGTTGTGCATGGGGTGTGTTTGGAACATTTTGTCACCAGCCGAGTCCAAAAGTCAGCGCTTCCCCACCTCAGCCCGGAAAGCAGGTAGAACAATTTTTGTGGTTTCTTTCAGCTGCCTACCGGGGTACTGTAAAATCTACCAACAGAACTCGTTTCTGGCACCTTCCCCGGTGGAGTTGTGCATGGGGTGTGTTTGGAACATTTTGTCACCAGCCGAGTCCAAAAGTCAGCGGTTCCCCATCTCAGCCCAGAAAGCAGGTAGAACAACTTTTGTGGTGTCTTTCAGCTGCCTACCGGGGTACTGTAAAAACAACCATCAGAACTCCTTTCTGGCACCTTCCCCGGTGGAGTTGTGCATGGGGTGTGTTTGGAACACTCTTTCACCAGCCAAGTCCAAAATTCAGCCTTTCCCCATCTCAGCCCAGAAAGCAGGTAGAACAACTTTTGTGGTGTCTTTCAGCTGCCTACCGGGGTACTGTAAAAACTACCAACAGAACTCCTTTCTGGCACCTTCCCCGGTGGAGTTGTGCATGGGGTGTGTTTGGAACATTTTGTCACCAGCCAAGCCCAAAATTCAGCGCTTCCCCATCTCGAGCCCACAAAGCAGGTAGAACAACTTTTGTGATGCCTTTCAGCTGCCTACTGGAGCAATGTAAAAATTATCAACATAACTCCTTTCTGGCACCTTCCCCGGTGGAGTTGTGCATGGGGTGTGTTTGGAACACTTTGTCACCAGCCGAGTCCAAAATTCAGCAGTTCCCCATCTCAGCCCAGAAAGCAGGTAGAACAACTTCTGTGGTGTCTTTCAGCTGCCTACTGGGGTACTGTAAAAACTACCAACAGAACTCCTTTCTGGCACCTTCCCCGGTGCAGTTGTGCATGGGGTGTGTTTGGAACATTTTGTCACCAGCCGAGTCCAAAATTTAGCAATTCCCCATCTCAGCCCAGAAAGCAGGTAGAACACCTTTTGTGGTGTCTTTCAGCTGCCTACCGGGGTACTGTAAAATCTATCAACAGAACTCCTTTCTGGCACCTTCCCCGGTGGAGTTGTGCATGGGGTGTGTTTGGAACACTTTGTCACCAGCCGAGACCAAAATTCAGCAGTTCCCCACCTCAGCCCAGTAAGCAGGTAGAACAATTTTTGTGGTTTCTTTCAGCTGCCTACTGCGGTACTGTAAAATCTATGAACATAACTCCTTTCTGGCACCTTCCCCGGTGGAGTTGTGCATGGGGTGTGTTTGGAACATTTTGTCACCAGTCGCATCCAAAATTCAGCAGTTCCCCATCTCAGCCCAGAAAGCAGGTAAAACAACTTTTGTGGTTTCTTTCAGCTGCCTACCGGGGTAGTGTAAGAACTACCAACAGAACTCGTTTCTGGCACCTTCTCCGGTGGAGTTGTGCATGGGGTGTGTTTGGAACATTTTGTCACCAGCCGAGCCCAAAATTCAGCGCTTCCCCATCTTGAGCCCACAACGCCGGTAGAACAACTTTTGTGATGCCTTTCAGCTGCCTACTGGAGCAATGTAAAAATTATAACATAACTCCTTTCTGGCACCTTCCCCGGTGGAGTTGTGCATGGGGTGTGTTTGGAACACTTTGTCACCAGCCGAGTCCAAAATTCAGCAGTTCCCCATCTCAGCCCAGAAAGCAGGTAGAACACCTTTTGTGGTGTCTTTCAGCTGCCTACCGGGGTACTGTAAAATCTATGAACATAACTCCTTTCTGGCACCTTCCCCGGTGGAGTTGTGCATGGGGTGTGTTTGGAACACTCCGTCACCAGCCGAGTCCAAAATTCAGCACTTCCCCATCTCAGCCCAGAAAGCAGGTAGAACACCTTTTGTGATGCCTTTCAGTGGCCTACCGGGGTAGTGTAAAAACTACCAACATAACTCCTTTCTGGCACCTTCCCCGGTGGAGTTGTGCATGGGGTGTGTTTGGAACATTTTGTCACCAGCCGAGTCCAAAATTCAGCGGTTCCCCATCTCAGCCCAGAAAGCAGGTAGAACACCTTTTGTGGTGTCTTTCAGCTGCCTACCGGGGTACTGTAAAAACTACCAACAGAACTCCTTTCTGGCACCTTCCCCGGTGGAGTTGTGCATGGGGTGTGTTTGGAACACTCTTTCACCAGCCGACTCCAAAATTCAGCAGTTCCCCATCTCAGCCCAGAAAGCAGGTAGAACAACTTTTGTGGTGCCTTTCAGCTGCCTACCGGAGCAAGGAAAGAACTACCAACAGAACTCGTTTCTGGCACCTTCCCCGGTGGAGTTGTGCATGGGGTGTGTTTGGAACACTTTGTCACCAGCCGAGTCCAAAATTCAGCTGTTCCCCATCTCAGCCCAGAAAGCAGGTAGAACAATTTTTGTGGTGTCTTTCAGCTGCCTACCGGGGTACTGTAAAATCTATGAACATAACTCCTTTCTGGCACCTTCCCCGGTGGAGTTGTGCATGGGGTGTGTTTGGAACACTCCGTCACCAGCCGAGTCCAAAATTCAGCACTTCCCCATCTCAGCCCAGAAAGCAGGTAGAACACCTTTTGTGTTGTCTTTCATCTGCCTACCGGGGTACTGTAAAAACTACCAACATAACTCCTTTCTGGCACCTTCCCCGGTGGAGTTGTGCATGGGGTGTGTTTGGAACATTTTGTCACCAGCCGAGTCCAAAATTCAGCGGTTCCCCATCTCAGCCCAGAAAGCAGGTAGAACAACTTTTGTGGTGTCTTTCAGCTGCCTACCGGGGTACTGTAAAAACTACCAACAGAACTCCTTTCTGGCACCTTCCCCGGTGGAGTTGTGCATGGGGTGTGTTTGGAACATTTTGTCACCAGCCGAGCCCAAAATTCAGCGCTTCCCCATCTCGAGCCCACAAAGCAGGTAGAACAACTTTTGTGATGCCTTTCAGTTGCCTACTGGAGCAATGTAAAAATTATCAACATAACTCCTTTCTGGCACCTTCCCCGGTGGAGTTGTGCATGGGGTGTGTTTGGAACACTTTGTCACCAGCCGAGTCCAAAATTCAGCAGTTCCCCATCTCAGCCCAGAAAGCAGGTAGAACAACTTTTGTGGTGTCTTTCAGCTGCCTACTGGGGTACTGTAAAATCTATGAACATAACTCCTTTCTGGCACCTTCCCCGGTGCAGTTGTGCATGGGGTGTGTTTGGAACATTTTGTCACCAGCCGAGCCCAAAATTTAGCAATTCCCCATCTCAGCCCAGAAAGCAGGTAGAACACCTTTTGTGGTGTCTTTCAGCTGCCTACCGGGGTACTGTAAAATCTATCAACAGAACTCCTTTCTGGCACCTTCCCCGGTGGAGTTGTGCATGGGGTGTGTTTGGAACACTTTGTCACCAGCCAAGTCCAAAATTCAGCCTTTCCCCACCTCAGCCCAGTAAGCAGGTAGAACATGTTTTGTGGTTTCTTTCAGCTGCCTACTGCGGTACTGTAAAATCTATGAACATAACTCCTTTCTGGCACCTTCCCCGGTGGAGTTGTGCATGGGGTGTGTTTGGAACATTTTGTCACCAGTCGCATCCAAAATTCAGCCTTTCCCCATCTCAGCCCAGAAAGCAGGTAGAACACCTTTTGTGGTGCCTTTCAGCTGCCTACCGGGGTAGTGTAAAAACTACCAACAGAACTCCTTTCTGGCACCTTCCCCGGTGCAGTTGTGCATGGGGTGTGTTTGGAACACTTTGTCACCAGCCGAGTCCAAAAGTCAGCGCTTCCCCATCTCAGCCCAGAAAGCAGGTAGAACAACTTTTGTGGTGTCTTTCAGCTGCCTACCGGGGTACTGTAAAATCTACCAACAGAACTCCTTTCTGGCACCTTCCCCGGTGGAGTTGTGCATGGGGTGTGTTTGGAACATTTTGTCACCAGCCGAGCCCAAAATGCAGCGGTTCCCCATCTCGAGCCCACAATGCAGGTAGAACAACTTTTGTGATGCCTTTCAGCTGCCTACTGGAGCAATGTAAAAATTATCAACATAACTCCTTTCTGGCACCTTCCCTGGTGGAGTTGTGCATGGGGTGTGTTTGGAACACTTTGTCACCAGCCGAGTCCAAAATTCAGCTGTTCCCCATCTCAGCCCAGAAAGCACGTAGAACAAGTTTTGTGGTGTCTTTCAGCTGCCTACCGGGGTACTGTAAAATCTATGAACATAACTCCTTTCTGGCACCTTCCCCGGTGCAGTTGTGCATGGGGTGTGTTTGGAACATTTTGTCACCAGCCAAGTCCAAAATTCAGCCTTCCCCATCTCAGCCCAGAAAGCAGGTAGAACAACTTTTGTGGTGTCTTTCAGCTGCCTACCGGGGTACTGTAAAAACTACCAACAGAACTCCTTTCTGGCACCTTCCCCGGTGGAGTTGTGCATGGGGTGTGTTTGGAACATTTTGTCACCAGCCGAGCCCAAAATTCAGCGCTTCCCCATCTCGAGCCCACAAAGCAGGTAGAACAACTTTTGTGATGCCTTTCAGTTGCCTACTGGAGCAATGTAAAAATTATCAACATAACTCCTTTCTGGCACCTTCCCCGGTGCAGTTGTGCATGGGGTGTGTTTGGAACACTTTGTCCACCAGCCGAGTCCAAAATTCAGCTGTTCCCCATCTCAGCCCAGAAAGCAGGTAGAACAACTTTTGTGGTGTCTTTCAGCTGCCTACTGGGGTACTGTAAAATCTATGAACAGAACTCCTTTCTGGCACCTTCCCCGGTGCAGTTGTGAATGGGGTGTGTTTGGAACATTTTGTCACCAGCCGAGTCCAAAAGTCAGCGGTTCCCCATCTCAGCCCAGAAAGCAGGTAGAACAACTTTTGTGGTGTCTTTCAGCTGCCTACCGGGGTACTGTAAAAACTACCAACAGAACTCCTTTCTGGCACCTTCCCCGGTGGAGTTGTGCATGGGGTGTGTTTGGAACATTTTGTCACCAGCCGAGTCCAAAAGTCAGCGCTTCCCCACCTCAGCCCGGAAAGCAGGTAGAACAATTTTTGTGGTTTCTTTCAGCTGCCTACCGGGGTACTGTAAAATCTACCAACAGAACTCGTTTCTGGCACCTTCCCCGGTGGAGTTGTGCATGGGGTGTGTTTGGAACATTTTGTCACCAGCCGAGTCCAAAATTCAGCGGTTCCCCATCTCAGCCCAGAAAGCAGGTAGAACAACTTTTGTGGTGTCTTTCAGCTGCCTACCGGGGTACTGTAAAAACAACCATCAGAACTCCTTTCTGGCACCTTCCCCGGTGGAGTTGTGCATGGGGTGTGTTTGGAACACTCTTTCACCAGCCAAGTCCAAAATTCAGCCTTTCCCCATCTCAGCCCAGAAAGCAGGTAGAACAACTTTTGTGGTGTCTTTCAGCTGCCTACCGGGGTACTGTAAAAACTACCAACAGAACTCCTTTCTGGCACCTTCCCCGGTGGAGTTGTGCATGGGGTGTGTTTGGAACATTTTGTCACCAGCCGAGCCCAAAATTCAGCGCTTCCCCATCTCGAGCCCACAAAGCAGGTAGAACAACTTTTGTGATGCCTTTCAGCTGCCTACTGGAGCAATGTAAAAATTATCAACATAACTCCTTTCTGGCACCTTCCCCGGTGGAGTTGTGCATGGGGTGTGTTTGGAACACTTTGTCACCAGCCGAGTCCAAAATTCAGCAGTTCCCCATCTCAGCCCAGAAAGCAGGTAGAACAACTTCTGTGGTGTCTTTCAGCTGCCTACCGGGGTACTGTAAAATCTATCAACAGAACTCCTTTCTGGCACCTTCCCCGGTGGAGTTGTGCATGGGGTGTGTTTGGAACACTTTGTCACCAGCCGAGTCCAAAATTCACCAGTTCCCCACCTCAGCCCAGTAAGCAGGTAGAACAATTTTTGTGGTTTCTTTCAGCTGCCTACTGCGGTACTGTAAAATCTATGAACATAACTCCTTTCTGGCACCTTCCCCGGTGGAGTTGTGCATGGGGTGTGTTTGGAACATTTTGTCACCAGTCGCATCCAAAATTCAGCAGTTCCCCATCTCAGCCCAGAAAGCAGGTAAAACAACTTTTGTGGTTTCTTTCAGCTGCCTACCGGGGTAGTGTAAGAACTACCAACAGAACTCGTTTCTGGCACCTTCTCCGGTGGAGTTGTGCATGGGGTGTGTTTGGAACATTTTGTCACCAGCCGAGTCCAAAAGTCAGCGCTTCCCCATCTCAGCCCAGAAAGCAGGTAGAACACCTTTTGTGGTGTCTTTCAGCTGCCTACCGGGGTACTGTAAAAACTACCAACAGAACTCCTTTCTGGCACCTTCCCCGGTGGAGTTGTGCATGGGGTGTGTTTGGAACATTTTGTCACCAGCCAAGTCCAAAATCCAGCAGTTCCCCATCTCAGCCCAGAAAGAAGGTAGAACAACTATTGCGGTCTCTTTCAGCTGCCTACCGGAGCAATGTAAAAACTACCATCAGAACTCCTTTCTGGCACCTTCCCCGGTGGAGTTGCGCATGCGGTGTGTTTGGAACATTTTGTCACCAGCCGAGTCCAAAAGTCAGCGCTTCCCATCTCAGCCCAGAAAGCAGGTAGAACAACTTTTGTGGTGTCTTTCAGCTGCCTACCGGGGTACTGTAAAAACAACCATCAGAACTCCTTTCTGGCACCTTCCCCGGTGGAGTTGTGCATGGGGTGTGTTTGGAACACTCTTTCACCAGCCGACTCCAAAATTCAGCAGTTCCCCATCTCAGCCCAGAAAGCAGGTAGAACAAGTTTTGTGGTGTCTTTCAGCTGCCTACCGGGGTACTGTAAAATCTATCAACATAACTCCTTTCGGGCACCTTCCCCGGTGGAGTTGTGCATGGGGTGTGTTTGGAACACTTTGTCACCAGCCAAGTCCAAAATTCAGCCTTTCCCCATCTCAGCCCAGAAAGCAGGTAGAACACCTTTTGTGGTGTCTTTCAGCTGCCTACCGGGGTACTGTAAAAACTACCAACAGAACTCCTTTCTGGCACCTTCCCCGGTGGAGTTGTGCATGGGGTGTGTTTGGAACATTTTGTCACCAGCCGAGCCCAAAATTCAGCGCTTCTCCATCTCGAGCCCACAAAGCAGGTAGAACAACTTTTGTGATGCCTTTCAGCTGCCTACTGGAGCAATGTAAAAATTATCAACATAACTCCTTTCTGGCACCTTCCCCGGTGGAGTTGTGCATGGGGTGTGTTTGGAACACTTTGTCACCAGCCGAGTCCAAAATTCAGCAGTTCCCCACCTCAGCCCAGAAAGCAGGTAGAACAACTTTTGTGGTGTCTTTCAGCTGCCTACTGGGGTACTGTAAAATCTATGAACATAACTCCTTTCTGGCACCTTCCCCGGTGCAGTTGTGCATGGGGTGTGTTTGGAACATTTTGTCACCAGCCGAGTCCAAAATTCAGCAGTTCCCCATCTCAGCCCAGAAAGCAGGTAGAACAACTTTTGTGGTGTCTTTCAGCTGCCTACTGGGGTACTGTAAAATCTATGAACAGAACTCCTTTCTGGCACCTTCCCCGGTGCAGTTGTGAATGGGGTGTGTTTGGAACATTTTGTCACCAGCCGAGTCCAAAAGTCAGCGGTTCCCCATCTCAGCCCAGAAAGCAGGTAGAACAACTTTTGTGGTGTCTTTCAGCTGCCTACCGGGGTACTGTAAAAACTACCAACAGAACTCCTTTCTGGCACCTTCCCCGGTGGAGTTGTGCATGGGGTGTGTTTGGAACACTTTGTCACCAGCCGAGTCCAAAATTCAGCAGTTCCCCATCTCAGCCCAGAAAGCAGGTAGAACAACTTTTGTGGTTTCTTTCAGCTGCCTACTGGGGTACTGTAAAATCTATGAACAGAACTCCTTTCTGGCACCTTCCCCGGTGGAGTTGTGCATGGGGTGTGTTTGGAACATTTTGTCACCAGCCGAGTCCAAAAGTCAGCGCTTCCCCACCTCAGCCCGGAAAGCAGGTAGAACAATTTTTGTGGTGTCTTTCAGCTGCCTACCGGGGTACTGTAAAATCTACCAACAGAACTCGTTTCTGGCACCTTCCCCGGTGGAGTTGTGCATGGGGTGTGTTTGGAACATTTTGTCACCAGCCGAGTCCAAAATTCAGCGGTTCCCCATCTCAGCCCAGAAAGCAGGTAGAACAACTTTTGTGGTGTCTTTCAGCTGCCTACCGGGGTACTGTAAAAACAACCATCAGAACTCCTTTCTGGCACCTTCCCCGGTGGAGTTGTGCATGGGGTGTGTTTGGAACACTCTTTCACCAGCCAAGTCCAAAATTCAGCCTTTCCCCATCTCAGCCCAGAAAGCAGGTAGAACAACTTTTCTGGTGTCTTTCAGCTGCCTACCGGGGTACTGTAAAAACTACCAACAGAACTCCTTTCTGGCACCTTCCCCGGTGGAGTTGTGCATGGGGTGTGTTTGGAACATTTTGTCACCAGCCGAGCCCAAAATTCAGCGCTTCCCCATCTCGAGCCCACAAAGCAGGTAGAACAACTTTTGTGATGCCTTTCAGCTGCCTACTGGAGCAATGTAAAAATTATCAACATAACTCCTTTCTGGCACCTTCCCCGGTGGAGTTGTGCATGGGGTGTGTTTGGAACACTTTGTCACCAGCCGAGTCCAAAATTCAGCAGTTCCCCATCTCAGCCCAGAAAGCAGGTAGAACAACTTCTGTGGTGTCTTTCAGCTGCCTACTGGGGTACTGTAAAAACTACCAACAGAACTCCTTTCTGGCACCTTCCCCGGTGCAGTTGTGCATGGGGTGTGTTTGGAACATTTTGTCACCAGCCGAGTCCAAAATTTAGCAATTCCCCATCTCAGCCCAGAAAGCAGGTAGAACACCTTTTGTGGTGTCTTTCAGCTGCCTACCGGGGTACTGTAAAATCTATCAACAGAACTCCTTTCTGGCACCTTCCCCGGTGGAGTTGTGCATGGGGTGTGTTTGGAACACTTTGTCACCAGCCGAGACCAAAATTCAGCAGTTCCCCCCCTCAGCCCAGTAAGCAGGTAGAACAATTTTTGTGGTTTCTTTCAGCTGCCTACTGCGGTACTGTAAAATCTATGAACATAACTCCTTTCTGGCACCTTCCCCGGTGGAGTTGTGCATGGGGTGTGTTTGGAACATTTTGTCACCAGTCGCATCCAAAATTCAGCAGTTCCCCATCTCAGCCCAGAAAGCAGGTAAAACAACTTTTGTGGTTTCTTTCAGCTGCCTACCGGGGTAGTGTAAGAACTACCAACAGAACTCGTTTCTGGCACCTTCTCCGGTGGAGTTGTGCATGGGGTGTGTTTGGAACATTTTGTCACCAGCCGAGCCCAAAATTCAGCGCTTCCCCATCTTGAGCCCACAACGCCGGTAGAACAACTTTTGTGATGCCTTTCAGCTGCCTACTGGAGCAATGTAAAAATTATAACATAACTCCTTTCTGGCACCTTCCCCGGTGGAGTTGTGCATGGGGTGTGTTTGGAACACTTTGTCACCAGCCGAGTCCAAAATTCAGCAGTTCCCCATCTCAGCCCAGAAAGCAGGTAGAACAACTTTTGTGGTGTCTTTCAGCTGCCTACCGGGGTACTGTAAAAACTACCAACAGAACTCCTTTCTGGCACCTTCCCCGGTGGAGTTGTGCATGGGGTGTGTTTGGAACATTTTGTCACCAGCCGAGTCCAAAAGTCAGCGCTTCCCCATCTCAGCCCAGAAAGCAGGTAGAACACCTTTTGTGGTGTCTTTCAGCTGCCTACCGGGGTACTGTAAAAACTACCAACAGAACTCCTTTCTGGCACCTTCCCCGGTGGAGTTGTGCATGGGGTGTGTTTGGAACATTTTGTCACCAGCCAAGTCCAAAATCCAGCAGTTCCCCATCTCAGCCCAGAAAGAAGGTAGAACAACTATTGCGGTCTCTTTCAGCTGCCTACCGGAGCAATGTAAAAACTACCATCAGAACTCCTTTCTGGCACCTTCCCCGGTGGAGTTGCGCATGCGGTGTGTTTGGAACATTTTGTCACCAGCCGAGTCCAAAAGTCAGCGCTTCCCATCTCAGCCCAGAAAGCAGGTAGAACAACTTTTGTGGTGTCTTTCAGCTGCCTACCGGGGTACTGTAAAAACAACCATCAGAACTCCTTTCTGGCACCTTCCCCGGTGGAGTTGTGCATGGGGTGTGTTTGGAACACTCTTTCACCAGCCGACTCCAAAATTCAGCAGTACCCCATCTCAGCCCAGAAAGCAGGTAGAACAACTTTTGTGGTGCCTTTCAGCTGCCTACCGGAGCAATGTAAGAACTACCAACAGAACTCGTTTCTGGCACCTTCCCCGGTGGAGTTGTGCATGGGGTGTGTTTGGAACACTTTGTCACCAGCCGAGTCCAAAATTCAGCAGTTCCCCATCTCAGCCCAGAAAGCAGGTAGAACAAGTTTTGTAGTGTCTTTCAGCTGCCTACCGGGGTACTGTAAAATCTATGAACATAACTCCTTTCTGGCACCTTCCCCGGTGGAGTTGTGCATGGGGTGTGTTTGGAACACTTTGTCACCAGCCAAGTCCAAAATTCAGCCTTTCCCCATCTCAGCCCAGAAAGCAGGTAGAACACCTTTTGTGGTGTCTTTCAGCTGCCTACCGGGGTACTGTAAAAACTACCAACAGAACTCCTTTCTGGCACCTTCCCCGGTGGAGTTGTGCATGGGGTGTGTTTGGAACATTTTGTCACCAGCCGAGCCCAAAATTCAGCGCTTCCCCATCTCGAGCCCACAAAGCAGGTAGAACAACTTTTGTGATGCCTTTCAGCTGCCTACTGGAGCAATGTAAAAATTATCAACATAACTCCTTTCTGGCACCTTCCCCGGTGCAGTTGTGCATGGGGTGTGTTTGGAACACTTTGTCACCAGCCGAGTCCAAAATTCAGCAGTTCCCCATCTCAGCCCAGAAAGCAGGTAGAACAACTTTTGTGGTGTCTTTCAGCTGCCTACTGGGGTACTGTAAAATCTATGAACATAACTCCTTTCTGGCACCTTCCCCGGTGGAGTTGTGCATGGGGTGTGTTTGGAACATTTTGTCACCAGCCGAGTCCAAAATTCAGCGATTCCCCATCTCAGCCCAGAAAGCAGGTAGAACAACTTTTGTGGTGTCTTTCAGCTGCCTACCGGGGTACTGTAAAATCTATCAACAGAACTCCTTTCTGGCACCTTCCCCGGTGGAGTTGTGCATGGGGTGTGTTTGGAACACTTTGTCACCAGCCAAGTCCAAAATTCAGCAGTTCCCCACCTCAGCCCAGTAAGCAGGTAGAACAATTTTTGTGGTTTCTTTCAGCTGCCTACTGGGGTACTGTAAAATCTATGAACATAACTCCTTTCTATCACCTTCCGCGGTGGAGTTGTGCATGGGGTGTGTTTGGAACATTTTGTCACCAGCCGAGTCCAAAATTCAGCAGTTCCCCATCTCAGCCCAGAAAGCAGGTAGAACAAGTTTTGTGGTGCCTTTCAGCTGCCTACCGGGGTACTGTAAAAACTACCAACAGAACTCCTTTCTGGCACCTTCCCCGGTGGAGTTGTGCATGGGGTGTGTTTGGAACATTTTGTCACCAGCCGAGTCCAAAATGCAGCGGTTCCCCATCTCAGCACAGAAAGCAGGTAGAACAACTTTTGTGGTGTCTTTCAGCTGCCTACCGGGGTACTGTAAAATCTACCAACAGAACTCCTTTCTGGCACCTTCCCCGGTGGAGTTGTGCATGGGGTGTGTTTGGAACATTTTGTCACCAGCCGAGTCCAAAAGTCAGCGCTTGCCCATCTCGAGCCCACAAAGCAGGTAGAACAACTTTTTTGATGCCTTTCAGCTGCCTACTGGGGTACTGTAAAATCTATGAACAAAACTCCTTTCTGGCACCTTCCCCGGTGGAGTTGTGCATGGGGTGTGTTTGGAACACTTTGTCACCAGCCGAGTCCAAAATTCAGCAGTTCCCCATCTCAGCCCAGAAAGCAGGTAGAACAACTTTTGTGGTTTCTTTCAGCTGCCTACTGGGGTACTGTAAAATCTATGAACAGAACTCCTTTCTGGCACCTTCCCCGGTGGAGTTGTGCATGGGGTGTGTTTGGAACATTTTGTCACCAGCCGAGTCCAAAATTCAGCGGTTCCCCATCTCAGCCCAGAAAGCAGGTAGAACACCTTTTGTGATGTCTTTCAGCTGCCTACCGGGGTACTGTAAAAACTACCAACAGAACTCCTTTCTGGCACCTTCCCCGGTGGAGTTGCGCATGCGGTGTGTTTGGAACATTTTGTCACCAGCCGAGTCCAAAAGTCAGCGCTTCCCCATCTCAGCCCAGAAAGCAGGTAGAACACCTTTTGTGGTGTCTTTCAGCTGCATACCGAGGTAGTGTAAGAACTACAAAGAGAACTCCTTTCTGGCACCTTCCCCGGTGGAGTTGTGCATGGGGTGTGTTTGGAACACTCTTTCACCAGCCGAGTCCAAAATTCAGCCTTTCCCCATCTCAGCCCAGAAAGCAGGTAGAACAACTTTTGTGGTGCCTTTCAGCTGCCTACCGGGGTACTGTAAAAACTACCAACAGAACTCCTTTCTGGCACCTTCCCCGGTGGAGTTGTGCATGGGGTGTGTTTGGAACATTTTGTCACCAGCCGAGTCCAAAAGTCAGCTGTTCCCCATCTCAGCCCAGAAAGCAGGTAGAACAACTTTTGTGGTTTCTTTCAGCTGCCTACCGGGGTACTGTAAAAACTACCAACAGAACTCCTTTCTGGCACCTTCCCCGGTGGAGTTGTGCATGGGGTGTGTTTGGAACATTTTGTCACCAGCCGAGTCCAAAAGTCAGCGCTTCCCCATCTCAGCCCAGAAAGCAGGTAGAACACCTTTTGTGGTGTCTTTCAGCTGCCTACCGGGGTACTGTAAAAACTACCAACAGAACTCCTTTCTGGCACCTTCCCCGGTGGAGTTGTGCATGGGGTGTGTTTGGAACATTTTGTCACCAGCCAAGTCCAAAATCCAGCAGTTCCCCATCTCAGCCCAGAAAGCAGGTAGAACAACTATTGCGGTCTCTTTCAGCTACCTACCGGAGCAATGTAAAAACTACCATCAGAACTCGTTTCTGGCACTTTCCCCGGTGGAGTTGTGCATGGGGTGTGTTTGGAACACTCTTTCACCAGCCGACTCCAAAATTCAGCAGTTCCCCATCTCAGCCCAGAAAGCAGGTAGAACAACTTTTGTTGTGCCTTTCAGCTGCCTACCGGGGTACTGTAAAAACTACCAACAGAACTCGTTTCTGGCACCTTCCCCGGTGGAGTTGTGCATGGGGTGTGTTTGGAACACTTTGTCACCAGCCGAGTCCAAAATTCAGCAGTTCCCCATCTCAGCCCAGAAAGCAGGTAGAACACCTTTTGTGGTGTCTTTCAGCTGCCTACCGGGGTACTGTAAAAACTACCAACAGAACTCCTTTCTGGCACCTTCCCCGGTGGAGTTGTGCATGGGGTGTGTTTGGAACATTTTGTCACCAGCCGAGTCCAAAAGTCAGCGGTTCCCCATCTCAGCCCAGAAAGCAGGTAGAACAACTTTTCTGGTGTCTTTCAGCTGCCTACCGGGGTACTGTAAAATCTACCAACAGAACTCCTTTCTGGCACCTTCCCCGGTGGAGTTGTGCATGGGGTGTGTTTGGAACATTTTGTCACCAGCCGAGCCCAAAATTCAGCCTTTCCCCATCTTGAGCCCACAAAGCAGGTAGAACAACTTTTGTGATGCCTTTCAGCTGCCTACTGGAGCAATGTAAAAATTATCAACATAACTCCTTTCTGGCACCTTCCCCGGTGCAGTTGTGCATGGGGTGTGTTTGGAACACTTTGTCACCAGCCGAGTCCAAAATTCAGCAGTTCCCCATCTCAGCCCAGAAAGCAGGTAGAACAACTTTTGTGGTTTCTTTCAGCTGCCTACTGGGGTACTGTAAAATCTATGAACATAACTCCTTTCTGGCACCTTCCCCGGTGGAGTTGTGCATGGGGTGTGTTTGGAACACTTTGTCACCAGCCTAGTCCAAAATTCAGCAGTTCCCCATCTCAGCCCAGAAAGCAGGTAGAACACCTTTTGTGGTGTCTTTCAGCTGCCTACCGGGGTACTGTAAAAACTACCAACAGAACTCCTTTCTGGCACCTTCCCCGGTGGAGTTGTGCATGGGGTGTGTTTGGAACACTTTGTCACCAGCCAAGTCTAAAATTCAGCAGTTCCCCACCTCAGCCCAGAAAGCAGGTAGAACAACTTTTGTGGTGCCTTTCAGCTGCCTACCGGAGCAATGTAAGAACTACCAACAGAACTCGTTTCTGGCACCTTCCCCGGTGGAGTTGTGCATGGGGTGTGTTTGGAACACTTTGTCACCAGCCGACTCCAAAATTCAGCAGTTCCCCATCTCAGCCCAGAAAGCAGGTAGAACAACTTTTGTGGTTTCTTTCAGCTGCCTACCGGGGTACTGTAAAATCTATCAACATAACTCCTTTTTGGCACCTTCCCCGGTGGAGTTGTGCATGGGGTGTGTTTGGAACATTTTGTCACCAGCCGAGTCGAAAAGTCAGCAGTTCCCCATCTCAGCCCAGAAAGCAGGTAGAACAACTTTTGTGGTGTCTTTCAGCTGCATACCGGGGTACTGTAAAAACTACCAACAGAACTCGTTTCTGGCACCTTCCCCGGTGGAGTTGCGTATGCGGTGTGTTTGGAACATTTTGTCACCAGCCGAGTCCAAAATTCAGCGGTTCCCCATCTCAGCCCAGAAAGCAGGTAGAACAACTTTTGTGGTGCCTTTCAGCTGCCTACCGGGGTAGTGTAAGAACTACCAACAGAACTCGTTTCTGGCACCTTCCCTGGTGGAGTTGTGCATGGGGTGTGTTTGGAACACTTTGTCACCAGCCGAGTCCAAAATTCAGCGATTCCCCATCTCAGCCCAGTAAGCAGGTAGAACAAGTTTTGTGGTTTCTTTCAGCTGCCTACTGGGGTACTGTAAAATCTATCAACATAACTCCTTTCTGGCACCTTCCGCGGTGGAGTTGTGCATGGGGTGTGTTTGGAACATTTTGTCACCAGCCAAGTCCAAAAGTCAGCGCTTCCCCATCTCGAGCCCAGTAAGCAGGTAGCCCAATTTTTGTTGTGTCTTTACACTGGCTACCGGGGCAGTGTGAGAACTACCAACAGCATTCCTTCCTGGCACCTTCCCCGGTGGAGTTGTGCATGGGGTGTTCCTTGATACATTTTGTCTCCAGCCGAGTCCAAAAGTCAGCGGTTCTCCATCTCTAGCCCAGAAAGCAGGTAGCCCACCTTTTGTTGTGTCTTTACACTGGCTACTGGGGCAGTGTGAGAACTACTAAGAGAATTCTTTACCTGGCACATTCCCCGTTGCAGTTCTACTTGGGGTGTGCCTTGGAACATTTTGTCTCCAGCCAGGTCCAAAAGTCAGCGCTTCTCCATCTCAGCCCAGAAAGCAGGTATCCCAAATTTTGTTAAATCTTTCAACTGGCTACCAGGCCAGTGTGAGAACTACCAACAGAATTCCTTCCTGGCACCTTCCCTCGTGGAGTTGTGCATGGGGTGTGCCTTGGAACATTTTGTCTCCAGCCTGCAGGAGCAGGCTGGAAACTAGGACCATGCGTGGCAATCAGTTAGCTGAGGGGAATGTGCTTGGGCTTGTCTACACAACAATCAACATGATGAGCTTGTCTAGACAGCAATTAACATGATGAGGCCTGTTTGCAGAGCACAGGGGAGCGGGAAACGGATGGCGCCAAAGTTGGCACCAAGGAAAGGCAACACCTTGCTGTTAATTAGCCGCCAATCAGGGATTGCCTAGTATGCAAGGCTTAGCCTCAGGAACCAATTGGTTTAAGACGCGCAGCCTTTGAAAGTGTATATAAAGTTGTGCTCTTGTACAATAAACCGACATTTGCTTGCATCAAGCTGCGTCCCGTCTCCTCATTCGCCGCAAATTGGTGACCCCGACGTGATACGTTTAAGGATCTAACGTGAAGGGCTCTCGAAACGCCTATCTGAGCGACATGCAGCGAATCCCACAGAACTTTTAATGATCTGCTGAAAGGAAGCAGGAGCTGGCCAGAAATCCCTCCGGAGTTGAGAGGTGAGCTGTGGGAAATCCGTAATGGGGAATCAGGCTTCGTCCCCAGAAGGAGACGTTTATGAGCTTATGAAAGGTCTTCTTAATAAACATAAGAAAAATATCTCTGGACAAGACCTTAAAGCAATGCTCAGGTGGGTGCAAGTAAATATGCCCGCAGTGACTGCATCTACAATTTTTACGCGGGAACTTTGGGACGACACAGGGGTGAAATTATGGGATTCTGCGACAAAAGGCAATACTGAGTCCCACCGTCTGCTCTCTTCGTGGAGAGCTATTTTTGAGACTATGAAAGCAGAGGAAGGAGAGGAGGAGGAATCGCAAGCTCCTACAGCTCTTTCCTCATCAGCCTCTAAGTCACAGTGCTCTAGACCCCTGGGTGTCAATGCAGTGGGGTATCCGCCAGAAGAAGATCCTTTTGACCCATGACCGATAGACTGTGAAAAAGAACTTGATTTACACCCTCCTGATCTACGTGATGTGTGGACAAAAATAAAGAAACAAGCCTTAAAGGAGGGGGATTTGGACATGGCTAAAACTATAGTTGCTCCGGTCTTGTATTCTCAGGGTCGGGCAGGGGGAGCATGATGGGAGGCTCTTTCTTTTTCGGTTGTTAAAGAACTGCGCCGCACGGTTACGGAACATGGTATTTCTTCTCCCTATTTTATAAGCCTGTTATCTTCTGTGTTTGATACTTATATCATGACTCCTCATGATTTGAAATCTTTAGCACGATTGTTACTAACCCCGACTCAGTATACGTTGTGGGAGTCGCATTGGAGAGGAGGACTGCAAGCACTCCTGCTCACGTATGTTAATCATAACGATCCTGTATTAGCTGCATTGACAATAGAACATCTTATGGGCACCGGGGCACATGCTGATCCGGTGACACAGGCTCAACACTGCCCCCGTGCGGCTCTCGAGGCAATTAGAGAAGAGGCAAAAAAGGCTTTTTTCCAGGTTCCTGATGTACAAAAGCCACAAAAAGCTTTTACTAACATCACTCAGGAGTCTCGAGAACCTTATATGCAGTTTATTGATAGACTAAAACAGGCTTTGGAACATCAAGTAGATAATGCGGAAGCTCGGGATATATTGCTAACAAAACTAGCTGTTGAAAATGCTAATGCTGATTGTAAAAGGTTATTGAAGTCTCTTCCCAACCCAAACCCCACTCTGGTGGAAATGGTGGAAGCATGTAACCGAATCGGTACGGTTGACCATAAGTTTGAAGCTATGGCTGCTGCTTTTGCAACAATGCATGGTGTGGGGAATTGCTATGGTTGTGGTAAGCCTGGCCATTTAAAGAGAAATTGTCTTGCGTGGGCTGCGGGGAATAAACAACAACCTCCTGGTCCTGGAGTTTGTCCGACATGTCGGAAAGGGCGTCATTATGCTAATCAATGTCGATCTAAGTATGATTTCCAGGGACAACCGATACAGGGAAACGGACCGCAGAGCGCGGGTCAGCGACGCGCGCAGACACAAATGCCACAGCTGACATTTCAACAAGCTCGGAGAGAAGCACCGACACCTCAAGTCTCTGTCCAGCAACCTCAGGCAGCGCAGGATTGGACCTGGCAACCTCACACACAGTAACGTTGCTCGATTCCTCGGTTCATTTATTATCAACAAATGTCAAAGGACCATTACCCCCTGATACACAGGCTCTATTAATTGGTAGATCTTCCACAACATTGTCTGGTCTATTTGTTTTACCAGGTGTTATTGACTCTGACAGTGTGGACGAAATTAAAATTATGGCATGGACTCCATTTCCACCTTGTACGATACCTCAAGGTAGTAGAATAGCGCAATTGATTTTGATCCCAGCAGGGGTAAGCTCTCTTACCTCTGATCACCCTCCGCAGAGGAAAGGAGGTTTTGGATCTACAGGGTTACCTCACATTTTGTGGGTACAATCCATTTCTCCACAGCGACCTATGTATCAGTGTACCCTTATTTACAATGACCAACAAATAGCACTAAATGGGATCACTGACACTGGAGCTGATGTCACAGTAATTTCTCAAGCCAAATGGCCTCCGCAATGGCCACTGACTAATGTCTCTCAGGCACTGGCTGGGATAGGGGGGACCGGTAATAGTCGTCAGAGTTTGGAACTAATTCAAATTCAAGGACCAGAGGGACATGTGGCTTCTGTTAAACCTTTTGCGCTACCTGTCCCTATGGTTTTGTGGGGACGTGATGTATTGTCACAATGGGGAATGTCTATCCGTACACATTTTTAGATGGGGCCATTGAAGTGCGTGACACCCTAAAAATAACTTGCAAGTCTGATGTTCCTATTTGGGTGGATCAATGGCCCCTTCCTTTGGAAAAACTTCGCGCACTTCAAAACTTAGTCTCAGAACAACTGTCCAAAGGACACATTGTGCCCTCTACCAGCCCATGGAATTCACCAGTTTTTGTTATTAAAAAACAAACTGGCAAGTGGCGCTTGCTCCATGATCTCAGAAAAATTAATGATGCTATGGAAGATATGGGAGCCCTCCAACCCGGGCTCCCGTCTCCAACTATGATCCCTCGACACTGGCATCTAACTGTCATAGATCTTAAAGACTGTTTTTTCAGTATCCCATTGCATCTAGATGATACACCAAAATTTGCCTTTTCCATCCCAAGCATCAACATGCAAGCTCCGTTGCAGAGATATCAGTGGGTTGTACTGCCACAAGGTATGAAAAATAGCCCTACAATGTGTCAATGGTATGTTGTGAAAATACTCAGTCCTGTCCGAAATGCTATGCCTACTGTGTTATTGTATCATTATATGGATGACCTTTTAGTGGCAGCACAACATCACGAAGTCATGGAGAAAGCTGTAGCCCTTGTCACAGATGCCGTGAATTTGGCAGGTCTCTGTATAGCACCAGAAAAGGTCCAAAAGTTTCCCCCTTGGAAATATCTGGGCTGGCGAATAAGAGCACAAACTATTATTCCTCAACCATTGCAGATCAATACCAATGTAAGAAACCTGCATGATGCACAAAAATTACTGGGAACAATAAATTGGGTTCGACCATTATTGGGAATTTCTAATACAGACTTGGGTCCTTTGTTTGACCTACTAAAAGGGGACACTAATCTTTGTTCTCCACGTAATCTTAACCGTGAAGCAGATACATCTTTACAAAAGGTTGCCTCAGCTATCGCTTCTCGACAGGCCCACCGATGGGCCCCTGAATTACCTTTTTACTTGATTATTTTAAACCCTGTACGACAGCCTTATGCCCTGATATTTCAATGGGATCTTCAGAACTCGGACCCCCTGTTAATTATTGAATGGATCTTTTTACCTAACCAGCCTACAAAAACTATTTTGACACAACATGAAATGTTTGCCTCTCTGATTGTTAAAGCTAGATCACGCCTGTTAACCTTATCAGGGAAGGATTTTGTCTGTATTTGTCTACCAATAACAACAGTATACTTAAAATGGCTTTATCAGCAATCAGACACCTTTGTTATGGCACTTGCCAACTATACAGGCCAAATAACTTCTCATCCACCTTCACACAAACTGTTTAACATTGATTTTCGTCTGATGTTAAAACCCAGAAGAAGCGAACAACCCTTACAGGCGCTTACTGTCTTTAGAGATGGATCAGGCAAATCACATAAATCTGTTCTTCTGTGGTGGGATGATCAACGGAGACAATGGGATTCGGATATAGAGACAGTCTCCGGTTCACCTCAAATAGTAGAACTGAATGCAGTTGTTCGTGTTTTCCGAAAATGGAACGTACCACTCAACCTTGTTACAGATTCTGCTTATGTTGCAGGTATTGTTACACGAGCTGAAGCTTCTGTGCTGCGGAAAGTTTCACATTCACAACTTTTTACCCTGTTACAGGAACTTATTTTCCTTTTGGACTCTCGATCTGCACCTTATTTTGTTATGCATATTAGGTCTCATACCTCACTACCTGGTTTTCTTGCAGAAGGCAATTGGCGACCTGATCTACTGACATTACCAGTTCAAGTACTGCCAGACCGTATTGCACAAGCTAAACTAAGTCACTCTTTTTTCCATCGAAACGCTGGAGCTCTTAAGCGACAGTTTGACCTTACTTCTCAACAGGCATCAAGTATTATTGCTGTCTGTCCTGATTGCCAAAAACATTCTTTCCCATCAATTGCTACAGGAGTTAATCCTAGAGGATTACAAAGCCTACAATTATGGCAAACAGATGTCACACATTATTCTGAATTTGGTAACCTTAAATATATCCACTCTTCCATTGATACATTTTCAGGTGCCTTGTTTGCCTCTTGTCACACAGGAGAAAAAGCACGAGATGTTTGTAGACATTTAATGCGTGCTTTTGCTACTTTGGGTATTCCCTTAAAGATAAAGACAGAGAATGGTCCAGCTTATGTTTCAACCACTATAAAAACCTTTTTTGCCCTATGGGGTGTAACTCATATTACTGGCATTCCTCATTCCCCCACCGGTCAGTCTCTCATTGAACGGTCTCATCAGTCTCTAAAGCGTTTATTACAACAACAAAAAGGGGGAATGGGAATGGCTATTCCGGAGGAACGGTTACAGAATGCATTGTATGTTTTTAATTTTTTGAATTGTTCTTTAATAGATAACAATCCACCGATAGTTCGACATTTCACTGCAAATACCTCTTTCGAGGCACGGGTTAAAGCCCCAGTATTGGTCCGAGATCCAGAAACAGGTAAAATTATGGGACCATATCCTCTTGTTACATGGGGAAAAGGTTATGCTTGTGTCTCTACAGAAAAAGGACCTAGATGGATCCCAGCGAAGAATGTAAGACCTTTCCGTGAACCTTTATTGCAGACAACTGATACCGACACCGACCCTACAGAATGAAATAAAAACTGTGTGAAGATTACTGTTTAGATATAGTTATGTAACTACATGAATGATTTCTGCCATGAGCCTGGTGGCACATACAGCTGCGGTTTGTGTCCAGGCTCAGAGATGTAAATAGGGGCTTCTCTGTTATGGTAAAGCGTCTCTCTTTGCATAAAAAAGAGAGGGAATGAAGGGAATGACCCCAGAGGTGTGTTCAAAGAAGGCATGCGATGTTTGATGTTTCGAACTTTTTGATTGAACCAGTTCTTGTTTGGTGTGCCCTTCCATCTATGTATAATGTTAATTTAAAAGAAAGATGATATTGTTTACACTTTGTCGATAATTGTTTTTCTGTGGATGTTAATGTAGTAGGAGGCTATGATAGGAACGTATCGCAGCGGTTCTTATCTTACCCAGAGTAACAGTAGGAAAAGCATTAAAGAGTTAAATCACCTTCTTTGGTAGGCAGTTAAGAATGTGAGTCAAAATTGCTACTGCCTTTGTTGTTGGTTCAGGGACATGGCTGTGAGGATTTTGATGGTATGTGCTGCGTGGATTTTAGGCGCCCCACTGCAGCAACATGTTATCAAAATCTGAGAAAATTTCAGCCTTTTTAGCATTCATTCACTCAATTGGCAGTATTGTTTGTTTGCTATTACCTTGGTTGCTGTCATGTTTGCAAGGGCCCTGCGGGACATGGCAAACCTGGTACTAGCTGTTCAAAAAGCAAAAAGGGGAAATTGTAAAATTGTACGGAACAAGGACAGTGGATTATTTTGACATTGATGTCATGTCTTAGTTGGTTTTTTATTTGTTCTGTTACTTGTGCCTTGTTTTTGCTCGGTTTCAGGGGTTCTTTTGTGCAACAGGAAGGGGGAGATGCAGGAGCAGGCTGGAAACTAGGACCATGCGTGGCAATCAGTTAGCTGAGGGGAATGTGCTCTGGCTTGTCTACACAACAATCAACTTGATGAGCTTGTCTAGACAGCAATTAACATGATGAGGCCTGTTTGCAGAGCACAGGGGAGCGGGAAATGGATGGCGCCAAAGTTGGCACCAAGGAAAGGCAACACCTTGCTATTAATTAGCCGCCAATCAGGGATTGCCTAGTATGCAAGGCTTAGCCTCAGGAACCAATTGGTTTAAGACGCGCAGCCTTTGAAAGTGTATATAAAGTTGTGCTCCTGTACAATAAACCGACATTTGCTTGCATCAAGCTGCGTCCCGTCTCCTCATTCGCCGCACCAGCCAAGTCCAAAAGTCAGCTGTTCCCTATCTCAGCCCAGAAAGCAGGTAGCCCAACTTTTGTTGTGTCTTTCAACTGGCTACCGGGGCAGTGTGAGAACTCCTAACAGAATGCTTACCTGGCACCTTCCCCGGTGGAGTTGTGCATGGGTTGTGCCATGGAACATTTTGTCTCCAGCCGAGTCAAAAAGTCAGCAGTTCCCCATCTCAGCCCAGAAAGCAGGTAGAACAACTTTTGCTGTGTCTTTACACTAGCTACTGGGGCAGTGTGAGAACTACCAACAGAATTCCTTCCTGGCACCTTCCCTGGTGGAGTTGTGCATGAGGTGTGCCTTGGAACATTTTGTCCCCAGCGGAGTCCAAAATCAGCGTTTCCCCATCTCAGCCCAGAGACAAGGTAGCCCAACTTTTGTTAAATCTTTCAACTGGCTACGGGGGCAGTGTGAGAAAAAGCAAAAGAATTCCTTTCTGGTACCTTCCCGGTGGAGTTGTGCATGGGGTGTGCCTTGTAACAGTTTTTCTCCAGCCGAGTCCAAAAGTCAGCGGTTCCCCATCTCTAGCCCAGAAAGCAGGTAGCCCAACTTTTGTTGTGTCTTTCAACTTTCTACAAGGGCAGTGTAAGAACTACGAAAATAATTCCTCCCTGGCACCTTTCCAAGTGGATTTCTGATGAGATGTGCCTAGGAACAGTTTGTCTCCAGCCGAGTCCAAAAGTCAGCGTTTCCTCATCTCAGCCCAGAAAGCAGGTAGCCCACCTTTTGCTGTGTCTTTCAACTGGCTACCGGGGCAGTGTAAGAACTACCAACAGAATTCCTTCCTGGCACATTCCCCGGTGGAGTTGTGCATGGGGTGTGCCTTGGAACTTTTTTCTGCAGCCGAGTCCATAAGTCAGTGGTTCCCCATCTGTAGCCCAGAAAGCAGGTAGCCCAAATTTTGTTGTGTTTTTCAACTGGCTATTGCAGGCAGTTTGAGAACTATCAACAGAATTCCTTCCTGGCACCTTCCCCGGTGGAGTTGGGCATAGGGTGTGCCTTGGAACAGATTCTCTCAAGCAGAGTCCAAAAGTCAGCGATTCCCCATCTCAGCCCAGAAAGCAGGTAGCCCAACTTTTGTTGTGCTTTCAACTAGCTACTGGGGCAGTGTGAGAACTACCAACAGAATTACTTCCTGGCACCTTCCCTGGTGGAGTTGTGCATGAGGTGTGCCTTGGAACATTTTGTCTCCAGCCGAGTCCAAAAGTCAGGGGTTCCCCATCTCAGCCCAGAAAGCAGGTAGCCCAACTTTTGTTAAATCTTTCGACTGGTTACCGGGGCAGTGTGAGAACTACCAACAGAATTCCTTCCTGGCACCTTCCGCGGAGGACTTGCGCATGGGGTGTGCCTTGGAACAGTTTCTCTCCAGCCAAGTCCAAAAGTCAGTGGTTCCCTATCTCAGCCCAGAAAGCAGGTAGCCCAACATTTCTTGTGTCTTTCAACTGGCTACTGGGGCAGTGTGAGAACTACCAACAGAATTCCTTCCTGGCACCTTCCCCGGTGCAGTTGTGCATGGGGTGTGCCTTGTAACAGTCTGTCTCCAGCCGAGTCCAAAATCAGCGGTTCCCCATCTCTAGCCCAGTAAGCAGGTTGCCACACTTTTGTTGTGTCTTTCAATTTGCTACAGGGCTAGTGTAAGAACTAGCAAAACAATTCCTTCCTGGCACCTTCCCTGGTGGAGTTGTGCATGGGGTGTGCCCTGTAACTTTTTTCTGCAGCCGAGTCCAAAAGTCAGTGGTTCCCCATCTCTAGCCCAGAAAGCAGTTAGCCCAAATTTTGTTGTGTTTTTCAACTGGCTACTGCGGGCAGTGTGAAAACTACCACAGAATTCCTTCCTGGCACCTTCCCCGGTGGAATTGTGCATGGGGTGTGCCTTGGAACATTTTGTCTCCAGCCGAGTCAAAAAGTCAGTAGTTCCCCATCTCAGCCCAGAAAGCAGGTAGCCACACTTTTGTTGTGTCTTTCAAGTGGCTACCGGGACACTGAAAGAAATACCAAAACAATTCCTTCCTGGCACCTTCCCTGGTGGAGTTGTGCATGGGGTGTGCCTTGGAACTTTTTTCTGCAGACGAGTCCAAAAGTCAGCGGTTCACCATCTATAGCCCAGAAAGCAGGTAGCCCAACTTTTGTTGTGTCTTTCAACTGGCTACCCGGGCACTGTAAGAAATACCAAAGCAATTCCTTCCTCGGACCTTCCCCGGTGCAGTTGTGCATGGGGTGTGCCTTGTAACAGTTTTTCTCCAGCCGAGTCCAAAAGTCAGCCGTTTCTCCGTCTCTAGCCCAGAAGCAGGTAGCCCAACTTTTGTTGTGTCTTTCAACTGGCTACCGGGGCAATGGAAGAACTACCAACAGAATTCCTTCCTGGCAACTTGTTGCAGAATGACTGTGTGTTCATGGCCATGACACCCTTAAAGATCTTTGTGAAACAAAGTTAGCGTAAGTTAGCTGAAGCAGGCCTTGCAGCTATGCTGAGGCATGCTGATAAGGAAGCTGAGAAAAACACTGACCTTGTGCCTAATGTTGTAAACATTTTGAGGAAATCGTGTAGACAAGAGAGGAAAAAAAATATGTAGCTAGCTATCCACAGAAACTGCAAGTAGGAGGACGTATGAAAATGTAACCCTTTAGAGCTTAGCCAATCAGCAGATGACTTGTAGGCATAATTAACTGGAACTGTATATAAGACATAATCGCGCCGTAATAAATCGAAGCTTGCTTTATCACTCATACTGAGTCGGCCGCTTGCTTCCCCTCGCTCGTCAAAGTGGCGCCCGAACAAGGGACCCCTAACCTTGTTCTTCACCGGACAGCGAGGTCGGAGAAGCACTGGTAGCAGCGACCAGAGAGCAGAAGATCGGCTGATGCTGGCATCGTACCCGATCCGTGCTTGAGCCCAGGATAATTAAAGAAGGGGTTCACCATCCGTGAGCTGCTACCCAAGGGAAAAGGCTGCAACAAAGAGGACTTTAACGAGTGCACAATGGAAAAAGAGGTAGCGCTAGCACTTTTACAATGCTTTTTAGAAAAGCGGGGAGTAGGTCCTTTAAAAGATCTGGCCAGATTAATTGCATTAGGTAAAGCAAAAGGATATTTTGCAGATCCTGAGCATATGTTTGAAGTAGAAGAATGGCGTAATTATGGGGATTGTTTATGGCATTTTGTAATTGATGATGATAAGGCAGCAAAAAAATTGATGAAATCATGGCATGAAGTTATTAATTGTATAAAAAGATATCAAGCAGAAAAGCGCCTTGCTGCAGCAGTAACAAGCCGACTTGCAAGCGCAGATCCTAATGCAGGAAAAATTATGCCATGTGAAAATAACATTCCAATACCCCCTTTATCACAAACAGTGCTCTCTGTACCACCTATAGAGCCCACTGTACCACCTATAGACCCTCCGTGTCTTCCGCCCCCCTTCCGGTGAAGTAGCCTCAGGGGGGCTAGAGGGCGGGGACACATCTGACGAAAGTGCTGCTGAGGAAGAAAATAGCAGTGGGCAGTCAATACAAAATTCTAAAAAAAAAAAAAAAAAAAAAAGGAACAATAAAATACAGTAAACAAACTGGTGCGCTCTACGCACATAGCACAAGAAGCAGCTGCTCAGGGAATATTTGATATTGCTGAGCAAGTCAACCCTCCACAAGCTTTCCCTGTAACGTATCAGATGAATGCCGCTAACCAAAGACAGGGAACCTGGGAGGCTTTGATTGGAAAATATTAAGTCAGTTACGTAGTACAGTGAATGAGTCAGGCCTCCACAGTGAGCCCACCAGATATACCTAACTTTATGAAAGGGCCGTTATTGTGCCAGTGTATTCTGGAGAATAGTAACAGTTACACCAAAGGCATTTTAGTAACCCTGCCCTTAGATTCTTCTGTAGAAACAATGCTAGAGCGAATGAGTTGGGTGCCAGTAGGTCAGCAAGCCTTGCTAGTGGAAGCAATCCAAGCAGTAGGGAGAGATTTAGTGCAAGCCCAAAGTCAGGCTTTTGCAGCGCTTGCGCCTCTGCGCCCCCCTGGGGCTACCGTGCCCCCAAAGCCAGCGACCACCACGCGCCGAGACTTCCCCTGCCATCGATGCGGGAAGCCAGGACATACCCGTGACCGATGTCGACAACGTCAAGTGTGGTGCCAAAATTGTCAGCGAGGGACCCACAGCACCAACGTCTGTTGGCAGACGGGAAACGAGAAACCGAGTGCGAGGAGCCACAGCGCGTCGACCCCAGTCGTGACTCCCGTCACCTTCACGACACCCCCTCCAGGAGGCATGACCAACTCTTATCGGCAGACACCGTGTTACAACCCACCACCCGAAGGAGCCTCGGCCTATACCTGGCAACAGCAGTAGATACAACATTAATTGACAGCCGACCACAAAACATCGCAACTCGTGTCCGAGGACCTCTGATAATTAATGGACAAAGTTATGGTGCTCTATTATTAGGGCGGTCTTCTGGTAGTTTAAAAGGGCTGTTGTAAAGTGTGTTGCTTAGAGTAAGAATTGTTATCATTGCACTCGTATGTTTAAGCTGTGCTCTCTCTTGTATTCAAAAATTACTCGAGCGTGTAACTGCACAAGGTTTGCTTGCGCAAAGAGAAAAAGGGGGAAATGTTGCAGAATGGCTGTGTGATCATGGCCATGACACCCTTAAAGATCTTTGTGAAACAAAGTTAGCGTAAGTTAGCTGAAGCAGGCCTTGCAGCTATGCTGAGGCATGCTGATAAGGAAGCTGAGAAAAACACTGACCTTGTGCCTAATGTTATAAATAACTTTGAGGAATTCGCGTAGACAAGAGAGGAAAAAAAATATGTAGCTAGCTATCCGCAGAAACTGCAAGTAGGAGGACGTATGAAAATGTAACCCTTTAGAGCTTAGCCAATCAGCAGATGACTTATAGGCATAATTAACTGGAACTGTATATAAGACAAAATCGCACCGTAATAAATCGAAGCTTGCTCGATCACTCACATTGAGTCGGCCGCTTGCTTCCGCTCGCTTGCCAGCACCTTCCCCGGTGCAGTTGCGCATGGGGTGTGCCTTGGAACTTTTTTTTGCAGCCGAGTCCAAAAGTCAGCGTTTCCCCATCTCTAGCCCAGAAAGCAGGCAGCCATACTTTTGTTGTGTCTTTCAAGTGGCTACAGGGGCAGTGTGAGAACTACCAACAGAATTCCTACCTGGCACCTTCCCCGGTACAGTTGTGCATGGGGTGTACCTTGGAACTTTTTTCTGCAGTCGAGTCCAAAAGTCATCGGTTCCCCATCTCCAGCCCAGAGAGAAGGTAGCCACACTTTTGTTGTGTCTTTCAACTGGCTACTGCAGGCAGTGTGAGAACTACCAAGAGAATTCCTTCCTGGCACCTTCCCCGGTGCAGTTGCGCATGGGGTGTGCCTTGGAACAGTTTGTCTCCAGCGGAGTCCAAAATCAGCGTTTCCCCATCTCAGCCCAGAGAGAAGGTAGCTCAACTTTTGTTGTGTCTTTCAAGTGGCTACCTGGGCAGTGTGAGAAATACCAAAAGAATTCCTTTCTGGCACCTTCCCCGGTGGAGTTGTGCATGGGGTGTGCCTTGGAACAGTTTGTCTCCAGCCAAGTCCAAAAGTCAGCCATTTCCCATCTCAGCCCAATAAGGAGATAGCCCAACTTTTGTTGCGTCTTTCAACTGGCGACCAGGGCAGTGTAAGAACTGCCAACAGAATTCCTTCCTGGCACCTTCCCCGGTGGAGTTCTGCATGACGTGTGCCTTGGAACTTTTCTTTGCAGCCGAGTCCAAAAGTCAGCGGTTCCCCATCTCAGCCCAGAAAGCAGGTAGCCCAACTTTTGCTGTGTCTTTCAAGTGGCTACTGGGGCAGTGTGAGAACTACCAACAGAATTCCTTCCTGGCACCTTCCCCGGTGCCATTGTGCATGGGGTGTACTTTGGAACATTTTGTCTCCAGCCAAGTCCAAAAGTCAGCAGTTCCCCATCTCAGCCCAGAGAGAAGGTAGCCCAACTTTTGTTGTGCCTTTACAATGGCTACTGGGGCAGTGTAAGAACTCCTAAAAGAATTCCTTCCTGGCACCTTCCCCGGTGGAGTTGTGCATGGGGTGTGCCTTGGAACATTTTGTCTCCAGCCAAGTCCAAAAGTTAGTTGTTCCCCATCTCAGCCCAGAAAGCAGGTAGCCCAACTTTTGTTGTGTCTTTACACTGGCTACCGGGGCAGTGTGAGAACTACCAACAGAATTCCTTCATGGCACCTTCCCCGGTGCAGTTGTGCATGGGGTGTGCCTTTGGTACAGTTTCTCTCCCACCGAGTCCAAAAGTCAGCGGTTCCCCATCTCAGCCCAGAAAGCAGGTAGCGCAACTTTTGTTGTGGCTTTCCACTGGCTACCGGGGCAATGTAAGAACTACCAACAGAATTCCTTCCTGGCTCCTTCCCCGTTCCACTTCTGCTTGGGGAGTGCCTTGGAACAGTTTGTCTCCAGCGGAGTCCAAAAGTCAGCGGTTCCCCATCTCTAGCGCAGAGAGAAGGTAGCCCAAGTTTTGTTGTCTCTTTACAATGATACCGGGGCAGTGTAAGAACTCCTAAACAGAATTCTTACCTGGCACCTTCCACGGTGGAATTGTGCATGGGGTGTGCCTTGGAACAGTTTGTCTCCAGCCGAGTCCAAAATCCGCGGTTCCCCACATCCGCCCAGAAAGCAGGTAGCCCAACTTTTGTTGTGTCTTTCAAATTGCTACCGGGGCACTGTAAGAACTACCAACAGAATTCCAACCTGGCACCTTCCCCGGTGGAGTTGTGCATGAGGTGTGCCTTGGAATATTTTGTCTCCAACCAAGTCCAATACTCAGCGGTTCACCATCCCAGCCCACAGAGAAGGTAGCCCAACTTTTGTGGTGCCTCTTTTATTGCTACCGGGGCAGAGTGAGAACTACCAACAGAATTCCTTTCTGGCACCTTCCCTGGTGGAGTTGTGCATGGGGTGTGTTTGGAACATTTTGTCTCCAGCCCAGTGCAAAAGTCAGCGGTTCCCCATTTCAGCCCAGAAAGCAGGTAGCCCAACTTTTGTTGTGTCTTTCAACTGGCTACCGGGGCACTGTAAGAACTACCAACAGAATTCTTACCCGGCACCATCCCCGGTGGAGTTGTGCATGAGATGTGCCTTGGAATATTTTGTCTCCAACCAAGTCCAATACTCAGCGGTTCACCATCCCAGCCCACAGAGAAGGTAGCCCAACTTTTGTGGTGCCTCTTTTATTGCTACCGGCGCAGTGTGAGAACTACCAACAGAATTCCTTCCTGGCACCTTCCCTGGTGGAGTTGTGCATGAGGTGTGCCTTGGAACAGTTTGTCTCCAGCCGAGTCCAAAAGTCAGCGGTTCCCCATCTCTAGCCTAGAAAGCAGGTAACCCAACTTTTGTTGTGTCTTTACACTGGCTACTGGGGCAGTGTAAGAACTACCAACAGAATTCCTTCCTGGCACCTTCCCTGGTGGAGTTGTGCATGGATGGTGCCTTGGAACATTTTGTCTCCAGCCAAGTCCAAAAGTCAGCGGTTCTCCATCTCTAGCCCAGAATGCAGGTAGCCCAACTTTTGTTGTGTCTTTCAACTGGTGACCGGGGCAGTGTGAGAACTACCAACAGAATTCCTTCCTGGCACCTTCCCCAGTGCAGTTGTGCTTGGGGTGCGCCTTGGAACAGTTTGTCTCCAGCCAAGTCCAAAATCAGCGGATCCCCATCTCTAGCCCAGAAAGCAGGTAGCCCAACTTTTGTTAAGTCTTTCAACTGGATACTGGGGCAGTGTGAGAACTACCAACAAATTCCTTCCTGGCACCTTCCCCGTTCCACTTCTGCCCGGGTGTGCCTTGGAACATTTTGTCTCCAGCAAACTCCAAAGATCAGCTGTTCCACATCTCAGCCCAGAAAGCAGGTAGCTACACATGTGTTGTGTCTTTCAACTTGCTACCGGGGCAGTGTGAGAACTCCTAACAGAATTCCTTCCTGGCACCTTCCCCGTTCCACTTGTGCTTGGGGTGTGCCTTGGAACAGTTTGTCTCCAGCCGAATCCAAAGTCAGCGGTTCCCCATCTCAGCCCAGAAAGCAGGTAGCCACACTTTTGTTGTGTCTTTACACTGGCTACTGGGGCAGTGTGAGAACCACCAACAGAATTCCTTCCTGGCACCTTCCATGGTGGAGTTGTGCATGAGGTGTGCCTTGGAACATTTTGTCTCCAGTCACGTCCAAAATCAGTGGTTCCCGAACTCAGCCCAGAGACAAGGTAGCCCAAGTTTTGTTCTGTCTTTACAATGGTTACTGGGGCAGTGTAAGAACTCCTATCAGAATTCCCTTCTGGCACCTTCCCCAGTGGAGTTGTGCATGGGGTGTTCCTTGGAACTTTTTGTCTCCAGCCGAGTCCAAAAGACAGCGTTTCCCCACCTGTAGCCCAGAAAGCAGGCAGCCATACTTTTGTTGTGTCTTTCAAGTGGCTACAGGGGCAGTGTGAGAACTACCAACAGAATTCCTACCTGGCACCTTCCCCGGTGTAGTTGTGCGTGGGGTGTACCTTGGAACATTTTGTCTCCAGCCAAATCCAAAAGTCATCGGTTCCCCATCTCCAGCCCAGAGAGAAGGTAGCCACACTTTTGTTGTGTCTTTCAACTGGCTACTGCAGGCAGTGTGAGATCTACCAAGAGAATTCCTTCCTGGCACCTTCCCCGGTGCAGTTGCGCATGGGGTGTGCCTTGGAACAGTTTGTCTCCAGCCAAGTCCAAAAGTCAGTCATTTCCCATCTCAGCCCAATAAGGAGATAGCCCAACTTTTGTTGCGTCTTTCAACTGGCGACCGGGGCAGTGTAAGAACTGCCAACAGAATTCCTTCCTGGCACCTTCCCCGGTGGAGTTCTGCATGACGTGTGCCTTAGAACTTTTCTTTGCAGCCAAGTCCAAAAGTCAGCGGTTCCCCATCTCAGCCCAGAAAGCAGGTAGCCCAACTTTTGCTGTGTCTTTCACGTGGCTACTGTGGCAGTGTGAGAACTACCAACAGAATTCCTTCCTGGCACCTTCCCCGGTGCCATTCTGCATGGGGTGTACTTTGGAACATTTTGTCTCCAGCCAAGTCCAAAAGTCAGCAGTTCCCCATCTCAGCCCAGAGAGAAGGTAGCCCAACTTTTGGTGTGTCTTTACAATGGCTACTGGGGCAATGTAAGAACTCCTAAAAGAATTCCTTCCTGGCACCTTCCCCGGTGGAGTTGTGCATGGGGTGTGCCGTGGAACATTTTGTCTCCAGCCAAGTCCAAAAGTTAGTTGTTCCCCATCTCAGCCCAGAAAGCAGGTAGCCCATCTTTTGTTGTGTCTTTACACTGGCTACTGGGGCAGTGTGAGAACTACCAACAGAATTCCTTCCTGGCACCTTCCCCGGTGCAGGTGTGCATGGGGTATGCCTTGGAACATTTTGTCTCCAGCCGAGTGCAAAAGTCAGAGATTCCCCATCTCAGGCCCAGAAAGCAGGTAGCCCAACTTTTGTTGTGTCTTTCAAATGGCTACTGCGGGCAGTGTGAGAACTACCAACAGAATATCTTCATGGCACCTTCCCCGGTGCAGTTGTGCATGGGGTGTGCCTTTGGTACAGTTTGTCTCCCACCGAGTCCAAAAGTCAGCGGTTCCCCATCTCAGCCCAGAAAGCAGGTAGCGCAACTTTTGTTGTGGCTTTCCACTGGCTACCGGGGCAATGTAAGAACTACCAACAGAATTCCTTCCTGGCTCCTTCCCCGTTCCACTTCTGCTTGGGGAGTGCCTTGGAACAGTTTGTCTCCAGCGGAGTCCAAAAATCAGCGGTTCCCGATCTCTAGCCCAGAGAGAAGGTAGCCCAAGTTTTGTTGTCTCTTTACAATGATACCGGGGCAGTGTAAGAACTCCTAAACAGAATTCTTACCTGGCACCTTCCACGGTGGAATTGTGCATGGGGTGTGCCTTGGAAAAGTTTGTCTCCAGCCGAGTCCAAAATCCGCGGTTCCCCACATCCGCCCAGAAAGCAGGTAGCCCAACTTTTGTTGTGTCTTTCAAATTGCTACCGGGGCACTGTAAGAACTACCAACAGAATTCCAACCTGGCACCTTCCCCGGTGGAGTTGTGCATGAGATGTGCCTTGGAATATTTTGTCTCCAACCAAGTCCAATACTCAGCGGTTCACCATCCCAGCCCACAGAGAAGGTAGCCCAACTTTTGTGGTGCCTCTTTTATTGCTACCGGGGCAGAGTGAGAACTACCAACAGAATTCCTTTCTGGAACCTTCCACGGTGGAATTGTGCATGGGGTGTGCCTTGGAACATTTTTTCTCCAGCCGAGTCCAAAAGTCAGCGGTTCCCCATCTCAGCCCAGAATGCAGGTAACCCAACTTTTGTTGTGTCTTTCAACTGGCTACCGGGGCACTGTAAGAACTACCAACAGAATTCCAACCTGGCACCTTCCCCGGTGGAGTTGTGCATGAGATGTGCCTTGGAATATTTTGTCTCCAACCAAGTCCAATACTCAGCGGTTCACCATCCCAGCCCACAGAGAAGGTAGCCCAACTTTTGTGGTGCCTCTTTTATTGCTACCGGGGCAGTGTGAGAACTACCAACAGAATTCCTTCCTGGCACCTTCCCTGGTGGAGTTGTGCATGAGGTGTGCCTTGGAACAGTTTGTCTCCAGCCGAGTCCAAAAGTCAGCGGTTCCCCATCTCTAGCCTAGAAAGCAGGTAACCCAACTTTTGTTGTGTCTTTACACTGGCTACTGGGGCAGTGTGAGAACTACCAACAGAATTCCTTTCTGGCACCTTCCCCGGTGCAGTTGTGCACGGGGTATGCCTTGGAAGAGTTTGTCTCCAGCCGAGTCCAAAAGTCAGCGTTTCCCCATCTCAGCCCAGAAAGCAGGTAGCCCAACTTTTGTTGTGTCTTTACACTCTCCACTGGGGCACTGTGAGTACTACCACCAGAATGTTTACCTAGTACCTTCCCTGGTGCACTTGTGCATGGGGTGTACCTTGGAAGAGTTTTTCTCCAGCCAAGTCCAAAACTCAGCCTTTCCCCATCTCATCCCAGAAGCAGGTAGCCCAACTTCTGTTGTGTCTTTACATTGCTACTGGGGCAGTATGAGAACTACCAACAGAATTCTTTACTTGGCACCTTCCATGGTGGAGTTGTGCATGGGGTGTGCCTTGGAACAGTTTGTCTCCAGCCAAGTCCAAAGTCAGCGTTTCCCCATCTCAGCCCAGAAAGAATGTAGCCCAACTTTTGTTGTGTCTTTACACGGGCTACCGGGGCAGTGTGAGAACTACCAACAGAATGCTTACGTGGCACCTTCTCCGGTGCAGTTGTGCATGGCGTGTGCCTTGGAACATTTTGCCTCCAGCCGAGTCCAAAAGTCAGCGGTTCCCCATCTCAGCCTAGAAAGCAGGTAGCCCACCTTTTGCTGTGTCTTTACACTGGCTACTGGGGCAGTGTGAGAACTAACAACAGAAGCCTTTACCTGGCACCTTCCCCGGTGGAGTTGTGCATGGGGTGTGCCTTGGAACAGTTTGTCTCCAGCCACGTCCCAAAGTCAGCCTATCACCATTTCAGCCCAGAGAGCAGGTAGCCCAACTTTTGTTGTGTCTTTCAACTGGCTACTGGGGCAGTGTGAGAACTCCTAACAGAATGCTTACCTGGCACCTTCCCCGGTGCAGTTGTGCATGGGGTGTGCCTTCGAACAGTTTGTCTCCAGCCGAATCCAAAGTCAGCGGTTCCCCACCTCTACCCCAGAAAGCAGGTAGCCCATCTTTTGTTGTGTCTTTCAACTGGCTACTGGGGCAGTGTGAGAACTACCAACAGAATTCTTACCCGGCACCTTCCCCGGTGGAGTTGTGCATGGGGTGTGCCTTGGAACACTTTGTCACCAGCCAAGTCCAAAAGTCAGTGTTTCCCCATCTCTAGCCCAGAAAGCAGGTAGCCCAACATTTCTTGTGTCTTTCAACTGGATAACGGGGCAGTGTAACAAATACCAAAAGAATTCCTTTCTGGCACTTTCCCCGATGGAGTTGCACATGGGGTGTGCCTTGGAACAGTTTATCTCCAGCCGAGTCCAAAAGTCAGCTGTTCCCCACCTCAGCCCAGAAAGCAGGTAGACCACCTTTTGCTGTGTCTTTCAACTGGCTACCGGGGCATTGTGAGAACTCCTAACAGAATGCTTACCTGGCACCTTCCCCAGTGGAGTTGTGCATGGGGTGTGCCTTGGAACAGTTTGTCTCCATCCGAGTCCAAAAGTCAGCGTTTCCCCATCTCTAGCCCAGAAAGCAGGTAGCCCAAGTTTTGCTGTCTCTTTACACTGGCTACCGGCGTAGTGTGAGAACTCCTATCAGAATTCCTTTCTGGCACCTCCATGGTGGAGTTGTGCATGGGGTGTGCCTTGGAACAGTTTGTCTACAGCCGAGTCCAAAGTCAGCGTTTCCCCATCTCAGCCCAGAAAGCAGATAGTCCATGTTTTGTTGTGTCTTTCATCTGGCTACAGGGGCAGTAGTGAGAACTACCAACAGAATTCTTACCTGGCACCTCCCCCGGTGGAGCTGTGCATGGGGTGTGCCTTGGATGAATTTGTCTCCAGCCAAGTCCAAAAGTCAGGGGTTCCCCATCTCAGCCCAGAAAGCAGGTAGCCCAACTTTTGTTGTGTGTTTTAACTGGCTACCGGCATAGTGTAAGAACTCCTAACAGAATTCCTTTCTGGCTCCTTCCCTGGTGGAGTTGTGCATGGGCTGTGCCTTGGAACAGTTTGTCTCCAGCCGAGTCCAAAAGACAGAGGTTCGCCATCTCAGCCCAGAGAGAAGGTAGCCCACCTTTTGTTGTGTCTTTACAATGGCTACCGGGGCAGTGTGAGAACTACCAACAGAATTCTTCCCTGGCACCTTTCCCGGTGGAGTTGTGCATGGGGTGTGCCTTGGAACAATTTGTCTCCAGCCAAGTCCAAAAGTCAGCCGTTCCCCATCTCAATCTAGAAATCAGGTAGCCCACCTTTTGCTGTGTCTTTACACTGGCTACCGGCGTAGTGTAAGAACTCCTAACAGAATTTTTTTCTGGCTCCTTCCCCAGTGGAGTTGTGCATGGGCTGTGCCTTGAAACAGTTTGTCTCCAGCCGAGTCCAAAAGTCAGCGTTTCCCCATCTCAGCCCAGAGAGAAGGTAGGTTACCGGGGCAGTGTAAGAACTACCAACAGAATTCCTTCCTGGCACCTTCCCCGGTGGAGTTGTGCATGGGGTGTGCCTTGGATGAATTTGCCTCCAACCAAGTCCAAAAGTCAGCGCTTCCCCATCTCAGCCTAGAAAGCAGGTAGCCCACCTTTTGCTGTGTCTTTACACTGGCTACTGATGTAGTGTGAGAACTCCTAACAGAATTCCTTTCTGGCATCTTCCCCAGTGGAGTTGTGCATGGGGTGAGCCTTGGAACAGTTTCTTTCCAGCGGAGTCAAAAAGTCAGCGTTTCCCCAACTCTAGCCCTGAAAGCAGGTAGCACAACATTTCTTGTGTCTTTCAACTGGCTACTGGGGCATTGTGAGAACTCCTAACAGAATGCTTAGCTGGCACCTTCCCCGGTGCAGTTATGCATGAGGTGTGCCTTGGAACATTTTATCTGCAGCCGAGTCCAAAAGTCAGCTGTTCCCTATCTCAGCCCTGAAAGCAGGAAGCACAACATTTCTTGTGTCTTTACACTGGCTACCAGGGCTGTGTGAGAACTCCTAACAGAATGCTTACCTGTCGCCTTCCCCGGTGCAGTTGTGCATGGGGTGTGCCTTGGAACAGTTTGTCTCCAGCTGAGTCCAAAAGTCATAGTTTCCCCATCTCATCCCAGAGAGAAGGTAGCCCAACTTTTGTTGTGCCTTTACAATGGCTACCGGGGCAGTGTGAGAACTACAAACAGAATTTTACCTGGCACCTTCCCAAGTGGAGTTGTGCATGGGGCGTGCCTTGGAGCATTTTGTCTCCAGCCAGGTCCAAAAGTCAGCGGTTCCCCATCTCAGCCCAGAAAGCAGGTAGCCCAACTTTTGTTGTGTCTTTACACTGGCTACAGGGGCAGTGTAAGAACTACCAACAGAATTCCTTCCTGGCACCTTCCACGGTGCCGTTGTGCATGGGGTGTGCCTTGGAACAGTTTATCTCCAGCCGAGTCCAATAGTCAGCAGTTCCCCATCTCAGCCAAGAAGGCAGGTAGCCCAACTTCTGTTGTGTCTTTCAACTGGCTACCGGGGCAATGTAAGATCTACCAACAGAATTCCTTTCTGGCACCTTCCATTGTGGAGTTGTGCATGGGGTGAGCTTTGGAACATTTTGTCTCCAGCCAAGTCCAAAAGTCAGCGATTCCCCATCTCAGCATAGAAAGCAGGTAGCCCACCTTTTGCTGTGTCTTTACACTGGCTACTGATGTAGTGTGAGAACTCCTAACAGAATTCCTTTCTGGCACCTTCCCCAGAGGAGTTGTGCATAGGGTGCGCCTTGGAACAGTTTGTCTCCAGCCGAGTCCAAAGTCAGCGGTTCCCCATCTCAGCCCAGAAAGCAGGTAGCCCATCTTTTGTTAAGTCTTTCAATTGGCTACCTTGGCAGTGTGAGAAATACCAAAAGAATTCCTTTCTGGCACCTTCCCCGGTGCAGTTGTGCATGGGGTGTGCCTTGGAACAGTTTGTCTCCAGCCGAGTCCAAAGTCAGCGGTTCCCCATCTCAGCCCAGAAAGCAGGTAGCGCAACTTTGTTGTGTCTTTCAACTGACTACTGGGGCAGTGTAAGAAATACCAACAGAATTGCTTTCTATCACCATCCGCTGTGGAGTTGTGCATGGGGTGTACCTTGGAACATTTTGTCTCCATCCAAATCCAAAAGTCAGCGGTTCCCCATCTCAGCCTAGAAAGCTGGTAGCCCACCTTTTGCTGTGTCTTTACACTGGCTACCGGCGTAGTGTGAGAACTCCTATCAGAATTCCTTTCTGGCACCTTCCCCAGTTGAGTTGTACATGAGGTGTGCCTTGGAACAGTTTGTCTCCAGCCGAGTCCAAAGTCAGCGGTTCCCCACCTGTAGCCCAGAAAGCAGGTAGCCCATCTTTTGTTGTGTCTTTCAACTGGCAACCGGGGCAGTGTGAGAACTACCAACAGAATTCTTACCTGGCACCTTCCCCGGTGGAGTTGTGCATGGGGTGTGCCTTGGAACACTTTGTCTCCAGCCAAGTCCAAAAGTCAGTGTTTCCCCATCTCTAGCCCAGAAAGCAGGTAGCCCAACATTTCTTGTGTCTTTCAACTGGATAACGGGGCAGTGTAAGAAATACCAAAAGATTACCTTTCTGTCACTTTCCCCGGTGGAGTTGCACATGGGGTGTGCCTTGGAACAGTTTATCTCCAGCCGAGTCCAAAAGTCAGCTGTTCCCCACCTCAGCCCAGAAAGCAGGTAGACCACCTTTTGCTGTGTCTTTACACTGGCTACCTGCGTAGTGTGAGAACTCCTAACAGAATTCCTTTCTGGCACCTTCCCCGGTGGAGTTGTGCATGGGGTGTGCCTTGGAACAGTTTGTCTCCATCTGAGTCCAATTGTCAGCGTTTCCCCATCTTAGCCCTGAAAGGAGGTAGCACAACTTTTTTTGTATCTTTGCACTGGCTACTGGGGCATTGTGAGAAGTCCTAACAGAATGCTTACCTGGCATCTTCCCTGGTGGAGTTGTGCATGGGGTGTGCCTTGGAACAGTTTGTCTCCAGCCGAGTCCAAAATTCAGCAGTTCCCCATCTGAGCCCAGAAAGCAGGTAGCCCAACTTTTGTTGTGTCTTTACACTGGCTACTGGGGCAATATAAGAACTACCAACAGAATTCCTTTCTGGCACCTTCCATGGTGGAGTTGTGCATGGGGTGTGCCTTGGAACAGTTTGTCTCCCACCGAGTCCAAAAGTCAGCAGTTCCCCATCTCAGCCCAGAAAGCAGGTAGCCCAAGTTTTGTTGTGTCTTTCAACTGGGTACTAGGGCAATGTAAGAACTACCAACAGAATTCCTTTCTGGCACCTTCCATGGTGGAGTTGTGCATGGGGTGTGCCTTGGAACATTTTGTCTCCCGCCGAGTCCAAAAGTCAGCGGTTCCTCATCTCAGCCCAGAAAGCAGGTAGCCCACCTTTTGCTGTCTCTTTACACTGGCTACCGGCGTAGTGTGAGAACTCCTAACAGAATTCCTTTCTGGCACCTTCCCCGGTGGAGTTGTGCATGGGGTGTGCCTTGGAACAGTTTGTCTACAGCCGAGTCCAAAGTCAGCGTTTCCCCATCTCAGCCAAGAAAGCAGATAGTCCATGTTTTGTTGTGTCTTTCATCTGGCTACAGGGGCAGTAGTGAGAACTACCAACAGAATTCTTACCTGGCACCTTCCCCGGTGGAGTTGTGCATGGGGTGTGCCTTGGATGAATTTGTCTCCAGCCAAGTCCAAAAGTCAGGGGTTCCACATTTCAGCCCAGAAAGCAGGTAGCCCAACTTTTGTTGTGTGTTTTAACTGGCTACCGGCATAGTGTAAGAACTCCTAACAGAATTCCTTTCTGGCTCCTTCCCCAGTGGAGTTGTGCATGGGGTGTGCCTTGGAACAGTTTGTCTCCAGCCGAGTCCAAAAGACAGAGGTTCGCCATCTCAGCCCAGAGAGAAGGTAGCCCACCTTTTGTTGTGTCTTTACAATGGCTACCGGGGCAGTGTGAGAACTACCAACAGAATTCTTCCCTGGCACCTTTCCCGGTGGAGTTGTGCATGGGGTGTGCCTTGGAACAGTTTGTCTCCAGCCAAGTCCAAAAGTCAGCCGTTCCCCATCTCAATCTAGAAATCAGGTAGCCCACCTTTTGCTGTGTCTTTACACTGGCTACCGGCGTAGTGTAAGAACTCCTAACAGAATTTTTTTCTGGCTCCTTCCCCAGTGGAGTTGTGCATGGGCTGTGCCTTGAAACAGTTTGTCTCCAGCCGAGTCCAAAAGTCAGCGTTTCCCCATCTCAGCCCAGAGAGAAGGTAGGTTACCGGGGCAGTGTAAGAACTACCAACAGAATTCCTTCCTGGCACCTTCCCCGGTGGAGTTGTGCATGGGGTGTGCCTTGGATGAATTTGCCTCCAGCCAAGTCCAAAAGTCAGCGGTTCCCCATCTCAGCCTAGAAAGCAGGTAGCCCACCTTTTGCTGTGTCTTTACACTGGCTACTGATGTAGTGTGAGAACTCCTAACAGAATTCCTTTCTGGCACCTTCCCCAGAGGAGTTGTGCATGGGGTGCGCCTTGGAACAGTTTGTCTCCAGCCGAGTCCAAAGTCAGCGGTTCCCCATCTCAGCCCAGAAAGCAGGTAGCCCATCTTTTGTTAAGTCTTTCAATTGGCTACCTTGGCAGTGTGAGAAATACCAAAAGAATTCCTTTCTGGCACCTTCCCCGGTGCAGTTGTGCATGGGGTGTGCCTTGGAACAGTTTGTCTCCAGCCGAGTCCAAAGTCAGCGGTTCCCCATCTCAGCCCAGAAAGCAGGTAGCGCAACTTTGTTGTGTCTTTCAACTGACTACTGGGGCAGTGTAAGAAATACCAACAGAATTGCTTTCTATCACCATCCGCTGTGGAGTTGTGCATGGGGTGTGCCTTGGAACATTTTGTCTCCATCCAAATCCAAAAGTCAGCGGTTCCCCATCTCAGCCTAGAAAGCTGGTAGCCCACCTTTTGCTGTGTCTTTACACTGGCTACCGGCGTAGTGTGAGAACTCCTAACAGAATTCCTTTCTGGCACCTTCCCCAGTTGAGTTGTACATGAGGTGTGCCTTGGAACAGTTTGTCTCCAGCCGAGTCCAAAGTCAGCGGTTCCCCACCTGTAGCCCAGAAAGCAGGTAGCCCATCTTTTGTTGTGTCTTTCAACTGGCGACCGGGGCAGTGTGAGAACTACCAACAGAATTCTTACCTGGCACCTTCCCCGGTGGAGTTGTGCATGGGGTGTGCCTTGGAACACTTTGTCTCCAGCCAAGTCCAAAAGTCAGTGTTTCCCCATCTCTAGCCCAGAAAGCAGGTAGCCCAACATTTCTTGTGTCTTTCAACTGGATAACGGGGCAGTGTAAGAAATACCAAAAGATTACCTTTCTGTCACTTTCCCCGGTGGAGTTGCACATGGGGTGTGCCTTGGAACAGTTTATCTCCAGCCGAGTCCAAAAGTCAGCTGTTCCCCACCTCAGCCCAGAAAGCAGGTAGACCACCTTTTGCTGTGTCTTTACACTGGCTACCGGCGTAGTGTGAGAACTCCTAACAGAATTCCTTCCTGGCACCTTCCCCGGTGGAGTTGTGCATGGGGTGTGCCTTGGAACAGTTTGTCTCCAGCCGAGTCCAATTGTCAGCGTTTCCCCATCTCAGCCCAGAAAGCAGGTAGCACAACTTTTTTTGTATCTTTGCACTGGCTACTGGGGCATTGTGAGAACTCCTAACAGAATGCTTACCTGGCACCTTCCCTGGTGGAGTTGTGCATGGGGTGTGCCTTGGAACAGTTTGTCTCCAGCCGAGTCCAAAAGTCAGCAGTTCCCCATCTGAGCCCAGAAAGCAGGTAGCCCAACTTTTGTTGTGTCTTTACACTGGCTACAGGGGCAGTGTAAGAACTACCAACAGAATTCCTTCCTGGCACCTTCCACGGTGCCGTTGTGCATGGGGTGTGCCTTGGAACAGTTTATCTCCAGCCGAGTCCAATAGTCAGCAGTTCCCCATCTCAGCCAAGAAGGCAGGTAGCCCAACTTCTGTTGTGTCTTTCAACTGGCTACCGGGGCAATGTAAGATCTACCAACAGAATTCCTTTCTGGCACCTTCCATTGTGGAGTTGTGCATGGGGTGAGCTTTGGAACATTTTGTCTCCAGCCAAGTCCAAAAGTCAGCGATTCCCCATCTCAGCATAGAAAGCAGGTAGCCCACCTTTTGCTGTGTCTTTACACTGGCTACTGATGTAGTGTGAGAACTCCTAACAGAATTCCTTTCTGGCACCTTCCCCAGAGGAGTTGTGCATAGGGTGCGCCTTGGAACAGTTTGTCTCCAGCCGAGTCCAAAGTCAGCGGTTCCCCATCTCAGCCCAGAAAGCAGGTAGCCCATCTTTTGTTAAGTCTTTCAATTGGCTACCTTGGCAGTGTGAGAAATACCAAAAGAATTCCTTTCTGGCACCTTCCCCGGTGCAGTTGTGCATGGGGTGTGCCTTGGAACAGTTTGTCTCCAGCCGAGTCCAAAGTCAGCGGTTCCCCATCTCAGCCCAGAAAGCAGGTAGCGCAACTTTGTTGTGTCTTTCAACTGACTACTGGGGCAGTGTAAGAAATACCAACAGAATTGCTTTCTATCACCATCCGCTGTGGAGTTGTGCATGGGGTGTACCTTGGAACATTTTGTCTCCATCCAAATCCAAAAGTCAGCGGTTCCCCATCTCAGCCTAGAAAGCTGGTAGCCCACCTTTTGCTGTGTCTTTACACTGGCTACCGGCGTAGTGTGAGAACTCCTATCAGAATTCCTTTCTGGCACCTTCCCCAGTTGAGTTGTACATGAGGTGTGCCTTGGAACAGTTTGTCTCCAGCCGAGTCCAAAGTCAGCGGTTCCCCACCTGTAGCCCAGAAAGCAGGTAGCCCATCTTTTGTTGTGTCTTTCAACTGGCAACCGGGGCAGTGTGAGAACTACCAACAGAATTCTTACCTGGCACCTTCCCCGGTGGAGTTGTGCATGGGGTGTGCCTTGGAACACTTTGTCTCCAGCCAAGTCCAAAAGTCAGTGTTTCCCCATCTCTAGCCCAGAAAGCAGGTAGCCCAACATTTCTTGTGTCTTTCAACTGGATAACGGGGCAGTGTAAGAAATACCAAAAGATTACCTTTCTGTCACTTTCCCCGGTGGAGTTGCACATGGGGTGTGCCTTGGAACAGTTTATCTCCAGCCGAGTCCAAAAGTCAGCTGTTCCCCACCTCAGCCCAGAAAGCAGGTAGACCACCTTTTGCTGTGTCTTTACACTGGCTACCTGCGTAGTGTGAGAACTCCTAACAGAATTCCTTTCTGGCACCTTCCCCGGTGGAGTTGTGCATGGGGTGTGCCTTGGAACAGTTTGTCTCCATCTGAGTCCAATTGTCAGCGTTTCCCCATCTTAGCCCTGAAAGGAGGTAGCACAACTTTTTTTGTATCTTTGCACTGGCTACTGGGGCATTGTGAGAAGTCCTAACAGAATGCTTACCTGGCATCTTCCCTGGTGGAGTTGTGCATGGGGTGTGCCTTGGAACAGTTTGTCTCCAGCCGAGTCCAAAATTCAGCAGTTCCCCATCTGAGCCCAGAAAGCAGGTAGCCCAACTTTTGTTGTGTCTTTACACTGGCTACTGGGGCAATATAAGAACTACCAACAGAATTCCTTTCTGGCACCTTCCATGGTGGAGTTGTGCATGGGGTGTGCCTTGGAACAGTTTGTCTCCCACCGAGTCCAAAAGTCAGCAGTTCCCCATCTCAGCCCAGAAAGCAGGTAGCCCAAGTTTTGTTGTGTCTTTCAACTGGCTACTAGGGCAATGTAAGAACTACCAACAGAATTCCTTTCTGGCACCTTCCATGGTGGAGTTGTGCATGGGGTGTGCCTTGGAACATTTTGTCTCCCGCCGAGTCCAAAAGTCAGCGGTTCCTCATCTCAGCCCAGAAAGCAGGTAGCCCACCTTTTGCTGTCTCTTTACACTGGCTACCGGCGTAGTGTGAGAACTCCTAACAGAATTCCTTTCTGGCACCTTCCCCGGTGGAGTTGTGCATGGGGTGTGCCTTGGAACAGTTTGTCTACAGCCGAGTCCAAAGTCAGCGTTTCCCCATCTCAGCCAAGAAAGCAGATAGTCCATGTTTTGTTGTGTCTTTCATCTGGCTACAGGGGCAGTAGTGAGAACTACCAACAGAATTCTTACCTGGCACCTTCCCCGGTGGAGTTGTGCATGGGGTGTGCCTTGGATGAATTTGTCTCCAGCCAAGTCCAAAAGTCAGGGGTTCCACATTTCAGCCCAGAAAGCAGGTAGCCCAACTTTTGTTGTGTGTTTTAACTGGCTACCGGCATAGTGTAAGAACTCCTAACAGAATTCCTTTCTGGCTCCTTCCCCAGTGGAGTTGTGCATGGGGTGTGCCTTGGAACAGTTTGTCTCCAGCCGAGTCCAAAAGACAGAGGTTCGCCATCTCAGCCCAGAGAGAAGGTAGCCCACCTTTTGTTGTGTCTTTACAATGGCTACCGGGGCAGTGTGAGAACTACCAACAGAATTCTTCCCTGGCACCTTTCCCGGTGGAGTTGTGCATGGGGTGTGCCTTGGAACAGTTTGTCTCCAGCCAAGTCCAAAAGTCAGCCGTTCCCCATCTCAATCTAGAAATCAGGTAGCCCACCTTTTGCTGTGTCTTTACACTGGCTACCGGCGTAGTGTAAGAACTCCTAACAGAATTTTTTTCTGGCTCCTTCCCCAGTGGAGTTGTGCATGGGCTGTGCCTTGAAACAGTTTGTCTCCAGCCGAGTCCAAAAGTCAGCGTTTCCCCATCTCAGCCCAGAGAGAAGGTAGGTTACCGGGGCAGTGTAAGAACTACCAACAGAATTCCTTCCTGGCACCTTCCCCGGTGGAGTTGTGCATGGGGTGTGCCTTGGATGAATTTGCCTCCAGCCAAGTCCAAAAGTCAGCGGTTCCCCATCTCAGCCTAGAAAGCAGGTAGCCCACCTTTTGCTGTGTCTTTACACTGGCTACTGATGTAGTGTGAGAACTCCTAACAGAATTCCTTTCTGGCACCTTCCCCAGAGGAGTTGTGCATGGGGTGCGCCTTGGAACAGTTTGTCTCCAGCCGAGTCCAAAGTCAGCGGTTCCCCATCTCAGCCCAGAAAGCAGGTAGCCCATCTTTTGTTAAGTCTTTCAATTGGCTACCTTGGCAGTGTGAGAAATACCAAAAGAATTCCTTTCTGGCACCTTCCCCGGTGCAGTTGTGCATGGGGTGTGCCTTGGAACAGTTTGTCTCCAGCCGAGTCCAAAGTCAGCGGTTCCCCATCTCAGCCCAGAAAGCAGGTAGCGCAACTTTGTTGTGTCTTTCAACTGACTACTGGGGCAGTGTAAGAAATACCAACAGAATTGCTTTCTATCACCATCCGCTGTGGAGTTGTGCATGGGGTGTGCCTTGGAACATTTTGTCTCCATCCAAATCCAAAAGTCAGCGGTTCCCCATCTCAGCCTAGAAAGCTGGTAGCCCACCTTTTGCTGTGTCTTTACACTGGCTACCGGCGTAGTGTGAGAACTCCTAACAGAATTCCTTTCTGGCACCTTCCCCAGTTGAGTTGTACATGAGGTGTGCCTTGGAACAGTTTGTCTCCAGCCGAGTCCAAAGTCAGCGGTTCCCCACCTGTAGCCCAGAAAGCAGGTAGCCCATCTTTTGTTGTGTCTTTCAACTGGCGACCGGGGCAGTGTGAGAACTACCAACAGAATTCTTACCTGGCACCTTCCCCGGTGGAGTTGTGCATGGGGTGTGCCTTGGAACACTTTGTCTCCAGCCAAGTCCAAAAGTCAGTGTTTCCCCATCTCTAGCCCAGAAAGCAGGTAGCCCAACATTTCTTGTGTCTTTCAACTGGATAACGGGGCAGTGTAAGAAATACCAAAAGATTACCTTTCTGTCACTTTCCCCGGTGGAGTTGCACATGGGGTGTGCCTTGGAACAGTTTATCTCCAGCCGAGTCCAAAAGTCAGCTGTTCCCCACCTCAGCCCAGAAAGCAGGTAGACCACCTTTTGCTGTGTCTTTACACTGGCTACCGGCGTAGTGTGAGAACTCCTAACAGAATTCCTTCCTGGCACCTTCCCCGGTGGAGTTGTGCATGGGGTGTGCCTTGGAACAGTTTGTCTCCAGCCGAGTCCAATTGTCAGCGTTTCCCCATCTCAGCCCAGAAAGCAGGTAGCACAACTTTTTTTGTATCTTTGCACTGGCTACTGGGGCATTGTGAGAACTCCTAACAGAATGCTTACCTGGCACCTTCCCTGGTGGAGTTGTGCATGGGGTGTGCCTTGGAACAGTTTGTCTCCAGCCGAGTCCAAAAGTCAGCAGTTCCCCATCTGAGCCCAGAAAGCAGGTAGCCCAACTTTTGTTGTGTCTTTACACTGGCTACTGGGGCAATGTAAGAACTACCAACAGAATTCCTTTCTGGCACCTTCCATGGTGGAGTTGTGCATGGGGTGTGCCTTGGAACAGTTTGTCTCCATCCGAGTCAAAAAGTCAGCAGTTCCCCATCTCAGCCCAGAAAGCAGGTAGCCCAAGTTTTGTTGTGTCTTTCAACTGGCTACTGGGGCAATGTAAGAACTACCAACAGAATTCCTTTCTGGCACCTCCATGGTGGAGTTGTGCATGGGGTGTGCCTTGGAACAGTTTGTCTACAGCCGAGTCCAAAGTCAGCGTTTCCCCATCTCAGCCAAGAAAGCAGATAGTCCATGTTTTGTTGTGTCTTTCATCTGGCTACAGGGGCAGTAGTGAGAACTACCAACAGAATTCTTACCTGGCACCTTCCCCGGTGGAGTTGTGCATGGGGTGTGCCTTGGATGAATTTGTCTCCAGCCAAGTCCAAAAGTCAGGGGTTCCACATTTCAGCCCAGTATAGCAGGTAGCCCAACTTTTGTTGTGTGTTTTAACTGGCTACCGGCATAGTGTAAGAACTCCTAACAGAATTCCTTTCTGGCTCCTTCCCCAGTGGAGTTGTGCATGGGGTGTGCCTTGGAACAGTTTGTCTCCAGCCGAGTCCAAAAGACAGAGGTTCGCCATCTCAGCCCAGAGAGAAGGTAGCCCACCTTTTGTTGTGTCTTTACAATGGCTACCGGGGCAGTGTGAGAACTACCAACAGAATTCTTCCCTGGCACCTTTCCCGGTGGAGTTGTGCATGGGGTGTGCCTTGGAACAGTTTGTCTCCAGCCAAGTCCAAAAGTCAGCCGTTCCCCATCTCAATCTAGAAATCAGGTAGCCCACCTTTTGCTGTGTCTTTACACTGGCTACCGGCGTAGTGTAAGAACTCCTAACAGAATTTTTTTCTGGCTCCTTCCCCAGTGGAGTTGTGCATGGGCTGTGCCTTGAAACAGTTTGTCTCCAGCCGAGTCCAAAAGTCAGCGTTTCCCCATCTCAGCCCAGAGAGAAGGTAGGTTACCGGGGCAGTGTAAGAACTACCAACAGAATTCCTTCCTGGCACCTTCCCCGGTGGAGTTGTGCATGGGGTGTGCCTTGGATGAATTTGCCTCCAGCCAAGTCCAAAAGTCAGCGGTTCCCCATCTCAGCCTAGAAAGCAGGTAGCCCACCTTTTGCTGTGTCTTTACACTGGCTACTGATGTAGTGTGAGAACTCCTAACAGAATTCCTTTCTGGCACCTTCCCCAGAGGAGTTGTGCATGGGGTGCGCCTTGGAACAGTTTGTCTCCAGCCGAGTCCAAAGTCAGCGGTTCCCCATCTCAGCCCAGAAAGCAGGTAGCCCATCTTTTGTTAAGTCTTTCAATTGGCTACCTTGGCAGTGTGAGAAATACCAAAAGAATTCCTTTCTGGCACCTTCCCCGGTGCAGTTGTGCATGGGGTGTGCCTTGGAACAGTTTGTCTCCAGCCGAGTCCAAAGTCAGCGGTTCCCCATCTCAGCCCAGAAAGCAGGTAGCGCAACTTTGTTGTGTCTTTCAACTGACTACTGGGGCAGTGTAAGAAATACCAACAGAATTGCTTTCTATCACCATCCGCTGTGGAGTTGTGCATGGGGTGTGCCTTGGAACATTTTGTCTCCATCCAAATCCAAAAGTCAGCGGTTCCCCATCTCAGCCTAGAAAGCTGGTAGCCCACCTTTTGCTGTGTCTTTACACTGGCTACCGGCGTAGTGTGAGAACTCCTAACAGAATTCCTTTCTGGCACCTTCCCCAGTTGAGTTGTACATGAGGTGTGCCTTGGAACAGTTTGTCTCCAGCCGAGTCCAAAGTCAGCGGTTCCCCACCTGTAGCCCAGAAAGCAGGTAGCCCATCTTTTGTTGTGTCTTTCAACTGGCGACCGGGGCAGTGTGAGAACTACCAACAGAATTCTTACCTGGCACCTTCCCCGGTGGAGTTGTGCATGGGGTGTGCCTTGGAACACTTTGTCTCCAGCCAAGTCCAAAAGTCAGTGTTTCCCCATCTCTAGCCCAGAAAGCAGGTAGCCCAACATTTCTTGTGTCTTTCAACTGGATAACGGGGCAGTGTAAGAAATACCAAAAGATTTCCTTTCTGGCACTTTCCCCGGTGGAGTTGCACATGGGGTGTGCCTTGGAACAGTTTATCTCCAGCCGAGTCCAAAAGTCAGCTGTTCCCCACCTCAGCCCAGAAAGCAGGTAGACCACCTTTTGCTGTGTCTTTACACTGGCTACCGGCGTAGTGTGAGAACTCCTAACAGAATTCCTTTCTGGCACCTTCCCCGGTGGAGTTGTGCATGGGGTGTGCCTTGGAACAGTTTGTCTCCATCTGAGTCCAATTGTCAGCGTTTCCCCATCTTAGCCCTGAAAGGAGGTAGCACAACTTTTTTTGTATCTTTGCACTGGCTACTGGGGCATTGTGAGAAGTCCTAACAGAATGCTTACCTGGCACCTTCCCTGGTGGAGTTGTGCATGGGGTGTGCCTTGGAACAGTTTGTCTCCAGCCGAGTCCAAAATTCAGCAGTTCCCCATCTCAGCCCAGAAAGCAGGTAGCCCAACTTTTGTTGTGTCTTTACACTGGCTACTGGGGCAATATAAGAACTACCAACAGAATTCCTTTCTGGCACCTTCCATGGTGGAGTTGTGCATGGGGTGTGCCTTGGAACAGTTTGTCTCCCACCGAGTCCAAAAGTCAGCAGTTCCCCATCTCAGCCCAGAAAGCAGGTAGCCCAAGTTTTGTTGTGTCTTTCAACTGGCTACTAGGGCAATGTAAGAACTACCAACAGAATTCCTTTCTGGCACCTTCCATGGTGGAGTTGTGCATGGGGTGTGCCTTGGAACATTTTGTCTCCCGCCGAGTCCAAAAGTCAGCGGTTCCTCATCTCAGCCCAGAAAGCAGGTAGCCCACCTTTTGCTGTCTCTTTACACTGGCTACCGGCGTAGTGTGAGAACTCCTAACAGAATTCCTTTCTGGCACCTTCCCCGGTGGAGTTGTGCATGGGGTGTGCCTTGGAACAGTTTGTCTACAGCCGAGTCCAAAGTCAGCGTTTCCCCATCTCAGCCAAGAAAGCAGATAGTCCATGTTTTGTTGTGTCTTTCATCTGGCTACAGGGGCAGTAGTGAGAACTACCAACAGAATTCTTACCTGGCACCTTCCCCGGTGGAGTTGTGCATGGGGTGTGCCTTGGATGAATTTGTCTCCAGCCAAGTCCAAAAGTCAGGGGTTCCACATTTCAGCCCAGAAAGCAGGTAGCCCAACTTTTGTTGTGTGTTTTAACTGGCTACCGGCATAGTGTAAGAACTCCTAACAGAATTCCTTTCTGGCTCCTTCCCCAGTGGAGTTGTGCATGGGCTGTGCCTTGGAACAGTTTGTCTCCAGCCGAGTCCAAAAGACAGAGGTTCGCCATCTCAGCCCAGAGAGAAGGTAGCCCACCTTTTGTTGTGTCTTTACAATGGCTACCGGGGCAGTGTGAGAACTACCAACAGAATTCTTCCCTGGCACCTTTCCCGGTGGAGTTGTGCATGGGGTGTGCCTTGGAACAGTTTGTCTCCAGCCAAGTCCAAAAGTCAGCCGTTCCCCATCTCAATCTAGAAATCAGGTAGCCCACCTTTTGCTGTGTCTTTACACTGGCTACCGGCGTAGTGTAAGAACTCCTAACAGAATTTTTTTCTGGCTCCTTCCCCAGTGGAGTTGTGCATGGGCTGTGCCTTGAAACAGTTTGTCTCCAGCCGAGTCCAAAAGTCAGCGTTTCCCCATCTCAGCCCAGAGAGAAGGTAGGTTACCGGGGCAGTGTAAGAACTACCAACAGAATTCCTTCCTGGCACCTTCCCCGGTGGAGTTGTGCATGGGGTGTGCCTTGGATGAATTTGCCTCCAGCCAAGTCCAAAAGTCAGCGGTTCCCCATCTCAGCCTAGAAAGCAGGTAGCCCACCTTTTGCTGTGTCTTTACACTGGCTACTGATGTAGTGTGAGAACTCCTAACAGAATTCCTTTCTGGCACCTTCCCCAGAGGAGTTGTGCATGGGGTGCGCCTTGGAACAGTTTGTCTCCAGCCGAGTCCAAAGTCAGCGGTTCCCCATCTCAGCCCCGAAAGCAGGTAGCCCATCTTTTGTTAAGTCTTTCAATTGGCTACCTTGGCAGTGTGAGAAATACCAAAAGAATTCCTTTCTGGCACCTTCCCCGGTGCAGTTGTGCATGGGGTGTGCCTTGGAACAGTTTGTCTCCAGCCGAGTCCAAAGTCAGCGGTTCCCCATCTCAGCCCAGAAAGCAGGTAGCGCAACTTTGTTGTGTCTTTCAACTGACTACTGGGGCAGTGTAAGAAATACCAACAGAATTGCTTTCTATCACCATCCGCTGTGGAGTTGTGCATGGGGTGTGCCTTGGAACATTTTGTCTCCATCCAAATCCAAAAGTCAGCGGTTCCCCATCTCAGCCTAGAAAGCTGGTAGCCCACCTTTTGCTGTGTCTTTACACTGGCTACCGGCGTAGTGTGAGAACTCCTAACAGAATTCCTTTCTGGCACCTTCCCCAGTTGAGTTGTACATGAGGTGTGCCTTGGAACAGTTTGTCTCCAGCCGAGTCCAAAGTCAGCGGTTCCCCACCTGTAGCCCAGAAAGCAGGTAGCCCATCTTTTGTTGTGTCTTTCAACTGGCGACCGGGGCAGTGTGAGAACTACCAACAGAATTCTTACCTGGCACCTTCCCCGGTGGAGTTGTGCATGGGGTGTGCCTTGGAACACTTTGTCTCCAGCCAAGTCCAAAAGTCAGTGTTTCCCCATCTCTAGCCCAGAAAGCAGGTAGCCCAACATTTCTTGTGTCTTTCAACTGGATAACGGGGCAGTGTAAGAAATACCAAAAGATTACCTTTCTGTCACTTTCCCCGGTGGAGTTGCACATGGGGTGTGCCTTGGAACAGTTTATCTCCAGCCGAGTCCAAAAGTCAGCTGTTCCCCACCTCAGCCCAGAAAGCAGGTAGACCACCTTTTGCTGTGTCTTTACACTGGCTACCGGCGTAGTGTGAGAACTCCTAACAGAATTCCTTCCTGGCACCTTCCCCGGTGGAGTTGTGCATGGGGTGTGCCTTGGAACAGTTTGTCTCCAGCCGAGTCCAATTGTCAGCGTTTCCCCATCTCAGCCCAGAAAGCAGGTAGCACAACTTTTTTTGTATCTTTGCACTGGCTACTGGGGCATTGTGAGAAGTCCTAACAGAATGCTTACCTGGCACCTTCCCTGGTGGAGTTGTGCATGGGGTGTGCCTTGGAACAGTTTGTCTCCAGCCGAGTCCAAAAGTCAGCAGTTCCCCATCTGAGCCCAGAAAGCAGGTAGCCCAACTTTTGTTGTGTCTTTACACTGGCTACTGGGGCAATGTAAGAACTACCAACAGAATTCCTTTCTGGCACCTTCCATGGTGGAGTTGTGCATGGGGTGTGCCTTGGAACAGTTTGTCTCCATCCGAGTCAAAAAGTCAGCAGTTCCCCATCTCAGCCCAGAAAGCAGGTAGCCCAAGTTTTGTTGTGTCTTTCAACTGGCTACTGGGGCAATGTAAGAACTACCAACAGAATTCCTTTCTGGCACCTCCATGGTGGAGTTGTGCATGGGGTGTGCCTTGGAACAGTTTGTCTACAGCCGAGTCCAAAGTCAGCGTTTCCCCATCTCAGCCAAGAAAGCAGATAGTCCATGTTTTGTTGTGTCTTTCATCTGGCTACAGGGGCAGTAGTGAGAACTACCAACAGAATTCTTACCTGGCACCTTCCCCGGTGGAGTTGTGCATGGGGTGTGCCTTGGATGAATTTGTCTCCAGCCAAGTCCAAAAGTCAGGGGTTCCACATTTCAGCCCAGTATAGCAGGTAGCCCAACTTTTGTTGTGTGTTTTAACTGGCTACCGGCATAGTGTAAGAACTCCTAACAGAATTCCTTTCTGGCTCCTTCCCCAGTGGAGTTGTGCATGGGCTGTGCCTTGGAACAGTTTGTCTCCAGCCGAGTCCAAAAGACAGAGGTTCGCCATCTCAGCCCAGAGAGAAGGTAGCCCACCTTTTGTTGTGTCTTTACAATGGCTACCGGGGCAGTGTGAGAACTACCAACAGAATTCTTCCCTGGCACCTTTCCCGGTGGAGTTGTGCATGGGGTGTGCCTTGGAACAGTTTGTCTCCAGCCAAGTCCAAAAGTCAGCCGTTCCCCATCTCAATCTAGAAATCAGGTAGCCCACCTTTTGCTGTGTCTTTACACTGGCTACCGGCGTAGTGTAAGAACTCCTAACAGAATTTTTTTCTGGCTCCTTCCCCAGTGGAGTTGTGCATGGGCTGTGCCTTGAAACAGTTTGTCTCCAGCCGAGTCCAAAAGTCAGCGTTTCCCCATCTCAGCCCAGAGAGAAGGTAGGTTACCGGGGCAGTGTAAGAACTACCAACAGAATTCCTTCCTGGCACCTTCCCCGGTGGAGTTGTGCATGGGGTGTGCCTTGGATGAATTTGCCTCCAGCCAAGTCCAAAAGTCAGCGGTTCCCCATCTCAGCCTAGAAAGCAGGTAGCCCACCTTTTGCTGTGTCTTTACACTGGCTACTGATGTAGTGTGAGAACTCCTAACAGAATTCCTTTCTGGCACCTTCCCCAGAGGAGTTGTGCATGGGGTGCGCCTTGGAACAGTTTGTCTCCAGCCGAGTCCAAAGTCAGCGGTTCCCCATCTCAGCCCAGAAAGCAGGTAGCCCATCTTTTGTTAAGTCTTTCAATTGGCTACCTTGGCAGTGTGAGAAATACCAAAAGAATTCCTTTCTGGCACCTTCCCCGGTGCAGTTGTGCATGGGGTGTGCCTTGGAACAGTTTGTCTCCAGCCGAGTCCAAAGTCAGCGGTTCCCCATCTCAGCCCAGAAAGCAGGTAGCGCAACTTTGTTGTGTCTTTCAACTGACTACTGGGGCAGTGTAAGAAATACCAACAGAATTGCTTTCTATCACCATCCGCTGTGGAGTTGTGCATGGGGTGTGCCTTGGAACATTTTGTCTCCATCCAAATCCAAAAGTCAGCGGTTCCCCATCTCAGCCTAGAAAGCTGGTAGCCCACCTTTTGCTGTGTCTTTACACTGGCTACCGGCGTAGTGTGAGAACTCCTAACAGAATTCCTTTCTGGCACCTTCCCCAGTTGAGTTGTACATGAGGTGTGCCTTGGAACAGTTTGTCTCCAGCCGAGTCCAAAGTCAGCGGTTCCCCACCTGTAGCCCAGAAAGCAGGTAGCCCATCTTTTGTTGTGTCTTTCAACTGGCGACCGGGGCAGTGTGAGAACTACCAACAGAATTCTTACCTGGCACCTTCCCCGGTGGAGTTGTGCATGGGGTGTGCCTTGGAACACTTTGTCTCCAGCCAAGTCCAAAAGTCAGCGGTTCCCCATCTCTAGCCCAGAAAGCAGGTAGCCCAACATTTCTTGTGTCTTTCAACTGGATAACGGGGCAGTGTAAGAAATACCAAAAGATTTCCTTTCTGGCACTTTCCCCGGTGGAGTTGCACATGGGGTGTGCCTTGGAACAGTTTATCTCCAGCCGAGTCCAAAAGTCAGCTGTTCCCCACCTCAGCCCAGAAAGCAGGTAGACCACCTTTTGCTGTGTCTTTACACTGGCTACCGGCGTAGTGTGAGAACTCCTAACAGAATTCCTTTCTGGCACCTTCCCCGGTGGAGTTGTGCATGGGGTGTGCCTTGGAACAGTTTGTCTCCATCTGAGTCCAATTGTCAGCGTTTCCCCATCTTAGCCCTGAAAGGAGGTAGCACAACTTTTTTTGTATCTTTGCACTGGCTACTGGGGCATTGTGAGAAGTCCTAACAGAATGCTTACCTGGCACCTTCCCTGGTGGAGTTGTGCATGGGGTGTGCCTTGGAACAGTTTGTCTCCAGCCGAGTCCAAAATTCAGCAGTTCCCCATCTCAGCCCAGAAAGCAGGTAGCCCAACTTTTGTTGTGTCTTTACACTGGCTACTGGGGCAATGTAAGAACTACCAACAGAATTCCTTTCTGGCACCTTCCATGGTGGAGTTGTGCATGGGGTGTGCCTTGGAACAGTTTGTCTCCATCCGAGTCCAAAAGTCAGCAGTTCCCCATCTCAGCCCAGAAAGCAGGTAGCCCAAGTTTTGTTGTGTCTTTCAACTGGCTACTGGGGCAATGTAAGAACTACCAACAGAATTCCTTTCTGGCACCTTCCATGGTGGAGTTGTGCATGGGGTGTGCCTTGGAACATTTTGTCTCCCGCCGAGTCCAAAAGTCAGCGGTTCCTCATCTCAGCCCAGAAAGCAGGTAGCCCACCTTTTGCTGTCTCTTTACACTGGCTACCGGCGTAGTGTGAGAACTCCTAACAGAATTCCTTTCTGGCACCTTCCCCGGTGGAGTTGTGCATGGGGTGTGCCTTGGAACAGTTTGTCTACAGCCGAGTCCAAAGTCAGCGTTTCCCCATCTCAGCCAAGAAAGCAGATAGTCCATGTTTTGTTGTGTCTTTCATCTGGCTACAGGGGCAGTAGTGAGAACTACCAACAGAATTCTTACCTGGCACCTTCCCCGGTGGAGTTGTGCATGGGGTGTGCCTTGGATGAATTTGTCTCCAGCCAAGTCCAAAAGTCAGGGGTTCCACATTTCAGCCCAGAAAGCAGGTAGCCCAACTTTTGTTGTGTGTTTTAACTGGCTACCGGCATAGTGTAAGAACTCCTAACAGAATTCCTTTCTGGCTCCTTCCCCAGTGGAGTTGTGCATGGGCTGTGCCTTGGAACAGTTTGTCTCCAGCCGAGTCCAAAAGACAGAGGTTCGCCATCTCAGCCCAGAGAGAAGGTAGCCCACCTTTTGTTGTGTCTTTACAATGGCTACCGGGGCAGTGTGAGAACTACCAACAGAATTCTTCCCTGGCACCTTTCCCGGTGGAGTTGTGCATGGGGTGTGCCTTGGAACAGTTTGTCTCCAGCCAAGTCCAAAAGTCAGCCGTTCCCCATCTCAATCTAGAAATCAGGTAGCCCACCTTTTGCTGTGTCTTTACACTGGCTACTGATGTAGTGTGAGAACTCCTAACAGAATTCCTTTCTGGCACCTTCCCCAGAGGAGTTGTGCATGGGGTGCGCCTTGGAACAGTTTGTCTCCAGCCGAGTCCAAAGTCAGCGGTTCCCCATCTCAGCCCAGAAAGCAGGTAGCCCATCTTTTGTTAAGTCTTTCAATTGGCTACCTTGGCAGTGTGAGAAATACCAAAAGAATTCCTTTCTGGCACCTTCCCCGGTGCAGTTGTGCATGGGGTGTGCCTTGGAACAGTTTGTCTCCAGCCGAGTCCAAAGTCAGCGGTTCCCCATCTCAGCCCAGAAAGCAGGTAGCGCAACTTTGTTGTGTCTTTCAACTGACTACTGGGGCAGTGTAAGAAATACCAACAGAATTGCTTTCTATCACCATCCGCTGTGGAGTTGTGCATGGGGTGTGCCTTGGAACATTTTGTCTCCATCCAAATCCAAAAGTCAGCGGTTCCCCATCTCAGCCTAGAAAGCTGGTAGCCCACCTTTTGCTGTGTCTTTACACTGGCTACCGGCGTAGTGTGAGAACTCCTATCAGAATTCCTTTCTGGCACCTTCCCCAGTTGAGTTGTACATGAGGTGTGCCTTGGAACAGTTTGTCTCCAGCCGAGTCCAAAGTCAGCGGTTCCCCACCTGTAGCCCAGAAAGCAGGTAGCCCATCTTTTGTTGTGTCTTTCAACTGGCAACCGGGGCAGTGTGAGAACTACCAACAGAATTCTTACCTGGCACCTTCCCCGGTGGAGTTGTGCATGGGGTGTGCCTTGGAACACTTTGTCTCCAGCCAAGTCCAAAAGTCAGTGTTTCCCCATCTCTAGCCCAGAAAGCAGGTAGCCCAACATTTCTTGTGTCTTTCAACTGGATAACGGGGCAGTGTAAGAAATACCAAAAGATTTCCTTTCTGGCACTTTCCCCGGTGGAGTTGCACATGGGGTGTGCCTTGGAACAGTTTATCTCCAGCCGAGTCCAAAAGTCAGCTGTTCCCCACCTCAGCCCAGAAAGCAGGTAGACCACCTTTTGCTGTGTCTTTACACTGGCTACCGGCGTAGTGTGAGAACTCCTAACAGAATTCCTTTCTGGCACCTTCCCCGGTGGAGTTGTGCATGGGGTGTGCCTTGGAACAGTTTGTCTCCATCTGAGTCCAATTGTCAGCGTTTCCCCATCTTAGCCCTGAAAGGAGGTAGCCCACCTTTTGCTGTGTCTTTACACTGGCTACTGATGTAGTGTGAGAACTCCTAACAGAATTCCTTTCTGGCACCTTCCATGGTGGAGTTGTGCATGGGGTGTGCCTTGGAACAGTTTGTCTCCATCCGAGTCCAATAGTCAGCAGTTCCCCATCTCAGCCCAGAAAGCAGGTAGCGCAACTTTTGTTGTGCTTTCAACTGGCTTCCGGGGCAATGTAAGAACTACCAACAGAATTCCTTTCTGGCACCTTCAATGGTGGAGTTGTGCATGGGGTGTGCCTTGAAACATTTTGCCTCCAGCCAAGTCCAAAAGTCAGTGGTTCCCCATCTCAGCCTAGAAAGCAGGTAGCCCACCTTTTGCTGTGTCTTTACACTGGCTACTGATGTAGTGTGAGAACTCCTAACAGAATTCCTTCCTGGCACCTTCCCCGGTGGAGTTGTGCATCGGGTGTGCCTTGGAACAGTTTGTCTCCAGCGGAGTCCAAAAGTCAGCGTTTCCCCATCTCAGCCCAGATAGAAGGTAGCCACACTTTTGTTGTGTCTTTCAACTGGCTACCGGGGCAGTGTGAGAACTACCAACAAAATTCCTTCCTGGCACCTTCCCCGGTGGAGTTGTGCATGGGGTGTGCCTTGGAACATTTTATCTGCAGCCAAGTCCAAAATTCAGCGGTTCCCCATCTCAGCCTAGAAAGCAGGTAGCCCACCTTTTGCTGTGTCTTTACACTGGCTACGGGCGTAGTGTGAGTACTCCTAACAGAATTCCTTTCTGGCAGCTTCCCCAGTGGAGTTGTGCATGGGGTGAGCCTTGGAACAGTTTCTTTCCAGCGGAGTCAAAAAGTCAGCGTTTCCCCATCTTCAGCCCTGAAAGCAGGTAGCCCAACTTTTGTTGTGTATTTACACTGGCTACTGGGGCAGTGTGAGAACTACCAACAGAATTCCTTCCTGGCACATTCCCCGGTGCAGTTGTGCATGGGGTGTGCCTTGGAACAGTTTGTCTCTATCCGAGTCCAATCGTCAGCGGTTCCCCATCTCAGCCCAGAAACCAGGTAGCGCAACTTTTGTTGTGCTTTCAACTGGCTTCCGGGGCAATGTAAGAAATACCAACAGAATTCCTTTCTGGCACCTTCCACGGTGGAGTTGTGCATGGGGTGTGCCATGGAACACTTTGTCTCCAGCCAAGTCCAAAAGTCAGTGGTTCCCCATCTCAGCCCAGAAAGCAGGTAGCACACCTTTTGCTGTGTCTTTACACTGGCTACTGATGTAGTGTGAGAACTCCTAACAGAATTCCTTTCTGGCACCTTCCCCAGTGGAGTTGTGCATGGGGTGTGCCTTGGAACATTTTGTCTCCAGTCGAGTCCAAAGTCAGCGGTTCCCCATTTCAGCCCAGAAAGCAGGTAACCCAACTTTTGTTGTGTCTTTCAACTGGCTACTGGGGCAATGTAAGAACTACCAACAGAATTCCTTTCTGGCACCTTCCCCAGTGGAGTTGTGCATGGGGTGTGCCTTGGAACAGTTTGTCTCCATCCGAGTCCAAAAGTCAGCGTTTCCCCATCTCTAGCCCAGAAAGCAGGTAGCCCAAGTTTTGCTGTCTCTTTACACTGGCTACCGGCGTAGTGTGAGAACTCCTATCAGAATTCCTTTCTGGCACCTCCATGGTGGAGTTGTGCATGGGGTGTGCCTTGGAACAGTTTGTCTACAGCCGAGTCCAAAGTCAGCGTATCCCCATCTCAGCCAAGAAAGCAGATAGTCCATGTTTTGTTGTGTCTTTCATCTGGCTACAGGGACAGTAGTGAGAACTACCAACAGAATTCTTACCTGGCACCTCCCCCGGTGGAGCTGTGCATGGGGTGTGCCTTGGATGAATTTGTCTCCAGCCAAGTCCAAAAGTCAGGGGTTCCCCATCTCAGCCCACAAAGCAGGTAGCCCAACTTTTGTTGTGTGTTTTAACTGGCTACCGGCATAGTGTAAGAACTCCTGACAGAATTCCTTTCTGGCTCCTTCCCCAGTGGAGTTGTGCATGGGCTGTGCCTTGGAACAGTTTGTCTCCAGCCGAGTCCAAAAGTCAGCGTTTCCCCATCTCAGCCCAGAGAGAAGGTAGCCCACCTTTTGTTGTGTCTTTACAATGGCTACCGGGGCAGTGTAAGAACTACCAACAGAATTCTTCCCTGGCACCTTTCCCGGTGGAGTTGTGCATGGGGTGTGCCTTGGAACAGTTTGTCTCCAGCCAAGTCCAAAAGTCAGCCGTTCCCCATCTCAATCTAGAAATCAGGTAGCCCACCTTTTGCTGTGTCTTTACACTGGCTACCGGCGTAGTGTAAGAACTCCTAACAGAATTTTTTTCTGGCTCCTTCCCCAGTGGAGTTGTGCATGGGCTGTGCCTTGAAACAGTTTGTCTCCAGCCGAGTCCAAAAGTCAGCGTTTCCCCATCTCAGCCCAGAGAGAAGGTAGGTTACCGGGGCAGTGTAAGAACTACCAACAGAATTCCTTCCTGGCACCTTCCCCGGTGGAGTTGTGCATGGGGTGTGCCTTGGATGAATTTGCCTCCAGCCAAGTCCAAAAGTCAGCGGTTCCCCATCTCAGCCAAGAAAGCAGATAGTCCATGTTTTGTTGTGTCTTTCATCTGGCTACAGGGGCAGTAGTGAGAACTACCAACAGAATTCTTACCTGGCACCTTCCCCAGAGGAGTTGTGCATGGGGTGTGCCTTGGATGAATTTGTCTCCAGCCAAGTCCAAAAGTCAGGGGTTCCACATTTCAGCCCAGAAAGCAGGTAGCCCAACTTTTGTTGTGTGTTTTAACTGGCTACCGGCATAGTGTAAGAACTCCTGACAGAATTCCTTTCTGGCTCCTTCCCCAGTGGAGTTGTGCATGGGCTGTGCCTTGGAACAGTTTGTCTCCAGCCGAGTCCAAAAGACAGAGGTTCGCCATCTCAGCCCAGAGAGAAGGTAGCCCACCTTTTGTTGTGTCTTTACAATGGCTACCGGGGCAGCGTGAGAACTACCAACAGAATTCTTCCCTGGCACCTTTCCCGGTGGAGTTGTGCATGGGGTGTGCCTTGGAACAGTTTGTCTCCAGCCAAGTCCAAAAGTCAGCCGTTCCCCATCTCAATCTAGAAATCAGGTAGCCCACCTTTTGCTGTGTCTTTACACTGGCTACCGGCGTAGTGTAAGAACTCCTAACAGAATTTTTTTCTGGCTCCTTCCCCAGTGGAGTTGTGCATGGGCTGTACCTTGAAACAGTTTGTCTCCAGCCGAGTCCAAAAGTCAGCGTTTCCCCATCTCAGCCCAGAGAGAAGGTAGGTTACCGGGGCAGTGTAAGAACTACCAACAGAATTCCTTCCTGGCACCTTCCCCGGTGGAGTTGTGCATGGGGTGTGCCTTGGATGAATTTGCCTCCAGCCAAGTCCAAAAGTCAGCGGTTCCCCATCTCAGCCTAGAAAGCAGGTAGCCCACCTTTTGCTGTGTCTTTACACTGGCTACTGATGTAGTGTGAGAACTCCTAACAGAATTCCTTTCTGGCATCTTCCCCAGTGGAGTTGTGCATGGGGTGAGCCTTGGAACAGTTTCTTTCCAGCGGAGTCAAAAAGTAGCGTTTCCCCAACTCTAGCCCAGAAAGCAGGTAGCACAACATTTCTTGTGTCTTTCAACTGGCTACTGGGGCATTGTGAGAACTCCTAACAGAATGCTTAGCTGGCGCCTTCCCCGGTGCAGTTATGCATGAGGTGTGCCTTGGAACATTTTGTCTCCAGCCGAGTCCAAAAGTCAGCTGTTCCCTATCTCAGCCCTGAAAGCAGGAAGCACAACATTTCTTGTGTCTTTACACTGGCTACCAGGGCTGTGTGAGAACTCCTAACAGAATGCTTACCTGGCACCTTCCCCGGTGCAGTTGTGCATGGGGTGTGCCTTGGAACAGTTTGTCTCCAGCTGAGTCCAAAAGTCATAGTTTCCCCATCTCATCCCAGAGAGAAGGTAGCCCAACTTTTGTTCTGTCTTTACAATGGCTACAGGGGCAGTGTGAGAACTACCAACAGAATTTTACCTGGCACCTTCCCAAGTGGAGTTGTGCATGGGGCGTGCCTTGGAGCATTTTGTCTCCAGCCAGGTCCAAAAGTCAGCGGTTCCCCATCTCAGCCCAGAAAGCAGGTAGCCCAACTTTTGTTGTGTCTTTCAACTGGCTACTGGGGCACTGTGAGAACTACCAACAGAATTTTTTCCTGGCACCTTCCCCGGTGGAGTTGTGCATGGGGTGTGCCTTGGAACATTTTGTCTACGGCCGAGTCCAAAACTCACCGGTTCCCCATCTCTAGCCCAGAAAGCAGGTAGCCCACCTTTTGTTGTGTCTTTCAACTGGCTACTGGGGCAGTGTGAGAACTCCTAACACAATTCCTTTCTGGGGCCTTCCCCCGTGGAGTTGTGCATGGGGTGTGCCTTCGAACATTTTGTCCAAACTCCTGCCAAGTCCAAAAGTCAGCGGTTCCCCATCTCAGCCCAGAAAGCAGGTAGCCCACCTTTTTCTGTGTCTTTACACTGGCTACTGATATAGTGTGAGAACTCCTAACAGAATTCCTTTCTGGCACCATCCCCAGTGGAGTTGTGCATGGGGTGTGCCTTGGAACAGTTTGTCTCCAGCCGAGTCCAAAAGTCAGTGGTTCCCCATCTCAATCTAGAAAGCAGGTAGCCCAACTTTTTTTGTGTCTTTGCACTGGCTACTGGCGTAGTGTGAGAACTCCTAACAGAATTCCTTGCTGGCACCTTCCCCAGTGGAGATGTGCATGGGGTGTGCCTTGGAACAGATTGTCTACAGACAAGTCCAAAAGTCAGCGGTTCCTCATCTCAGCCTAGAAAGCAGGTAGAACAACTTTTGTTGTGTCTTTACACTGGCTGCTGATGTAGTGTGAGAACTCCTAACAGAATTCCTTTCTGGCACCTTCCCCAGTGGAGTTGTGCATGGGGTGTGCCTTGGAACAGTTTGTCTCCAGCCGAGTCCAAAGTCAGCGGTTCCCCATCTCAGCCCAGAAAGCAGGTAGCCCAACTTTTTTTGTGTCTTTGCACTGGCTACTGGGGTAGTGTGAGAACTACCAACAGAATTCTTCCCTGGCACCTTCCCTGGTGGAGTTGTGCATGGGGTGTGCCTTGGAACAGTTTGTCTCCATCCGAGTCCAATAGTCAGCAGTTCCCCATCTCAGCCCAGAAAGCAGGTAGCGCAACTTTTGTTGTGCTTTCAACTGGCTTCCGGGGCAATGTAAGAACTACCAACAGAATTCCTTTCTGGCACCTTCCATGGTGGAGTTGTGCATGGGGTGTGCCTTGGAACATTTTGCCTCCAGCCAAGTCCAAAAGTCAGCGGTTCCCCATCTCAGCCTAGAAAGCAGGTAGCCCACCTTTTGCTGTGTCTTTACACTGGCTACTGATGTAGTGTGAGAACTCCTAACAGAATTCCTTTCTGGAACCTTCCCCAGTGGAGTTGTGCATGGGGTGTGCCTTGGAACATTTTGTCTCCAGTCGAGTCCAAAGTCAGCGGTTCCCCATTTCAGCCCAGAAAGCAGGTAACCCAACTTTTGTTGTGTCTTTCAACTGGCTACTGGGGCACTGTGAGAACTACCAACAGAATTCTTACCTGGCACCTTCCCCGGTGGAGTTGTGCATGGGGTGTGCCTTGGAACATTTTGTCTACGGCCGAGTCCAAAACTCACCGGTTCCCCATCTCTAGCCCAGAAAGCAGGTAGCCCACCTTTTGTTGTGTCTTTCAACTGGCTACTGGGGCAGTGTGAGAACTCCTAACACAATTCCTTTCTGGGGCCTTCCCCCGTGGAGTTGTGCATGGGGTGTGCCTTCGAACATTTTGTCCAAACTCCAGCCAAGTCCAAAAGTCAGCGGTTCCCCATCTCAGCCCAGAAAGCAGGTAGCCCACCTTTTTCTGTGTCTTTACACTGGCTACTGATATAGTGTGAGAACTCCTAACAGAATTCCTTTCTGGCACCATCCCCAGTGGAGTTGTGCATGGGGTGTGCCTTGGAACAGTTTGTCTCCCGCCGAGTCCAAAAGTCAGTGGTTCCCCATCTCAATCTAGAAAGCAGGTAGCCCAACTTTTTTTGTGTCTTTGCACTGGCTACTGGCGTAGTGTGAGAACTCCTAACAGAATTCCTTGCTGGCACCTTCCCCAGTGGAGATGTGCATGGGGTGTGCCTTGGAACAGATTGTCTACAGACAAGTCCAAAAGTCAGCGGTTCCTCATCTCAGCCTAGAAAGCAGGTAGAACAACTTTTGTTGTGTCTTTACACTGGCTACTGATGTAGTGTGAGAACTCCTAACAGAATTCCTTTCTGGCACCTTCCCCAGAGGAGTTGTGCATGGGGTGTGCCTTGGAACAGTTTGTCTCCAGCCGAGTCCAAAGTCAGCGGTTCCCCATCTCAGCCCAGAAAGCAGGTAGCCCAACTTTTTTTGTGTCTTTGCACTGGCTACTGGGGTAGTGTGAGAACTACCAACAGAATTCTTACCTGGCACCTTCCCCGGTGGAGTTGTGCATGGGGTGTGCCTTGGAACAGTTTGTCTCCATCCGAGTCCAATAGTCAGCAGTTCCCCATCTCAGCCCAGAAAGCAGGTAGCGCAACTTTTGTTGTGCTTTCAACTGGCTTCCGGGGCAATGTAAGAACTACCAACAGAATTCCTTTCTGGCACCTTCCATGGTGGAGTTGTGCATGGGGTGTGCCTTGGAACATTTTGCCTCCAGCCAAGTCCAAAAGTCAGCGGTTCCCCATCTCAGCCCAGAAAGCAGGTAGCCCACCTTTTGCTGTGTCTTTACACTGGCTACTGATGTAGTGTGAGAACTCCTAACAGAATTCCTTTCTGGAACCTTCCCCAGTGGAGTTGTGCATGGGGTGTGCCTTGGAACATTTTGTCTCCAGTCGAGTCCAAAGTCAGCGGTTCCCCATTTCAGCCCAGAAAGCAGGTAACCCGACTTTTGTTGTGTCTTTCAACTGGCTACTGGGGCACTGTGAGAACTACCAACAGAATTTTTTCCTGGCACCTTCCCCGGTGGAGTTGTGCATGGGGTGTGCCTTGGAACATTTTGTCTACGGCCGAGTCCAAAACTCACCGGTTCCCCATCTCTAGCCCAGAAAGCAGGTAGCCCACCTTTTGTTGTGTCTTTCAACTGGCTACTGGGGCAGTGTGAGAACTCCTAACACAATTCCTTTCTGGGGCCTTCCCCCGTGGAGTTGTGCATGGGGTGTGCCTTCGAACATTTTGTCCAAACTCCAGCCAAGTCCAAAAGTCAGCGGTTCCCCATCTCAGCCCAGAAAGCAGGTAGCCCACCTTTTTCTGTGTCTTTACACTGGCTACTGATATAGTGTGAGAACTCCTAACAGAATTCCTTTCTGGCACCATCCCCAGTGGAGTTGTGCATGGGGTGTGCCTTGGAACAGTTTGTCTCCAGCCGAGTCCAAAAGTCAGTGGTTCCCCATCTCAATCTAGAAAGCAGGTAGCCCAACTTTTTTTGTGTCTTTGCACTGGCTACTGGCGTAGTGTGAGAACTCCTAACAGAATTCCTTGCTGGCACCTTCCCCAGTGGAGATGTGCATGGGGTGTGCCTTGGAACAGATTGTCTACAGACAAGTCCAAAAGTCAGCGGTTCCTCATCTCAGCCTAGAAAGCAGGTAGAACAACTTTTGTTGTGTCTTTACACTGGCTACTGATGTAGTGTGAGAACTCCTAACAGAATTCCTTTCTGGCACCTTCCCCAGTGGAGTTGTGCATGGGGTGTGCCTTGGAACAGTTTGTCTCCAGCCGAGTCCAAAGTCAGCGGTTCCCCATCTCAGCCCAGAAAGCAGGTAGCCCAACTTTTTTTGTGTCTTTGCACTGGCTACTGGGGTAGTGTGAGAACTACCAACAGAATTCTTACCTGGCACCTTCCCCGGTGGAGTTGTGCATGGGGTGTGCCTTGGAACAGTTTGTCTCCATCCGAGTCCAATAGTCAGCAGTTCCCCATCTCAGCCCAGAAAGCAGGTAGCGCAACTTTTGTTGTGCTTTCAACTGGCTTCCGGGGCAATGTAAGAACTACCAACAGAATTCCTTTCTGGCACCTTCCATGGTGGAGTTGTGCATGGGGTGTGCCTTGGAACATTTTGCCTCCAGCCAAGTCCAAAAGTCAGCGGTTCCCCATCTCAGCCTAGAAAGCAGGTAGCCCACCTTTTGCTGTGTCTTTACACTGGCTACTGATGTAGTGTGAGAACTCCTAACAGAATTCCTTCCTGGCACCTTCCCCGGTGGAGTTGTGCATCGGGTGTGCCTTGGAACAGTTTGTCTCCAGCGGAGTCCAAAAGTCAGCGTTTCCCCATCTCAGCCCAGATAGAAGGTAGCCACACTTTTGTTGTGTCTTTCAACTGGCTACCGGGGCAGTGTGAGAACTACCAACAAAATTCCTTCCTGGCACCTTCCCCGGTGGAGTTGTGCATGGGGTGTGCCTTGGAACATTTTATCTGCAGCCAAGTCCAAAATTCAGCGGTTCCCCATCTCAGCCTAGAAAGCAGGTAGCCCACCTTTTGCTGTGTCTTTACACTGGCTACGGGCGTAGTGTGAGTACTCCTAACAGAATTCCTTTCTGGCAGCTTCCCCAGTGGAGTTGTGCATGGGGTGAGCCTTGGAACAGTTTCTTTCCAGCGGAGTCAAAAAGTCAGCGTTTCCCCATCTTCAGCCCTGAAAGCAGGTAGCCCAACTTTTGTTGTGTATTTACACTGGCTACTGGGGCAGTGTGAGAACTACCAACAGAATTCCTTCCTGGCACCTTCCCCGGTGCAGTTGTGCATGGGGTGTGCCTTGGAACAGTTTGTCTCTATACGAGTCCAATCGTCAGCGGTTCCCCATCTCAGCCCAGAAAGCAGGTAGCGCAACTTTTGTTGTGCTTTCAACTGGCTTCCGGGGCAATGTAAGAAATACCAACAGAATTCCTTTCTGGCACCTTCCACGGTGGAGTTGTGCATGGGGTGTGCCATGGAACACTTTGTCTCCAGCCAAGTCCAAAAGTCAGTGGTTCCCCATCTCAGCCCAGAAAGCAGGTAGCACACCTTTTGCTGTGTCTTTACACTGGCTACTGGGGTAGTGTGAGAACTACCAACAGAATTCTTACCTGGCACCTTCCCCGGTGGAGTTGTGCATGGGGTGTGCCTTGGAACATTTTGTCTCCAGTCGAGTCCAAAGTCAGCGGTTCCCCATTTCAGCCCAGAAAGCAGGTAACCCAACTTTTGTTGTGTCTTTCAACTGGCTACTGGGGCAATGTAAGAACTACCAACAGAATTCTTACCTGGCACCTTCCCCAGTGGAGTTGTGCATGGGGTGTGCCTTGGAACAGTTTGTCTCCATCCGAGTCCAAAAGTCAGCGTTTCCCCATCTCTAGCCCAGAAAGCAGGTAGCCCAAGTTTTGCTGTCTCTTTACACTGGCTACCGGCGTAGTGTGAGAACTCCTAACAGAATTCCTTTCTGGCACCTCCATGGTGGAGTTGTGCATGGGGTGTGCCTTGGAACAGTTTGTCTACAGCCGAGTCCAAAGTCAGCGTATCCCCATCTCAGCCAAGAAAGCAGATAGTCCATGTTTTGTTGTGTCTTTCATCTGGCTACAGGGACAGTAGTGAGAACTACCAACAGAATTCTTACCTGGCACCTCCCCCGGTGGAGCTGTGCATGGGGTGTGCCTTGGATGAATTTGTCTCCAGCCAAGTCCAAAAGTCAGGGGTTCCCCATCTCAGCCCACAAAGCAGGTAGCCCAACTTTTGTTGTGTGTTTTAACTGGCTACCGGCATAGTGTAAGAACTCCTGACAGAATTCCTTTCTGGCTCCTTCCCCAGTGGAGTTGTGCATGGGCTGTGCCTTGGAACAGTTTGTCTCCAGCCGAGTCCAAAAGTCAGCGTTTCCCCATCTCAGCCCAGAGAGAAGGTAGCCCACCTTTTGTTGTGTCTTTACAATGGCTACCGGGGCAGTGTGAGAACTACCAACAGAATTCTTCCCTGGCACCTTTCCCGGTGGAGTTGTGCATGGGGTGTGCCTTGGAACAGTTTGTCTCCAGCCAAGTCCAAAAGTCAGCCGTTCCCCATCTCAATCTAGAAATCAGGTAGCCCACCTTTTGCTGTGTCTTTACACTGGCTACCGGCGTAGTGTAAGAACTCCTAACAGAATTTTTTTCTGGCTCCTTCCCCAGTGGAGTTGTGCATGGGCTGTGCCTTGAAACAGTTTGTCTCCAGCCGAGTCCAAAAGTCAGCGTTTCCCCATCTCAGCCCAGAGAGAAGGTAGGTTACCGGGGCAGTGTAAGAACTACCAACAGAATTCCTTCCTGGCACCTTCCCCGGTGGAGTTGTGCATGGGGTGTGCCTTGGATGAATTTGCCTCCAGCCAAGTCCAAAAGTCAGCGGTTCCCCATCTCAGCCTAGAAAGCAGGTAGCCCACCTTTTGCTGTGTCTTTACACTGGCTACTGATGTAGTGTGAGAACTCCTAACAGAATTCCTTTCTGGCATCTTCCCCAGTGGAGTTGTGCATGGGGTGAGCCTTGGAACAGTTTCTTTCCAGCGGAGTCAAAAAGTAGCGTTTCCCCAACTCTAGCCCAGAAAGCAGGTAGCACAACATTTCTTGTGTCTTTCAACTGGCTACTGGGGCATTGTGAGAACTCCTAACAGAATGCTTAGCTGGCACCTTCCCCGGTGCAGTTATGCATGAGGTGTGCCTTGGAACATTTTGTCTCCAGCCGAGTCCAAAAGTCAGCTGTTCCCTATCTCAGCCCTGAAAGCAGGAAGCACAACATTTCTTGTGTCTTTACACTGGCTACCAGGGCTGTGTGAGAACTCCTAACAGAATGCTTACCTGGCACCTTCCCCGGTGCAGTTGTGCATGGGGTGTGCCTTGGAATAGTTTGTCTCCAGCTGAGTCCAAAAGTCATAGTTTCCCCATCTCATCCCAGAGAGAAGGTAGCCCAACTTTTGTTCTGTCTTTACAATGGCTACCGGGGCAGTGTGAGAACTACCAACAGAATTTTACCTGGCACCTTCCCAAGTGGAGTTGTGCATGGGGCGTTCCTTGGAGCATTTTGTCTCCAGCCAGGTCCAAAAGTCAGCGGTTCCCCATCTCAGCCCAGAAAGCAGGTAGCCCAACTTTTGTTGTGTCTTTCAACTGGCTACAGGGGCAGTGTGAGAACTACCAACAGAATTCCTTCCTGGCACCTTCCCCGGTGGAGTTGTGCATGGGGTGTGCCTTGGAACAGTTTGTCTCCAGCCGCGTCCAAAAGTCAGCGGTTCCCCATCTCAGCCCAGAGAGAAGGTAGCCCAACTTTTGTTGTGTCTTTACACTGGCTACTGGGGCAGTTAGAGAACTACCAACAGAATTCTTACCTGGCACCTTCCACGGTGCCGTTGTGCATGGGGTGTGCCTTGGAACAGTTTGTCTCCATCCGAGTCCAATAGTCAGCAGTTCCCCATCTCAGCCAAGAAGGCAGGTAGCCCAACTTCTGTTGTGTCTTTCAACTGGCTACCGGGGCAATGTAAGATCTACCAACAGAATTCCTTTCTGGCACCTTCCATTGTGGAGTTGTGCATGGGGTGAGCTTTGGAACATTTTGTCTCCAGCCAAGTCCAAAAGTCAGCGATTCCCCATCTCAGCATAGAAAGCAGGTAGCCCACCTTTTGCTGTGTCTTTACATTGGATACTGATGTAGTGTGAGAACTCCTAACAGAATTCCTTTCTGGCACCTTCCCCAGAGGAGTTGTGCATGGGGTGCGCCTTGGAACAGTTTGTCTCCAGCCGAGTCTGTTGGGGCTCTTGCTGTATTGAATGATTATACTGAACTCTGAAGCAAGTGGAAAATTACTGAAGAAATAAGACGAGGTTACGGCCAGAACAGTGGGATGAAGAAAAAGGAGCAAATTGCAGATGTTTGCACAAAACCAAGGCCAACGGGACGTGATAAGAGGAGCTGGGAAACCGCAGAAAGGAGCCTACGTGCCAGATCAAGCAGAAACAGAAATCTTCCCAGTAAACAATTGTTAACCAATCATATTATTATACGCTTGTAAAATAGCCAACCACATTATTGCACGCTTATAGAATGCCTTATAAAAGTCTACCTGGTTTGTACAATAAACGGATCAGATCTTGAACTCTGTGAGTATTTGAATCTGACTCCCGCTCGCCCGAAATGCCCGCAGCATCTGGTGACCCCGACGTGATCCGATGAGGGTCGACAGGATCGGTTAAAAGTCAGGAAGATTCATTAAGGATCGTGTTACAAGCTGCGGAGCCGGCGAGGATCCTGCTGCCAGCGGAGAGAGAGCTGGGCGCCCGAAGAAAGGCGGAACGTGCACGGCTGACCGGTGAGTCAGGAAATTTAAGCAGGATGGGAATCACTGCATCAGTGGTGGAAAAAGCAATCGTAGACAGTTTGATGAAACTGGCAGAAAAAACTGAAACGCCAGTCTCACGGCAGGCAGTAGTTGATCTGCTATGTTGGAGTCGCCGCCGTGGTTACCTTGCTTCTACGCAAGATGTATATAATAATGAAACATGGAAGAAAGTAGGAGAGGACTTATGGGAATCTGTGCAAGTTGGGACTAAGGGGGTAAAGACTTTGGCTCGCACGTATCGAGCTGTACGGGGTATGGTCGCACAATTACCACCCTGGTGTCCTGAAAAGGAACAAGCGGCGAGCGGCGGCGTGCGGCCCGGCAGGCCCCGTCCCGGCCGCGGTTTCTCTCCAAGGCGGCACCCCCCCCCTCCACCCCTCCACCCCCCCCCCCTCCGATCGGCGCCATGGCGATGCAAGCGGCCAAGCGAGCTAACATCTGGCTGCCCCCAGAGGTCAATCGGATCCTTTATATTCGGAACCTGCCGTATAAAATCACAGCGGAGGAAACGTATGATATTTTTGGGAAATACGGACCTATTCGACAAATCAGAGTTGGAAACTCTCCTGAAACAAGAGGAACAGCTTAAGCTTCTCAAGGAAAAATACGGACTTGATTACAAACACACACCCCCCCCCCCAAAAAAAAAAAAAAAAAAAAAAGAAAGAAAAAAAAAAGAGAAAATAGAAAAAAAAAAAAGAAAGAAAAAAACAAGAAAGAAAAAAAAAGAGAAAAAAAAAAAAGAAAAAAGAAAAAAAAATAGAAAGAAAAAGAAAAAAAAAAAGAAAGGAAAAAAAAGGAAAAAAAAGAAAAAAGAAAAAAAAAGAAAGGAAAAAAAGAGAAAAAAAGAAAGAAAAAAGAAAAAAAAAGAAAGAAAAAAGAAAAAAAAAGAAAGGAAAAAGAAAAAAAAAAAGAAAAAAAAAGAAAAAAAAAGAAAGAAAAAAAGAAAAAAAAAAGAAAAAAGAAAAAAAAGAGAAAAAAATGAAAAAAAAAAGAAGAGAAAAAAAAAGAAAAAAGAAAGAAAGAAAAAAAAAGAAAGAAAAAAAAAGGAAAGAAAAAAAAAGAAAAAAGAAAAAAAAAAAGAAAAAAAAAAGGAAAAAAAAGGAAAAAAGAAAGTGCTTCAGATGTCACCTACAAGAAATGCGTTTCTGCTTTGAACTAGCTTTTGAGCCTTTGGGAGTAAACTATACGGCTATAAATCAATCATATTGGGGTTGGTTAGATAAGAAGTATAATGACATGAATCATGGCCTTGGAGATAACTGTACCTGGTGGAATACTACACTTGTTAAAAATATGTACAGTTGATTTACCATTTAAATGTATCAATTTATTTACCTCAACAAGAATTGAGGGTGGTTGAGGGATTTATTGAAACAAGGTCTGTCTATATTGTTGTTTGTTATTCTTTTGTTACTTTTAGTGCCTTGCCTTTTACAATGTTTTCAGAGCTGTGTGGAACGCAGTATTAATGCTGTATTTAAAAAGAAAGGGGGAGGTGTTGGGGCTCTTGCTGTATTGAATGATTATACTGAACTCTGAAGCAAGTGGAAAAATACTGAAGAAATAAGACGAGGTTACGGCCAGAACAGTGGGATGAAGAAAAAGGAGCAAATTGCAGATGTTTGCACAAAACCAAGGCCAACGGGACGTGATAAGAGGAGCTGGGAAACCGCAGAAAGGAGCCTACGTGCCAGATCAAGCAGAAACAGAAATCTTCCCAGTAAACAATTGTTAACCAATCATATTATTATACGCTTGTAAAATAGCCAACCACATTATTGCACGCTTATAGAATGCCTTATAAAAGTCTACCTGGTTTGTACAATAAACGGATCAGATCTTGAACTCTGTGAGTATTTGAATCTGACTCCCGCTCGCCCGAAATGCCCGCAGCACGAGTCCAAAGTCAGCGGTTCCCCATCTCAGCCCAGAAAGCAGGTAGCCCATCTTTTGTTAAGTCTTTCAATTGGCTACCTTGGCAGTGTAAGAAATACCAAAAGATTTCCTTTCTGGCACTTTCCCCGGTGGAGTTGCACATGGGGTGTGCCTTGGAACAGTTTATCTCCAGCCGAGTCCAAAAGTCAGCTGTTCCCCACCTCAGCCCAGAAAGCAGGTAGCCCAACTTTTGCTGTGTCTTTACACTGGCTACCGGCGTAGTGTGAGAACTCCTAACAGAATTCCTTTCTGGCACCTTCCCCGGTGGAGTTGTGCATGGGGTGTGCCTTGGAACAGTTTGTCTCCATTTGAGTCCAATTGTCAGCGTTTCCCCATCTTAGCCCTGAAAGGAGGTAGCACAACTTTTTTTGTATCTTTGCACTGGCTACTGGGGCATTGTGAGAACTCCTAACAGAATGCTTACCTGGCACCTTCCCTGGTGGAGTTGTGCATGGGGTGTGCCTTGGAACAGTTTGTCTCCAGCCGAGTCCAAAAGTCAGCAGTTCCCCATCTGAGCCCAGAAAGCAGGTAGCCCAACTTTTGTTGTGTCTTTTCACTGGCTACTGGGGTAGTGTGAGAACTACCAACAGAATTCTTACCTGGCACCTTCCCCGGTGGAGTTGTGCATGGGGTGTGCCTTGGAACAGTTTGTCTCCATCCGAGTCCAAAAGTCAGCAGTTCCCCATCTCAGCCCAGAAAGCAGGTAGCCCAAGTTTTGTTGTGTCTTTCAACTGGCTACTGGGGCAATGTAAGAACTACCAACAGAATTCCTTTCTGGCACCTTCCATGGTGGAGTTGTGCATGGGGTGTGCCTTGGAACATTTTGTCTCCCGCCGAGTCCAAAAGTCAGCGGTTCCTCATCTCAGCCCAGAAAGCAGGTAGCCCACCTTTTGCTGTCTCTTTACACTGGCTACCGGCGTAGTGTGAGAACTCCTAACAGAATTCCTTTCTGGCACCTCCATGGTGGAGTTGTGCATGGGGTGTGCCTTGGAACAGTTTGTCTACAGCCGAGTCCAAAGTCAGCGTTTCCCCATCTCAGCCAAGAAAGCAGATAGTCCATGTTTTGTTGTGTCTTTCATCTGGCTACAGGGGCAGTAGTGAGAACTACCAACAGAATTCTTACCTGGCACCTTCCCCGGTGGAGTTGTGCATGGGGTGTGCCTTGGATGAATTTGTCTCCAGCCAAGTCCAAAAGTCAGGGGTTCCACATTTCAGCCCAGAAAGCAGGTAGCCCAACTTTTGTTGTGTGTTTTAACTGGCTACCGGCATAGTGTAAGAACTCCTAACAGAATTCCTTTCTGGCTCCTTCCCCAGTGGAGTTGTGCATGGGCTGTGCCTTGGAACAGTTTGTCTCCAGCCGAGTCCAAAAGACAGAGGTTCGCCATCTCAGCCCAGAGAGAAGGTAGCCCACCTTTTGTTGTGTCTTTACAATGGCTACCGGGGCAGCGTGAGAACTACCAACAGAATTCTTCCCTGGCACCTTTCCCGGTGGAGTTGTGCATGGGGTGTGCCTTGGAACAGTTTGTCTCCAGCCAAGTCCAAAAGTCAGCCGTTCCCCATCTCAATCTAGAAATCAGGTAGCCCACCTTTTTCTGTGTCTTTACACTGGCTACCGGCGTAGTGTAAGAACTCCTAACAGAATTTTTTTCTGGCTCCTTCCCCAGTGGAGTTGTGCATGGGCTGTGCCTTGAAACAGTTTGTCTCCAGCCGAGTCCAAAAGTCAGCGTTTCCCCATCTCAGCCCAGAGAGAAGGTAGGTTACCGGGGCAGTGTAAGAACTACCAACAGAATTCCTTCCTGGCACCTTCCCCGGTGGAGTTGTGCATGGGGTGTGCCTTGGATGAATTTGCCTCCAGCCAAGTCCAAAAGTCAGCGGTTCCCCATCTCAGCCTAGAAAGCAGGTAGCCCACCTTTTGCTGTGTCTTTACACTGGCTACTGATGTAGTGTGAGAACTCCTAACAGAATTCCTTTCTGGCACCTTCCCCAGAGGAGTTGTGCATGGGGTGCGCCTTGGAACAGTTTGTCTCCAGCCGAGTCCAAAGTCAGCGGTTCCCCATCTCAGCCCCGAAAGCAGGTAGCCCATCTTTTGTTAAGTCTTTCAATTGGCTACCTTGGCAGTGTGAGAAATACCAAAAGAATTCCTTTCTGGCACCTTCCCCGGTGCAGTTGTGCATGGGGTGTGCCTTGGAACAGTTTGTCTCCAGCCGAGTCCAAAGTCAGCGGTTCCCCATCTCAGCCCAGAAAGCAGGTAGCGCAACTTTGTTGTGTCTTTCAACTGACTACTGGGGCAGTGTAAGAAATACCAACAGAATTGCTTTCTATCACCATCCGCTGTGGAGTTGTGCATGGGGTGTGCCTTGGAACATTTTGTCTCCATCCAAATCCAAAAGTCAGCGGTTCCCCATCTCAGCCTAGAAAGCTGGTAGCCCACCTTTTGCTGTGTCTTTACACTGGCTACCGGCGTAGTGTGAGAACTCCTAACAGAATTCCTTTCTGGCACCTTCCCCAGTTGAGTTGTACATGAGGTGTGCCTTGGAACAGTTTGTCTCCAGCCGAGTCCAAAGTCAGCGGTTCCCCACCTCTACCCCAGAAAGCAGGTAGCCCATCTTTTGTTGTGTCTTTCAACTGGCTACCGGGGCAGTGTGAGAACTACCAACAGAATTCTTACCTGGCACCTTCCCCGGTGGAGTTGTGCATGGGGTGTGCCTTGGAACATTTTGTCTCCAGCCAAGTCCAAAAGTCAGTGTTTCCCCATCTCTAGCCCAGAAAGCAGGTAGCCCAACATTTCTTGTGTCTTTCAACTGGATAACGGGGCAGTGTAAGAAATACCAAAAGATTTCCTTTCTGGCACTTTCCCCGGTGGAGTTGCACATGGGGTGTGCCTTGGAACAGTTTATCTCCAGCCGAGTCCAAAAGTCAGCTGTTCCCCACCTCAGCCCAGAAAGCAGGTAGACCACCTTTTGCTGTGTCTTTACACTGGCTACCGGCGTAGTGTGAGAACTCCTAACAGAATTCCTTTCTGGCACCTTCCCCGGTGGAGTTGTGCATGGGGTGTGCCTTGGAACAGTTTGTCTCCATCTGAGCCCAATTGTCAGCGTTTCCCCATCTTAGCCCTGAAAGGAGGTAGCACAACTTTTTTTGTATCTTTGCACTGGCTACTGGGGCATTGTGAGAAGTCCTAACAGAATGCTTACCTGGCACCTTCCCTGGTGGAGTTGTGCATGGGGTGTGCCTTGGAACAGTTTGTCTCCAGCCGAGTCCAAAAGTCAGCAGTTCCCCATCTGAGCCCAGAAAGCAGGTAGCCCAACTTTTGTTGTGTCTTTACACTGGCTACTGGGGCAATGTAAGAACTACCAACAGAATTCCTTTCTGGCACCTTCCATGGTGGAGTTGTGCATGGGGTGTGCCTTGGAACAGTTTGTCTCCATCCGAGTCCAAAAGTCAGCAGTTCCCCATCTCAGCCCAGAAAGCAGGTAGCCCAAGTTTTGTTGTGTCTTTCAACTGGCTACTGGGGCAATGTAAGAACTACCAACAGAATTCCTTTCTGGCACCTTCCATGGTGGAGTTGTGCATGGGGTGTGCCTTGGAACATTTTGTATCCCGCCGAGTCCAAAAGTCAGCGGTTCCTCATCTCAGCCCAGAAAGCAGGTAGCCCACCTTTTGCTGTCTCTTTACACTGGCTACCGGCGTAGTGTGAGAACTCCTAACAGAATTCCTTTCTGGCACCTCCATGGTGGAGTTGTGCATGGGGTGTGCCTTGGAACAGTTTGTCTACAGCCGAGTCCAAAGTCAGCGTTTCCCCATCTCAGCCAAGAAAGCAGATAGTCCATGTTTTGTTGTGTCTTTCATCTGGCTACAGGGGCAGTAGTGAGAACTACCAACAGAATTCTTACCTGGCACCTTCCCCGGTGGAGTTGTGCATGGGGTGTGCCTTGGATGAATTTGTCTCCAGCCAAGTCCAAAAGTCAGGGGTTCCACATTTCAGCCCAGAAAGCAGGTAGCCCAACTTTTGTTGTGTGTTTTAACTGGCTACCGGCATAGTGTAAGAACTCCTAACAGAATTCCTTTCTGGCTCCTTCCCCAGTGGAGTTGTGCATGGGCTGTGCCTTGGAACAGTTTGTCTCCAGCCGAGTCCAAAAGACAGAGGTTCGCCATCTCAGCCCAGAGAGAAGGTAGCCCACCTTTTGTTGTGTCTTTACAATGGCTACCGGGGCAGTGTGAGAACTACCAACAGAATTCTTCCCTGGCACCTTTCCCGGTGGAGTTGTGCATGGGGTGTGCCTTGGAACAGTTTGTCTCCAGCCAAGTCCAAAAGTCAGCCGTTCCCCATCTCAATCTAGAAATCAGGTAGCCCACCTTTTGCTGTGTCTTTACACTGGCTACCGGCGTAGTGTAAGAACTCCTAACAGAATTTTTTTCTGGCTCCTTCCCCAGTGGAGTTGTGCATGGGCTGTGCCTTGAAACAGTTTGTCTCCAGCCGAGTCCAAAAGTCAGCGTTTCCCCATCTCAGCCCAGAGAGAAGGTAGGTTACCGGGGCAGTGTAAGAACTACCAACAGAATTCCTTCCTGGCACCTTCCCCGGTGGAGTTGTGCATGGGGTGTGCCTTGGATGAATTTGCCTCCAGCCAAGTCCAAAAGTCAGCGGTTCCCCATCTCAGCCTAGAAAGCAGGTAGCCCACCTTTTGCTGTGTCTTTACACTGGCTACTGATGTAGTGTGAGAACTCCTAACAGAATTCCTTTCTGGCACCTTCCCCAGTGGAGTTGTGCATGGGGTGTGCCTTGGAACATTTTGTCTCCAGCCGAGTCCAAAGTCAGCGGTTCCCCATCTCAGCCCAGAAAGCAGGTAGCCCAAATTTTTTTGTGTCTTTGCACTGGCTACTGGTGCAGTGTGAGAACTACCAACAGAATTCCTTCCTGGCACCTTCCCCGGTGGAGTTGTGCATGGGGTGTGCCTTGGAACAGTTTGTCTCCAGCCGCGTCCAAAAGTCAGCGGTTCCCCATCTCAGCCCAGAGAGAAGGTAGCCCAACTTTTGTTGTGTCTTTACACTGGCTACTGGGGCAGTTAGAGAACTACCAACAGAATTCTTACCTGGCACCTTCCACGGTGCCGTTGTGCATGGGGTGTGCCTTGGAACAGTTTGTCTCCATCCGAGTCCAATAGTCAGCAGTTCCCCATCTCAGCCAAGAAGGCAGGTAGCCCAACTTCTGTTGTGTCTTTCAACTGGCTACCGGGGCAATGTAAGATCTACCAACAGAATTCCTTTCTGGCACCTTCCATTGTGGAGTTGTGCATGGGGTGAGCTTTGGAACAGTTTGTCTCCAGCCAAGTCCAAAAGTCAGCGATTCCCCATCTCAGCATAGAAAGCAGGTAGCCCACCTTTTGCTGTGTCTTTACATTGGATACTGATGTAGTGTGAGAACTCCTAACAGAATTCCTTTCTGGCACCTTCCCCAGAGGAGTTGTGCATGGGGTGCGCCTTGGAACAGTTTGTCTCCAGCCGAGTCTGTTGGGGCTCTTGCTGTATTGAATGATTATACTGAACTCTGAAGCAAGTGGAAAATTACTGAAGAAATAAGACGAGGTTACGGCCAGAACAGTGGGATGAAGAAAAAGGAGCAAATTGCAGATGTTTGCACAAAACCAAGGCCAACGGGACGTGATAAGAGGAGCTGGGAAACCGCAGAAAGGAGCCTACGTGCCAGATCAAGCAGAAACAGAAATCTTCCCAGTAAACAATTGTTAACCAATCATATTATTATACGCTTGTAAAATAGCCAACCACATTATTGCACGCTTATAGAATGCCTTATAAAAGTCTACCTGGTTTGTACAATAAACGGATCAGATCTTGAACTCTGTGAGTATTTGAATCTGACTCCCGCTCGCCCGAAATGCCCGCAGCATCTGGTGACCCCGACGTGATCCGATGAGGGTCGACAGGATCGGTTAAAAGTCAGGAAGATTCATTAAGGATCGTGTTACAAGCTGCGGAGCCGGCGAGGATCCTGCTGCCAGCGGAGAGAGAGCTGGGCGCCCGAAGAAAGGCGGAACGTGCACGGCTGACCGGTGAGTCAGGAAATTTAAGCAGGATGGGAATCACTGCATCAGTGGTGGAAAAAGCAATCGTAGACAGTTTGATGAAACTGGCAGAAAAAACTGAAACGCCAGTCTCACGGCAGGCAGTAGTTGATCTGCTATGTTGGAGTCGCCGCCGTGGTTACCTTGCTTCTACGCAAGATGTATATAATAATGAAACATGGAAGAAAGTAGGAGAGGACTTATGGGAATCTGTGCAAGTTGGGACTAAGGGGGTAAAGACTTTGGCTCGCACGTATCGAGCTGTACGGGGTATGGTCGCACAATTACCACCCTGGTGTCCTGAAAAGGAACAAGCGGCGAGCGGCGGCGTGCGGCCCGGCAGGCCCCGTCCCGGCCGCGGTTTCTCTCCAAGGCGGCACCCCCCCCCTCCACCCCTCCACCCCCCCCCCCTCCGATCGGCGCCATGGCGATGCAAGCGGCCAAGCGAGCTAACATCTGGCTGCCCCCAGAGGTCAATCGGATCCTTTATATTCGGAACCTGCCGTATAAAATCACAGCGGAGGAAACGTATGATATTTTTGGGAAATACGGACCTATTCGACAAATCAGAGTTGGAAACTCTCCTGAAACAAGAGGAACAGCTTAAGCTTCTCAAGGAAAAATACGGACTTGATTACAAACACACACCCCCCCCCCAAAAAAAAAAAAAAAAAAAAAAGAAAGAAAAAAAAAAGAGAAAATAGAAAAAAAAAAAAGAAAGAAAAAAACAAGAAAGAAAAAAAAAGAGAAAAAAAAAAAGAAAAAAGAAAAAAAAATAGAAAGAAAAAGAAAAAAAAAAAGAAAGGAAAAAAAAAGGAAAAAAAAGAAAAAAGAAAAAAAAAAGAAAGGAAAAAAAGAGAAAAAAAGAAAGAAAAAAGAAAAAAAAAAGAAAGAAAAAAGAAAAAAAAAAGAAAGAAAAAAGAAAAAAAAAGAAAAAAAAAGAAAAAAAAAGAAAAAAAAAGAAAAAAAAAAGAAAGAAAAAAAGAAAAAAAAAAGAAAAAAGAAAAAAAAGAGAAAAAAATGAAAAAAAAAGAAAAAAGAAAAAAAAAGAAAAAAGAAAGAAAGAAAAAAAAAGAAAGAAAAAAAAAGGAAAGAAAAAAAAAGAAAAAAGAAAAAAAAAAAAGAAAAAAAAAAGGAAAAAAAAAGGAAAAAAGAAAGTGCTTCAGATGTCACCTACAAGAAATGCGTTTCTGCTTTGAACTAGCTTTTGAGCCTTTGGGAGTAAACTATACGGCTATAAATCAATCATATTGGGGTTGGTTAGATAAGAAGTATAATGACATGAATCATGGCCTTGGAGATAACTGTACCTGGTGGAATACTACACTTGTTAAAAATATGTACAGTTGATTTACCATTTAAATGTATCAATTTATTTACCTCAACAAGAATTGAGGGTGGTTGAGGGATTTATTGAAACAAGGTCTGTCTATATTGTTGTTTGTTATTCTTTTGTTACTTTTAGTGCCTTGCCTTTTACAATGTTTTCAGAGCTGTGTGGAACGCAGTATTAATGCTGTATTTAAAAAGAAAGGGGGAGGTGTTGGGGCTCTTGCTGTATTGAATGATTATACTGAACTCTGAAGCAAGTGGAAAAATACTGAAGAAATAAGACGAGGTTACGGCCAGAACAGTGGGATGAAGAAAAAGGAGCAAATTGCAGATGTTTGCACAAAACCAAGGCCAACGGGACGTGATAAGAGGAGCTGGGAAACCGCAGAAAGGAGCCTACGTGCCAGATCAAGCAGAAACAGAAATCTTCCCAGTAAACAATTGTTAACCAATCATATTATTATACGCTTGTAAAATAGCCAACCACATTATTGCACGCTTATAGAATGCCTTATAAAAGTCTACCTGGTTTGTACAATAAACGGATCAGATCTTGAACTCTGTGAGTATTTGAATCTGACTCCCGCTCGCCCGAAATGCCCGCAGCACGAGTCCAAAGTCAGCGGTTCCCCATCTCAGCCCAGAAAGCAGGTAGCCCATCTTTTGTTAAGTCTTTCAATTGGCTACCTTGGCAGTGTAAGAAATACCAAAAGATTTCCTTTCTGGCACTTTCCCCGGTGGAGTTGCACATGGGGTGTGCCTTGGAACAGTTTATCTCCAGCCGAGTCCAAAAGTCAGCTGTTCCCCACCTCAGCCCAGAAAGCAGGTAGACCACCTTTTGCTGTGTCTTTACACTGGCTACCGGCGTAGTGTGAGAACTCCTAACAGAATTCCTTTCTGGCACCTTCCCCGGTGGAGTTGTGCATGGGGTGTGCCTTGGAACAGTTTGTCTCCATCTGAGCCCAATTGTCAGCGTTTCCCCATCTTAGCCCTGAAAGGAGGTAGCACAACTTTTTTTGTATCTTTGCACTGGCTACTGGGGCATTGTGAGAACTCCTAACAGAATGCTTACCTGGCACCTTCCCTGGTGGAGTTGTGCATGGGGTGTGCCTTGGAACAGTTTGTCTCCAGCCGAGTCCAAAATTCAGCAGTTCCCCATCTGAGCCCAGAAAGCAGGTAGCCCAACTTTTGTTGTGTCTTTACACTGGCTACTGGGGCAATGTAAGAACTACCAACAGAATTCCTTTCTGGCACCTTCCATGGTGGAGTTGTGCATGGGGTGTGCCTTGGAACAGTTTGTCTCCATCCGAGTCCAAAAGTCAGCAGTTCCCCATCTCAGCCCAGAAAGCAGGTAGCCCAAGTTTTGTTGTGTCTTTCAACTGGCTACTGGGGCAATGTAAGAACTACCAACAGAATTCCTTTCTGGCACCTTCCATGGTGGAGTTGTGCATGGGGTGTGCCTTGGAACATTTTGTCTCCCGCCGAGTCCAAAAGTCAGTGGTTCCTCATCTCAGCCCAGAAAGCAGGTAGCCCACCTTTTGCTGTCTCTTTACACTGGCTACCGGCGTAGTGTGAGAACTCCTAACAGAATTCCTTTCTGGCACCTCCATGGTGGAGTTGTGCATGGGGTGTGCCTTGGAACAGTTTGTCTACAGCCGAGTCCAAAGTCAGCGTTTCCCCATCTCAGCCAAGAAAGCAGATAGTCCATGTTTTGTTGTGTCTTTCATCTGGCTACAGGGGCAGTAGTGAGAACTACCAACAGAATTCTTACCTGGCACCTTCCCCGGTGGAGTTGTGCATGGGGTGTGCCTTGGATGAATTTGTCTCCAGCCAAGTCCAAAAGTCAGGGGTTCCACATTTCAGCCCAGAAAGCAGGTAGCCCAACTTTTGTTGTGTGTTTTAACTGGCTACCGGCATAGTGTAAGAACTCCTAACAGAATTCCTTTCTGGCTCCTTCCCCAGTGGAGTTGTGCATGGGCTGTGCCTTGGAACAGTTTGTCTCCAGCCGAGTCCAAAAGACAGAGGTTCGCCATCTCAGCCCAGAGAGAAGGTAGCCCACCTTTTGTTGTGTCTTTACAATGGCTACCGGGGCAGCGTGAGAACTACCAACAGAATTCTTCCCTGGCACCTTTCCCGGTGGAGTTGTGCATGGGGTGTGCCTTGGAACAGTTTGTCTCCAGCCAAGTCCAAAAGTCAGCCGTTCCCCATCTCAATCTAGAAATCAGGTAGCCCACCTTTTGCTGTGTCTTTACACTGGCTACCGGCGTAGTGTAAGAACTCCTAACAGAATTTTTTTCTGGCTCCTTCCCCAGTGGAGTTGTGCATGGGCTGTGCCTTGAAACAGTTTGTCTCCAGCCGAGTCCAAAAGTCAGCGTTTCCCCATCTCAGCCCAGAGAGAAGGTAGGTTACCGGGGCAGTGTAAGAACTACCAACAGAATTCCTTCCTGGCACCTTCCCCGGTGGAGTTGTGCATGGGGTGTGCCTTGGATGAATTTGCCTCCAGCCAAGTCCAAAAGTCAGCGGTTCCCCATCTCAGCCTAGAAAGCAGGTAGCCCACCTTTTGCTGTGTCTTTACACTGGCTACTGATGTAGTGTGAGAACTCCTAACAGAATTCCTTTCTGGCACCTTCCCCAGAGGAGTTGTGCATGGGGTGCGCCTTGGAACAGTTTGTCTCCAGCCGAGTCCAAAGTCAGCGGTTCCCCATCTCAGCCCCGAAAGCAGGTAGCCCATCTTTTGTTAAGTCTTTCAATTGGCTACCTTGGCAGTGTGAGAAATACCAAAAGAATTCCTTTCTGGCACCTTCCCCGGTGCAGTTGTGCATGGGGTGTGCCTTGGAACAGTTTGTCTCCATCCGAGTCCAAAGTCAGCGGTTCCCCATCTCAGCCCAGAAAGCAGGTAGCGCAACTTTGTTGTGTCTTTCAACTGACTACTGGGGCAGTGTAAGAAATACCAACAGAATTGCTTTCTATCACCATCCGCTGTGGAGTTGTGCATGGGGTGTGCCTTGGAACATTTTGTCTCCATCCAAATCCAAAAGTCAGCGGTTCCCCATCTCAGCCTAGAAAGCTGGTAGCCCACCTTTTGCTGTGTCTTTACACTGGCTACCGGCGTAGTGTGAGAACTCCTAACAGAATTCCTTTCTGGCACCTTCCCCAGTTGAGTTGTACATGAGGTGTGCCTTGGAACAGTTTGTCTCCAGCCGAGTCCAAAGTCAGCGGTTCCCCACCTGTAGCCCAGAAAGCAGGTAGCCCATCTTTTGTTGTGTCTTTCAACTGGAAACCGGGGCAGTGTGAGAACTACCAACAGAATTCTTACCTGGCACCTTCCCCGGTGGAGTTGTGCATGGGGTGTGCCTTGGAACATTTTGTCTCCAGCCAAGTCCAAAAGTCAGTGTTTCCCCATCTCTAGCCCAGAAAGCAGGTAGCCCAACATTTCTTGTGTCTTTCAACTGGCTTCCGGGGCAGTGTAAGAAATACCAAAAGATTTCCTTTCTGGCACTTTCCCCGGTGGAGTTGCACATGGGGTGTGCCTTGGAACAGTTTATCTCCAGCCGAGTCCAAAAGTCAGCTGTTCCCCACCTCAGCCCAGAAAGCAGGTAGACCACCTTTTGCTGTGTCTTTACACTGGCTACCGGCGTAGTGTGAGAACTCCTAACAGAATTCCTTTCTGGCACCTTCCCCGGTGGAGTTGTGCATGGGGTGTGCCTTGGAACAGTTTGTCTCCATCTGAGCCCAATTGTCAGCGTTTCCCCATCTTAGCCCTGAAAGGAGGTAGCACAACTTTTTTTGTATCTTTGCACTGGCTACTGGGGCATTGTGAGAAGTCCTAACAGAATGCTTACCTGGCACCTTCCCTGGTGGAGTTGTGCATGGGGTGTGCCTTGGAACAGTTTGTCTCCAGCCGAGTCCAAAATTCAGCAGTTCCCCATCTGAGCCCAGAAAGCAGGTAGCCCAACTTTTGTTGTGTCTTTACACTGGCTACTGGGGCAATGTAAGAACTACCAACAGAATTCCTTTCTGGCACCTTCCATGGTGGAGTTGTGCATGGGGTGTGCCTTGGAACAGTTTGTCTCCATCCGAGTCCAAAAGTCAGCAGTTCCCCATCTCAGCCCAGAAAGCAGGTAGCCCAAGTTTTGTTGTGTCTTTCAACTGGCTACTGGGGCAATGTAAGAACTACCAACAGAATTCCTTTCTGGCACCTTCCATGGTGGAGTTGTGCATGGGGTGTGCCTTGGAACATTTTGTCTCCCGCCGAGTCCAAAAGTCAGCGGTTCCTCATCTCAGCCCAGAAAGCAGGTAGCCCAAGTTTTGCTGTCTCTTTACACTGGCTACCGGCGTAGTGTGAGAACTCCTAACAGAATTCCTTTCTGGCACCTCCATGGTGGAGTTGTGCATGGGGTGTGCCTTGGAACAGTTTGTCTACAGCCGAGTCCAAAGTCAGCGTTTCCCCATCTCAGCCAAGAAAGCAGATAGTCCATGTTTTGTTGTGTCTTTCATCTGGCTACAGGGGCAGTAGTGAGAACTACCAACAGAATTCTTACCTGGCACCTTCCCCGGTGGAGTTGTGCATGGGGTGTGCCTTGGATGAATTTGTCTCCAGCCAAGTCCAAAAGTCAGGGGTTCCACATTTCAGCCCAGAAAGCAGGTAGCCCAACTTTTGTTGTGTGTTTTAACTGGCTACCGGCATAGTGTAAGAACTCCTAACAGAATTCCTTTCTGGCTCCTTCCCCAGTGGAGTTGTGCATGGGCTGTGCCTTGGAACAGTTTGTCTCCAGCCGAGTCCAAAAGACAGAGGTTCGCCATCTCAGCCCAGAGAGAAGGTAGCCCACCTTTTGTTGTGTCTTTACAATGGCTACCGGGGCAGTGTGAGAACTACCAACAGAATTCTTCCCTGGCACCTTTCCCGGTGGAGTTGTGCATGGGGTGTGCCTTGGAACAGTTTGTCTCCAGCCAAGTCCAAAAGTCAGCCGTTCCCCATCTCAATCTAGAAATCAGGTAGCCCACCTTTTGCTGTGTCTTTACACTGGCTACCGGCGTAGTGTAAGAACTCCTAACAGAATTTTTTTCTGGCTCCTTCCCCAGTGGAGTTGTGCATGGGCTGTGCCTTGAAACAGTTTGTCTCCAGCCGAGTCCAAAAGTCAGCGTTTCCCCATCTCAGCCCAGAGAGAAGGTAGGTTACCGGGGCAGTGTAAGAACTACCAACAGAATTCCTTCCTGGCACCTTCCCCGGTGGAGTTGTGCATGGGGTGTGCCTTGGATGAATTTGCCTCCAGCCAAGTCCAAAAGTCAGCGGTTCCCCATCTCAGCCTAGAAAGCAGGTAGCCCACCTTTTGCTGTGTCTTTACACTGGCTACTGATGTAGTGTGAGAACTCCTAACAGAATTCCTTTCTGGCACCTTCCCCAGTGGAGTTGTGCATGGGGTGTGCCTTGGAACATTTTGTCTCCAGCCGAGTCCAAAGTCAGCGGTTCCCCATCTCAGCCCCGAAAGCAGGTAGCCCAAATTTTTTTGTGTCTTTGCACTGGCTACTGGGGCAGTGTGAGAACTACCAACAGAATTCTTACCTGGCACCTTCCCCGGTGGAGTTGTGCATGGGGTGTGCCTTGGAACAGTTTGTCTCCATCCGAGTCCAATAGTCAGCAGTTCCCCATCTCAGCCCAGAAAGCAGGTAGCGCAACTTTTGTTGTGCTTTCAACTGGCTTCCGGGGCAATGTAAGAACTACCAACAGAATTCCTTTCTGGCACCTTCCATGGTGGAGTTGTGCGTGGGGTGTGCCTTGGAACATTTTGCCTCCAGCCAAGTCCAAAAGTCAGCGGTTCCCCATCTCAGCCTAGAAAGCAGGTAGCCCACCTTTTGCTGTGTCTTTACACTGGCTACTGATGTAGTGTGAGAACTCCTAACAGAATTCCTTCCTGGCACCTTCCCCGGTGGAGTTGTGCATGGGGTGTGCCTTGGAACAGTTTGTCTCCAGCGGAGTCCAAAAGTCAGCTGTTCCCCATCTCAGCCCAGATAGAAGGTAGCCACACTTTTGTTGTGTCTTTCAACTGGCTACCGGGGCAGTGTGAGAACTACCAACAAAATTCCTTCCTGGCACCTTCCCCGGTGGAGTTGTGCATGGGGTGTGCCTTGGAACATTTTATCTGCAGCCGAGTCCAAAATACAGCAGTTCCCCATCTCAGCCTAGAAAGCAGGTAGCCCACCTTTTGCTGTGTCTTTACACTGGCTACGGGCGTAGTGTGAGTACTCCTAACAGAATTCCTTTCTGGCCGCTTCCCCAGTGGAGTTGTGCATGGGGTGAGCCTTGGAACAGTTTCTTTCCAGCGGAGTCAAAAAGTCAGCGTTTCCCCATCTTCAGCCCTGAAAGCAGGTAGCCCAACTTTTGTTGTGTATTTACACTGGCTACTGGGGCAGTGTGAGAACTACCAACAGAATTCCTTCCTGGCACCTTCCCCGGTGCAGTTGTGCATGGGGTGTGCCTTGGAACAGTTTGTCTCCATCCGAGTCCAATCGTCAGCGGTTCCCCATCTCAGCCCAGAAAGCAGGTAGCGCAACTTTTGTTGTGCTTTCAACTGGCTTCCGGGGCAATGTAAGAACTACCAACAGAATTCCTTTCTGGCACCTTCCACGGTGGAGTTGTGCATGGGGTGTGCCATGGAACATTTTGTCTCCAGCCAAGTCCAAAAGTCAGTGGTTCCCCATCTCAGCCCAGAAAGCAGGTAGCCCACCTTTTGCTGTGTCTTTACACTGGCTACTGATGTAGTGTGAGAACTCCTAACAGAATTCCTTTCTGGCACCTTCCCCAGTGGAGTTGTGCATGGGGTGTGCCTTGGAACATTTTGTCTCCAGTCGAGTCCAAAGTCAGCGGTTCCCCATTTCAGCCCAGAAAGCAGGTAACCCAACTTTTGTTGTGTCTTTCAACTGGCTACTGGGGCACTGTGAGAACTACCAACAGAATTTTTTCCTGGCACCTTCCCCGGTGGAGTTGTGCATGGGGTGTGCCTTGGAACATTTTGTCTACGGCCGAGTCCAAAACTCACCGGTTCCCCATCTCTAGCCCAGAAAGCAGGTAGCCCACCTTTTGTTGTGTCTTTCAACTGGCTACTGGGGCAGTGTGAGAACTCCTAACACAATTCCTTTCTGGGGCCTTCCCCCGTGGAGTTGTGCATGGGGTGTGCCTTCGAACATTTTGTCCAAACTCCAGCCAAGTCCAAAAGTCAGCGGTTCCCCATCTCAGCCCAGAATGCAGGTAGCCCACCTTTTTCTGTGTCTTTACACTGGCTACTGATATAGTGTGAGAACTCCTAACAGAATTCCTTTCTGGCACCATCCCCAGTGGAGTTGTGCATGGGGTGTGCCTTGGAACAGTTTGTCTCCAGCCGAGTCCAAAAGTCAGTGGTTCCCCATCTCAATCTAGAAAGCAGGTAGCCCAACTTTTTTTGTGTCTTTGCACTGGCTACTGGCGTAGTGTGAGAACTCCTAACAGAATTCCTTGCTGGCACCTTCCCCAGTGGAGATGTGCATGGGGTGTGCCTTGGAACAGATTGTCTACAGACAAGTCCAAAAGTCAGCGGTTCCTCATCTCAGCCTAGAAAGCAGGTAGAACAACTTTTGTTGTGTCTTTACACTGGCTGCTGATGTAGTGTGAGAACTCCTAACAGAATTCCTTTCTGGCACCTTCCCCAGTGGAGTTGTGCATGGGGTGTGCCTTGGAACAGTTTGTCTCCAGCCGAGTCCAAAGTCAGCGGTTCCCCATCTCAGCCCAGAAAGCAGGTAGCCCAACTTTTTTTGTGTCTTTGCACTGGCTACTGGGGTAGTGTGAGAACTACCAACAGAATTCTTACCTGGCACCTTCCCCGGTGGAGTTGTGCATGGGGTGTGCCTTGGAACAGTTTGTCTCCATCCGAGTCCAATAGTCAGCAGTTCCCCATCTCAGCCCAGAAAGCAGGTAGCGCAACTTTTGTTGTGCTTTCAACTGGCTTCCGGGGCAATGTAAGAACTACCAACAGAATTCCTTTCTGGCACCTTCCATGGTGGAGTTGTGCATGGGGTGTGCCTTGGAACATTTTGCCTCCAGCCAAGTCCAAAAGTCAGCGGTTCCCCATCTCAGCCCAGAAAGCAGGTAGCCCACCTTTTGCTGTGTCTTTACACTGGCTACTGATGTAGTGTGAGAACTCCTAACAGAATTCCTTTCTGGAACCTTCCCCAGTGGAGTTGTGCATGGGGTGTGCCTTGGAACATTTTGTCTCCAGTCGAGTCCAAAGTCAGCGGTTCCCCATTTCAGCCCAGAAAGCAGGTAACCCAACTTTTGTTGTGTCTTTCAACTGGCTACTGGGGCACTGTGAGAACTACCAACAGAATTTTTTCCTGGCACCTTCCCCGGTGGAGTTGTGCATGGGGTGTGCCTTGGAACATTTTGTCTACGGCCGAGTCCAAAACTCACCGGTTCCCCATCTCTAGCCCAGAAAGCAGGTAGCCCACCTTTTGTTGTGTCTTTCAACTGGCTACTGGGGCAGTGTGAGAACTCCTAACACAATTCCTTTCTGGGGCCTTCCCCCGTGGAGTTGTGCATGGGGTGCGCCTTCGAACATTTTGTCCAAACTCCAGCCAAGTCCAAAAGTCAGCGGTTCCCCATGTCAGCCCAGAAAGCAGGTAGGCCACCTTTTTCTGTGTCTTTACACTGGCTACTGATATAGTGTGAGAACTCCTAACAGAATTCCTTTCTGGCACCATCCCCAGTGGAGTTGTGCATGGGGTGTGCCTTGGAACAGTTTGTCTCCAGCCGAGTCCAAAAGTCAGTGGTTCCCCATCTCAATCTAGAAAGCAGGTAGCCCAACTTTTTTTGTGTCTTTGCACTGGCTACTGGCGTAGTGTGAGAACTCCTAACAGAATTCCTTGCTGGCACCTTCCCCAGTGGAGATGTGCATGGGGTGTGCCTTGGAACAGATTGTCTACAGACAAGTCCAAAAGTCAGCGGTTCCTCATCTCAGCCTAGAAAGCAGGTAGAACAACTTTTGTTGTGTCTTTACACTGGCTACTGATGTAGTGTGAGAACTCCTAACAGAATTCCTTTCTGGCACCTTCCCCAGTGGAGTTGTGCATGGGGTGTGCCTTGGAACAGTTTGTCTCCAGCCGAGTCCAAAGTCAGCGGTTCCCCATCTCAGCCCAGAAAGCAGGTAGCCCAACTTTTTTTGTGTCTTTGCACTGGCTACTGGGGTAGTGTGAGAACTCCTAACAGAATTCTTACCTGGCACCTTCCCCGGTGGAGTTGTGCATGGGGTGTGCCTTGGAACAGTTTGTCTCCATCCGAGTCCAACAGTCAGCAGTTCCCCATCTCAGCCCAGAAAGCAGGTAGCGCAACTTTTGTTGTGCTTTCAACTGGCTTCCGGGGCAATGTAAGAACTACCAACAGAATTCCTTTCTGGCACCTTCCACGGTGGAGTTGTGCATGGGGTGTGCCTTGGAACATTTTGCCTCCAGCCAAGTCCAAAAGTCAGCGGTTCCCCATCTCAGCCTAGAAAGCAGGTAGCCCACCTTTTGCTGTGTCTTTACACTGGCTACTGATGTAGTGTGAGAACTCCTAACAGAATTCCTTTCTGGAACCTTCCCCAGTGGAGTTGTGCATGGGGTGTGCCTTGGAACATTTTGTCTCCAGTCGAGTCCAAAGTCAGCGGTTCCCCATTTCAGCCCAGAAAGCAGGTAACCCAACTTTTGTTGTGTCTTTCAACTGGCTACTGGGGCACTGTGAGAACTACCAACAGAATTTTTTCCTGGCACCTTCCCCGGTGGAGTTGTGCATGGGGTGTGCCTTTGAACATTTTGTCTACGGCCGAGTCCAAAACTCACCGGTTCCCCATCTCTAGCCCAGAAAGCAGGTAGCCCACCTTTTGTTGTGTCTTTCAACTGGCTACTGGGGCAGTGTGAGAACTCCTAACACAATTCCTTTCTGGGGCCTTCCCCCGTGGAGTTGTGCATGGGGTGTGCCTTCGAACATTTTGTCCAAACTCCAGCCAAGTCCAAAAGTCAGCGGTTCCCCATCTCAGCCCAGAATGCAGGTAGCCCACCTTTTTCTGTGTCTTTACACTGGCTACTGATATAGTGTGAGAACTCCTAACAGAATTCCTTTCTGGCACCATCCCCAGTGGAGTTGTGCATGGGGTGTGCCTTGGAACAGTTTGTCTCCAGCCGAGTCCAAAAGTCAGTGGTTCCCCATCTCAATCTAGAAAGCAGGTAGCCCAACTTTTTTTGTGTCTTTGCACTGGCTACTGGTGTAGTGTGAGAACTCCTAACAGAATTCCTTGCTGGCACCTTCCCCAGTGGAGATGTGCATGGGGTGTGCCTTGGAACAGATTGTCTACAGACAAGTCCAAAAGTCAGCGGTTCCTCATCTCAGCCTAGAAAGCAGGTAGAACAACTTTTGTTGTGTCTTTACACTGGCTGCTGATGTAGTGTGAGAACTCCTAACAGAATTCCTTTCTGGCACCTTCCCCAGTGGAGTTGTGCATGGGGTGTGCCTTGGAACAGTTTGTCTCCAGCCGAGTCCAAAGTCAGCGGTTCCCCATCTCAGCCCAGAAAGCAGGTAGCCCAACTTTTTTTGTGTCTTTGCACTGGCTACTGGGGTAGTGTGAGAACTACCAACAGAATTCTTACCTGGCACCTTCCCCGGTGGAGTTGTGCATGGGGTGTGCCTTGGAACAGTTTGTCTCCATCCGAGTCCAATAGTCAGCAGTTCCCCATCTCAGCCCAGAAAGCAGGTAGCGCAACTTTTGTTGTGCTTTCAACTGGCTTCCGGGGCAATGTAAGAACTACCAACAGAATTCCTTTCTGGCACCTTCCATGGTGGAGTTGTGCATGGGGTGTGCCTTGGAACATTTTGCCTCCAGCCAAGTCCAAAAGTCAGCGGTTCCCCATCTCAGCCCAGAAAGCAGGTAGCCCACCTTTTGCTGTGTCTTTACACTGGCTACTGATGTAGTGTGAGAACTCCTAACAGAATTCCTTTCTGGAACCTTCCCCAGTGGAGTTGTGCATGGGGTGTGCCTTGGAACATTTTGTCTCCAGTCGAGTCCAAAGTCAGCGGTTCCCCATTTCAGCCCAGAAAGCAGGTAACCCAACTTTTGTTGTGTCTTTCAACTGGCTACTGGGGCACTGTGAGAACTACCAACAGAATTTTTTCCTGGCACCTTCCCCGGTGGAGTTGTGCATGGGGTGTGCCTTGGAACATTTTGTCTACGGCCGAGTCCAAAACTCACCGGTTCCCCATCTCTAGCCCAGAAAGCAGGTAGCCCACCTTTTGTTGTGTCTTTCAACTGGCTACTGGGGCAGTGTGAGAACTCCTAACACAATTCCTTTCTGGGGCCTTCCCCCGTGGAGTTGTGCATGGGGTGCGCCTTCGAACATTTTGTCCAAACTCCAGCCAAGTCCAAAAGTCAGCGGTTCCCCATGTCAGCCCAGAAAGCAGGTAGGCCACCTTTTTCTGTGTCTTTACACTGGCTACTGATATAGTGTGAGAACTCCTAACAGAATTCCTTTCTGGCACCATCCCCAGTGGAGTTGTGCATGGGGTGTGCCTTGGAACAGTTTGTCTCCAGCCGAGTCCAAAAGTCAGTGGTTCCCCATCTCAATCTAGAAAGCAGGTAGCCCAACTTTTTTTGTGTCTTTGCACTGGCTACTGGTGTAGTGTGAGAACTCCTAACAGAATTCCTTGCTGGCACCTTCCCCAGTGGAGATGTGCATGGGGTGTGCCTTGGAACAGATTGTCTACAGACAAGTCCAAAAGTCAGCGGTTCCCCATCTCAATCTAGAAAGCAGGTAGCCCAACTTTTTTTGTGTCTTTGCACTGGCTACTGGTGTAGTGTGAGAACTCCTAACAGAATTCCTTGCTGGCACCTTCCCCAGTGGAGATGTGCATGGGGTGTGCCTTGGAACAGATTGTCTACAGACAAGTCCAAAAGTCAGCGGTTCCTCATCTCAGCCTAGAAAGCAGGTAGAACAACTTTTGTTGTGTCTTTACACTGGCTGCTGATGTAGTGTGAGAACTCCTAACAGAATTCCTTTCTGGCACCTTCCCCAGTGGAGTTGTGCATGGGGTGTGCCTTGGAACAGTTTGTCTCCAGCCGAGTCCAAAGTCAGCGGTTCCCCATCTCAGCCCAGAAAGCAGGTAGCCCAACTTTTTTTGTGTCTTTGCACTGGCTACTGGGGTAGTGTGAGAACTACCAACAGAATTCTTACCTGGCACCTTCCCCGGTGGAGTTGTGCATGGGGTGTGCCTTGGAACAGTTTGTCTCCATCCGAGTCCAATAGTCAGCAGTTCCCCATCTCAGCCCAGAAAGCAGGTAGCGCAACTTTTGTTGTGCTTTCAACTGGCTTCCGGGGCAATGTAAGAACTACCAACAGAATTCCTTTCTGGCACCTTCCATGGTGGAGTTGTGCATGGGGTGTGCCTTGGAACATTTTGCCTCCAGCCAAGTCCAAAAGTCAGCGGTTCCCCATCTCAGCCCAGAAAGCAGGTAGCCCACCTTTTGCTGTGTCTTTACACTGGCTACTGATGTAGTGTGAGAACTCCTAACAGAATTCCTTTCTGGAACCTTCCCCAGTGGAGTTGTGCATGGGGTGTGCCTTGGAACATTTTGTCTCCAGTCGAGTCCAAAGTCAGCGGTTCCCCATTTCAGCCCAGAAAGCAGGTAACCCAACTTTTGTTGTGTCTTTCAACTGGCTACTGGGGCACTGTGAGAACTACCAACAGAATTTTTTCCTGGCACCTTCCCCGGTGGAGTTGTGCATGGGGTGTGCCTTGGAACATTTTGTCTACGGCCGAGTCCAAAACTCACCGGTTCCCCATCTCTAGCCCAGAAAGCAGGTAGCCCACCTTTTGTTGTGTCTTTCAACTGGCTACTGGGGCAGTGTGAGAACTCCTAACACAATTCCTTTCTGGGGCCTTCCCCCGTGGAGTTGTGCATGGGGTGCGCCTTCGAACATTTTGTCCAAACTCCAGCCAAGTCCAAAAGTCAGCGGTTCCCCATGTCAGCCCAGAAAGCAGGTAGGCCACCTTTTTCTGTGTCTTTACACTGGCTACTGATATAGTGTGAGAACTCCTAACAGAATTCCTTTCTGGCACCATCCCCAGTGGAGTTGTGCATGGGGTGTGCCTTGGAACAGTTTGTCTCCAGCCGAGTCCAAAAGTCAGTGGTTCCCCATCTCAATCTAGAAAGCAGGTAGCCCAACTTTTTTTGTGTCTTTGCACTGGCTACTGGAGTAGTGTGAGAACTCCTAACAGAATTCCTTGCCGGCACCTTCCCCAGTGGAGATGTGCATGGGGTGTGCCTTGGAACAGATTGTCTACAGACAAGTCCAAAAGTCAGCGGTTCCTCATCTCAGCCTAGAAAGCAGGTAGAACAACTTTTGTTGTGTCTTTACACTGGCTACTGATGTAGTGTGAGAACTCCTAACAGAATTCCTTTCTGGCACCTTCCCCAGTGGAGTTGTGCATGGGGTGTGCCTTGGAACAGTTTGTCTCCAGCCGAGTCCAAAGTCAGCGGTTCCCCATCTCAGCCCAGAAAGCAGGTAGCCCAACTTTTTTTGTGTCTTTGCACTGGCTACTGGGGTAGTGTGAGAACTCCTAACAGAATTCTTACCTGGCACCTTCCCCGGTGGAGTTGTGCATGGGGTGTGCCTTGGAACAGTTTGTCTCCATCCGAGTCCAACAGTCAGCAGTTCCCCATCTCAGCCCAGAAAGCAGGTAGCGCAACTTTTGTTGTGCTTTCAACTGGCTTCCGGGGCAATGTAAGAACTACCAACAGAATTCCTTTCTGGCACCTTCCACGGTGGAGTTGTGCATGGGGTGTGCCTTGGAACATTTTGCCTCCAGCCAAGTCCAAAAGTCAGCGGTTCCCCATCTCAGCCTAGAAAGCAGGTAGCCCACCTTTTGCTGTGTCTTTACACTGGCTACTGATGTAGTGTGAGAACTCCTAACAGAATTCCTTTCTGGAACCTTCCCCAGTGGAGTTGTGCATGGGGTGTGCCTTGGAACATTTTGTCTCCAGTCGAGTCCAAAGTCAGCGGTTCCCCATTTCAGCCCAGAAAGCAGGTAACCCAACTTTTGTTGTGTCTTTCAACTGGCTACTGGGGCACTGTGAGAACTACCAACAGAATTTTTTCCTGGCACCTTCCCCGGTGGAGTTGTGCATGGGGTGTGCCTTGGAACATTTTGTCTACGGCCGAGTCCAAAACTCACCGGTTCCCCATCTCTAGCCCAGAAAGCAGGTAGCCCACCTTTTGTTGTGTCTTTCAACTGGCTACTGGGGCAGTGTGAGAACTCCTAACACAATTCCTTTCTGGGGCCTTCCCCCGTGGAGTTGTGCATGGGGTGTGCCTTCGAACATTTTGTCCAAACTCCAGCCAAGTCCAAAAGTCAGCGGTTCCCCATCTCAGCCCAGAATGCAGGTAGCCCACCTTTTTCTGTGTCTTTACACTGGCTACTGATATAGTGTGAGAACTCCTAACAGAATTCCTTTCTGGCACCATCCCCAGTGGAGTTGTGCATGGGGTGTGCCTTGGAACAGTTTGTCTCCAGCCGAGTCCAAAAGTCAGTGGTTCCCCATCTCAATCTAGAAAGCAGGTAGCCCAACTTTTTTTGTGTCTTTGCACTGGCTACTGGTGTAGTGTGAGAACTCCTAACAGAATTCCTTGCTGGCACCTTCCCCAGTGGAGATGTGCATGGGGTGTGCCTTGGAACAGATTGTCTACAGACAAGTCCAAAAGTCAGCGGTTCCTCATCTCAGCCTAGAAAGCAGGTAGCCCACCTTTTGTTGTGTCTTTCAACTGGCTACTGGGGCAGTGTGAGAACTCCTAACACAATTCCTTTCTGGGGCCTTCCCCCGTGGAGTTGTGCATGGGGTGCGCCTTCGAACATTTTGTCCAAACTCCAGCCAAGTCCAAAAGTCAGCAGTTCCCCATCTCAGCCCAGAAAGCAGGTAGCCCACCTTTTTCTGTGTCTTTACACTGGCTACTGATATAGTGTGAGAACTCCTAACAGAATTCCTTTCTGGCACCATCCCCAGTGGAGTTGTGCATGGGGTGTGCCTTGGAACAGTTTGTCTCCAGCCGAGTCCAAAAGTCAGTGGTTCCCCATCTCAATCTAGAAAGCAGGTAGCCCAACTTTTTTTGTGTCTTTGCACTGGCTACTGGAGTAGTGTGAGAACTCCTAACAGAATTCCTTGCCGGCACCTTCCCCAGTGGAGATGTGCATGGGGTGTGCCTTGGAACAGATTGTCTACAGACAAGTCCAAAAGTCAGCGGTTCCTCATCTCAGCCTAGAAAGCAGGTAGAACAACTTTTGTTGTGTCTTTACACTGGCTACTGATGTAGTGTGAGAACTCCTAACAGAATTCCTTTCTGGCACCTTCCCCAGTGGAGTTGTGTATGGGGTGTGCCTTGGAACAGTTTGTCTCCAGCCGAGTCCAAAGTCAGCGGTTCCCCATCTCAGCCCAGAAAGCAGGTAGCCCAACTTTTTTTGTGTCTTTGCACTGGCTACTGGGGTAGTGTGAGAACTCCTAACAGAATTCTTACCTGGCACCTTCCCCGGTGGAGTTGTGCATGGGGTGTGCCTTGGAACAGTTTGTCTCCATCCGAGTCCAACAGTCAGCAGTTCCCCATCTCAGCCCAGAAAGCAGGTAGCGCAACTTTTGTTGTGCTTTCAACTGGCTTCCGGGGCAATGTAAGAACTACCAACAGAATTCCTTTCTGGCACCTTCCATGGTGGAGTTGTGCATGGGGTGTGCCTTGGAACATTTTGCCTCCAGCCAAGTCCAAAAGTCAGCGGTTCCCCATCTCAGCCTAGAAAGCAGGTAGCCCACCTTTTGCTGTGTCTTTACACTGGCTACTGATGTAGTGTGAGAACTCCTAACAGAATTCCTTTCTGGAACCTTCCCCAGTGGAGTTGTGCATGGGGTGTGCCTTGGAACATTTTGTCTCCAGTCGAGTCCAAAGTCAGCGGTTCCCCATTTCAGCCCAGAAAGCAGGTAACCCAACTTTTGTTGTGTCTTTCAACTGGCTACTGGGGCACTGTGAGAACTACCAACAGAATTTTTTCCTGGCACCTTCCCCGGTGGAGTTGTGCATGGGGTGTGCCTTGGAACATTTTGTCTACGGCCGAGTCCAAAACTCACCGGTTCCCCATCTCTAGCCCAGAAAGCAGGTAGCCCACCTTTTGTTGTGTCTTTCAACTGGCTACTGGGGCAGTGTGAGAACTCCTAACACAATTCCTTTCTGGGGCCTTCCCCCGTGGAGTTGTGCATGGGGTGTGCCTTCGAACATTTTGTCCAAACTCCAGCCAAGTCCAAAAGTCAGCGGTTCCCCATCTCAGCCCAGAATGCAGGTAGCCCACCTTTTTCTGTGTCTTTACACTGGCTACTGATATAGTGTGAGAACTCCTAACAGAATTCCTTTCTGGCACCATCCCCAGTGGAGTTGTGCATGGGGTGTGCCTTGGAACAGTTTGTCTCCAGCCGAGTCCAAAAGTCAGTGGTTCCCCATCTCAATCTAGAAAGCAGGTAGCCCAACTTTTTTTGTGTCTTTGCACTGGCTACTGGTGTAGTGTGAGAACTCCTAACAGAATTCCTTGCTGGCACCTTCCCCAGTGGAGATGTGCATGGTGTGTGCCTTGGAACAGATTGTCTACAGACAAGTCCAAAAGTCAGCGGTTCCTCATCTCAGCCTAGAAAGCAGGTAGAACAACTTTTGTTGTGTCTTTACACTGGCTACTGATGTAGTGTGAGAACTCCTAACAGAATTCCTTTCTGGCACCTTCCCCAGTGGAGTTGTGCATGGGGTGTGCCTTGGAACAGTTTGTCTCCAGCCGAGTCCAAAGTCAGCGGTTCCCCATCTCAGCCCAGAAAGCAGGTAGCCCAACTTTTTTTGTGTCTTTGCACTGGCTACTGGGGTAGTGTGAGAACTACCAACAGAATTCTTACCTGGCACCTTCCCCGGTGGAGTTGTGCATGGGGTGTGCCTTGGAACAGTTTGTCTCCATCCGAGTCCAATAGTCAGCAGTTCCCCATCTCAGCCCAGAAAGCAGGTAGCGCAACTTTTGTTGTGCTTTCAACTGGCTTCCGGGGCAATGTAAGAACTACCAACAGAATTCCTTTCTGGCACCTTCCCCGGTGGAGTTGTGCATGGGGTGTGCCTTGGAACATTTTGCCTCCAGCCAAGTCCAAAAGTCAGCGGTTCCCCATCTCAGCCCAGAAAGCAGGTAGCCCACCTTTTGCTGTGTCTTTACACTGGCTACTGATGTAGTGTGAGAACTCCTAACAGAATTCCTTTCTGGAACCTTCCCCAGTGGAGTTGTGCATGGGGTGTGCCTTGGAACATTTTGTCTCCAGTCGAGTCCAAAGTCAGCGGTTCCCCATTTCAGCCCAGAAAGCAGGTAACCCAACTTTTGTTGTGTCTTTCAACTGGCTACTGGGGCACTGTGAGAACTACCAACAGAATTTTTTCCTGGCACCTTCCCCGGTGGAGTTGTGCATGGGGTGTGCCTTGGAACATTTTGTCTACGGCCGAGTCCAAAACTCACCGGTTCCCCGTCTCTAGCCCAGAAAGCAGGTAGCCCACCTTTTGTTGTGTCTTTCAACTGGCTACTGGGGCAGTGTGAGAACTCCTAACACAATTCCTTTCTGGGGCCTTCCCCCGTGGAGTTGTGCATGGGGTGTGCCTTCGAAAATTTTGTCCAAACTCCAGCCAAGTCCAAAAGTCAGCGGTTCCCCATCTCAGCCCAGAAAGCAGGTAGCCCACCTTTTTCTGTGTCTTTACACTGGCTACTGATATAGTGTGAGAACTCCTAACAGAATTCCTTTCTGGCACCATCCCCAGTGGAGTTGTGCATGGGGTGTGCCTTGGAACAGTTTGTCTCCAGCCGAGTCCAAAAGTCAGTGGTTCCCCATCTCAATCTAGAAAGCAGGTAGCCCAACTTTTTTTGTGTCTTTGCACTGGCTACTGGCGTAGTGTGAGAACTCCTAACAGAATTCCTTGCTGGCACCTTCCCCAGTGGAGTTGTGCATGGGGTGTGCCTTGGAACAGATTGTCTACAGACAAGTCCAAAAGTCAGCGGTTCCTCATCTCAGCCTAGAAAGCAGGTAGAACAACTTTTGTTGTGTCTTTACACTGGCTGCTGATGTAGTGTGAGAACTCCTAACAGAATTCCTTTCTGGCACCTTCCCCAGTGGAGTTGTGCATGGGGTGTGCCTTGGAACAGTTTGTCTCCAGCCGAGTCCAAAGTCAGCGGTTCCCCATCTCAGCCCAGAAAGCAGGTAGCCCAACTTTTTTTGTGTCTTTGCACTGGCTACTGGGGTAGTGTGAGAACTACCAACAGAATTCTTACCTGGCACCTTCCCCGGTGGAGTTGTGCATGGGGTGTGCCTTGGAACAGTTTGTCTCCATCCGAGTCCAATAGTCAGCAGTTCCCCATCTCAGCCCAGAAAGCAGGTAGCGCAACTTTTGTTGTGCTTTCAACTGGCTTCCGGGGCAATGTAAGAACTACCAACAGAATTCCTTTCTGGCACCTTCCATGGTGGAGTTGTGCATGGGGTGTGCCTTGGAACATTTTGCCTCCAGCCAAGTCCAAAAGTCAGCGGTTCCCCATCTCAGCCCAGAAAGCAGGTAGCCCACCTTTTGCTGTGTCTTTACACTGGCTACTGATGTAGTGTGAGAACTCCTAACAGAATTCCTTTCTGGAACCTTCCCCAGTGGAGTTGTGCATGGGGTGTGCCTTGGAACATTTTGTCTCCAGTCGAGTCCAAAGTCAGCGGTTCCCCATTTCAGCCCAGAAAGCAGGTAACCCAACTTTTGTTGTGTCTTTCAACTGGCTACTGGGGCACTGTGAGAACTACCAACAGAATTTTTTCCTGGCACCTTCCCCGGTGGAGTTGTGCATGGGGTGTGCCTTGGAACATTTTGTCTACGGCCGAGTCCAAAACTCACCGGTTCCCCATCTCTAGCCCAGAAAGCAGGTAGCCCACCTTTTGTTGTGTCTTTCAACTGGCTACTGGGGCAGTGTGAGAACTCCTAACACAATTCCTTTCTGGGGCCTTCCCCCGTGGAGTTGTGCATGGGGTGTGCCTTCGAACATTTTGTCCAAACTCCAGCCAAGTCCAAAAGTCAGCGGTTCCCCATCTCAGCCCAGAAAGCAGGTAGCCCACCTTTTGCTGTGTCTTTACACTGGCTACTGATATAGTGTGAGAACTCCTAACAGAATTCCTTTCTGGCACCATCCCCAGTGGAGTTGTGCATGGGGTGTGCCTTGGAACAGTTTGTCTCCAGCCGAGTCCAAAAGTCAGTGGTTCCCCATCTCAATCTAGAAAGCAGGTAGCCCAACTTTTTTTGTGTCTTTGCACTGGCTACTGGCGTAGTGTGAGAACTCCTAACAGAATTCCTTGCTGGCACCTTCCCCAGTGGAGTTGTGCATGGGCTGTGCCTTGGAACAGATTGTCTACAGACAAGTCCAAAAGTCAGCGGTTCCTCATCTCAGCCTAGAAAGCAGGTAGAACAACTTTTGTTGTGTCTTTACACTGGCTACTGATGTAGTGTGAGAACTCCTAACAGAATTCCTTTCTGGCACCTTCCCCAGTGGAGTTGTGCATGGGGTGTGCCTTGGAACAGTTTGTCTCCAGCCGAGTCCAAAGTCAGCAGTTCCCCATCTCAGCCCAGAAAGCAGGTAGCCCAACTTTTTTTGTGTCTTTGCACTGGCTACTGTGGTAGTGTGAGAACTACCAACAGAATTCTTACCTGGCACCTTCCCCGGTGGAGTTGTGCATGGGGTGTGCCTTGGAACAGTTTGTCTCCATCCGAGTCCAATAGTCAGCAGTTCCCCATCTCAGCCCAGAAAGCAGGTAGCGCAACTTTTGTTGTGCTTTCAACTGGCTTCCGGGGCAATGTAAGAACTACCAACAGAATTCCTTTCTGGCACCTTCCATGGTGGAGTTGTGCATGGGGTGTGCCTTGGAACATTTTGCCTCCAGCCAAGTCCAAAAGTCAGCGGTTCCCCATCTCAGCCTAGAAAGCAGGTAGCCCACCTTTTGCTGTGTCTTTACACTGGCTACTGATGTAGTGTGAGAACTCCTAACAGAATTCCTTCCTGGCACCTTCCCCGGTGGAGTTGTGCATGGGGTGTGCCTTGGAACAGTTTGTCTCCAGCGGAGTCCAAAAGTCAGCGTTTCCCCATCTCAGCCCAGATAGAAGGTAGCCACACTTTTGTTGTGTCTTTCAACTGGCTACCGGGGCAGTGTGAGAACTACCAACAAAATTCCTTCCTGGCACCTTCCCCGGTGGAGTTGTGCATGGGGTGTGTTTGGAACATTTTGTCACCAGCCGAGTCCAAAATTCAGCGGTTCCCCATCTCAGCCTAGAAAGCAGGTAGCCCACCTTTTGCTGTGTCTTTACACTGGCTACGGGTGTAGTGTGAGTACTCCTAACAGAATTCCTTTCTGGCACCTTCCATTGTGGAGTTGTGCATGGGGTGAGCCTTGGAACAGTTTCTTTCCAGCGGAGTCAAAAAGTCAGCGTTTCCCCATCTTCAGCCCTGAAAGCAGGTAGCCCAACTTTTGTTGTGTATTTACACTGGCTACTGGGGCAGTGTGAGAACTACCAACAGAATTCCTTCCTGGCACCTTCCCCGGTGCAGTTGTGCATGGGGTGTGCCTTGGAACAGTTTGTCTCCATCCGAGTCCAATAGTCAGCGGTTCCCCATCTCAGCCCAGAAAGCAGGTAGCGCAACTTTTGTTGTGCTTTCAACTGGCTTCCGGGGCAATGTAAGAACTACCAACAGAATTCCTTTCTGGCACCTTCCACGGTGGAGTTGTGCATGGGGTGTGCCATGGAACATTTTGTCTCCAGCCAAGTCCAAAAGTCAGTGGTTCCCCATCTCAGCCCAGAAAGCTGGTAGCCCACCTTTTGCTGTGTCTTTACACTGGCTACTGATGTAGTGTGAGAACTCCTAACAGAATTCCTTTCTGGCACCTTCCATGGTGGAGTTGTGCATGGGGTGTGCCTTGGAACAGTTTGTCTCCAGCCGAGTCCAAAGTCAGAGGTTCCTCATCTCAGCCCAGAAAGCAGGTAGCCACACTTTTGTTGTGTCTTTGCACTGGCTTCTGGGGCAGTGTCAGAACTACCAACACAATTCCTCCCTGGCACCTTCCCCGGTGGAGTTGTGCATGAGGTGTGCCCTGGAACATTTTGTCTCCATCCGAGCCCAATAGTCAGCGGTTCCCCATCTCATCCCAGAGAGAAGGTAGCCCAACTTTTAATAAATCTTTCAACTGGCTACTGGGGCAGTGTGAGAACTACCAACAGAATTCCTTCCTGGCACATTCCCCGGTGCAGTTGTGCATGGGGTGTGCCTTGGAACATTTTGTCTCCACCCAAGTCTAAAAGCCAGCAGTTCCCCATCTCTAGCCCAGAACGCAGGTAGCCCAACTTTTCTTATGTCTTTCAATTGCTACCGGGGAGCGTGAGAACTACCAAAAGAATTCCTTCCTGGCACCTTCCCCGGTGGATTTGTGCATGGGGTGTGCCTTGGAACTTTTTTCTGCAGCCGAGTCCAGAAGTCAGCGTTTCCCCATCTCAGCCCAGAAAGCAGGTAGCCCAACTTTTGGTGTGTCTTTGAACTAGCTACCAGGGAAGAGTGAGAACTACCAACACAATTCCTCCCTGGCACCTTCCCCGGTGGAGTTGTGCATGAGGTGTTCCTTGGAACATTTTGTCTCCAGCGGAGTCCAAAATTCAGCGTTTCCCCATCTCAGCCCAGAAAGCAGGTAGCCACACTTTTGTTGTGTCTTTCAACTGGCTACTGGGGCAGTGTGAGAACTACCAACAGAATTCCTTCCTGGCAACTTCCCTGGTGGAGTTGTGCATGAGGTGTGCCTTGGAACATTTTTTCCCCACCCGAGTCCAAAATCAGCTGTTCCCCATCTCAGCCCAGTATAGCAGGTAGCCACACTTTTGTTGTGTCTTTCAACTGGCTACCGGGGCAGTGTGAGAAATACCAACACAATTCCTTCCTGGCACATTCCCCGGTGGAGTTGTGCATGGGGTGTGCCTTGGAGCATTTTGTCTCCAGCCTAGTCCAAAATCAGCGGTTCCCCATCTCAGCCCAGAATGCAGGTAGCCACGCTTGTCTTGTGTCTTTGAACTAGCTAATGGGGCAGTGTCAGAACTACCAACACAATTCCTCCCTGGCACCTTCCCCGGTGGAGTTGTGCATGAGGTGTGCCTTGGAACATTTTGTCTCCAGCCGAGTCCAAAAGTCAGCGGTTGCCCATCTCTACCCTGAAAGCAGGTAACCCAACTTTTGTTGTGTCTTTACACTGGCTACTGGGGCAGTGTGAGAACTACCAACAGAATTCCTTCCTGGCACCTTCCCTGGTGGAGTTGTGCATGAGGTGTGCCTTGGAACATTTTGTCTCCATCCGAGCCCAATAGTCAGCGGTTCCCCATCTCATCCCAGAGAGAAGGTAGCCCAACTTTTATTAAATCTTTCAGCTGGCTACTGGGGCAGTGTGAGAACTACCAACAGAATTCCTTCCTGGCACCCTCCCCGGTGCAGTTGTGCATGAGGTGTGCCTTGGAACATTTTGTCTCCACCCATGTCTAAAAGCCAGCAGTTCCCCATCTCTAGCCCAGAAAGCAGGTAGCCCAACTTTTCTTATGTCTTTCAATTGCTTACGGGGAGCGTGAGAACTACCAAAAGAATTCCTTCCTGGCACCTTCCCTTGTGCAATTGTGCTTGGGGTGTGCCTTGGAACTTTTTTCTGCAGCCGAGTCCAAAAGTCAGCGTTTCCCCATCTCAGCCCAGAAAGCAGGTAGCCCAACTTTTGGTGTGTCTTTGAACTAGCTACCAGGGCAGAGTGAGAACTACCAACACAATTCCTTCCTGGCACCTTCCACGGTGGAGTTGTGCGTGAGGTGTTCCTTGGAACATTTTGTCTCCAGCGGAGTCCAAAATTCAGCGTTTCCCCATCTCAGCCCAGAAAGCAGGTAGCCCAACTTTTGTTGTGTCTTTCAACTGGCTACTGGGGCAGTGTGAGAAATACCAACAGAATTCCTTCCTGGCACCTTCCCTAGTGGAATTGAGCATGAGGTGTGCCTTGGAACATTTTTTCCCCACCCGAGTCCAAAATCAGCTGTTCCCCATCTCAGCCCAGTATAGCAGGTAGCCACACTTATGTTGTGTCTTTCAACTGGCTACAGGAGCAGTGTGAGAAATACCAACACAATTCCTTCCTGGCACATTCCCCGGTGGAGTTGTGCATGAGGTGTGCCTTGGAACAGTTTGTCTCCAGCGGAGTCCAAAAGTCAGCGTTTCCCCATCTCAGCCCAGAAAGCAGGTAGCCACGCTTGTGTTGTGCCTTTCAACTGGCTACTGGGGCAGTGTGAGAACTACCAACAGAATTCCTTCCTGGCACCCTCCCCGGTGCAGTTGTGCATGGGGTGTTCCTTGGAACAGTTTGTCTCCAGACAAGTCCAAAATCAGCGGTTCCCCATCTCTAGCCCAGAAAGCAGGTAGCCCAACATTTGGTAAGTCTTTCAATTGGCTACCTTGGCAGTGTGAGAAATACCAAAAGAATTCCTTTCTGGCACCTTCCCTGGTGCAGTTGTGCATGGGGTGTGTTTGGAACATTTTGTCTCCAGCCGAGTCCAAAATCAGCGGTTCCCCATCTCAGCCCAGAAAGCAGGTAGCCACGCTTGTGTTGTGTCTTTGAACTAGCTACCGGGGCAGTGTCAGAACTACCAACACAATTCCTCCCTGGCACCTTCCCCGGTGGAGTTGTGCATGAGGTGTGCCCTGGAACATTTTGTCTCCATCCGAGCCCAATAGTCAGCGGTTCCCCATCTCATCCCAGAGAGAAGGTAGCCCAACTTTTAATAAATCTTTCAACTGGCTACTGGGGCAGTGTGAGAACGACCAACAGAATTCCTTCCTGGCACATTCCCCGGTGCAGTTGTGCATGAGGTGTGCCTTGGAACATTTTGTCTCCACCCAAGTCTAAAAGCCAGCAGTTCCCCATCTCTAGCCCAGAAAGCAGGTAGCCCAACTTTTGTTATGTCTTTCAATTGCTACCGGGGAGCGTGAGAACTACCAAAAGAATTCCTTCCTGGCACCTTCCCCGGTGGATTTGTGCATGGGGTGTGCCTTGGAACTTTTTTCTGCAGCCGAGTCCAAAAGTCAGCGTTTCCCCATCTCAGCCCAGAAAGCAGGTAGCCCAACTTTTGGTGTGTCTTTGAACTAGCTACCAGGGCAGAGTGAGAACTACCAACACAATTCCTTCCTGGCACCTTCCACGGTGGAGTTGTGCATGAGGTGTTCCTTGGAACATTTTGTCTCCAGCCGAGTCCAAAATTCAGCGGTTGCCCATCTCAGCCCAGAAAGCAGGTAGCCACACTTTTGTTGTGTCTTTCAACTGGCTACTGGGGCAGTGTGAGAACTACCAACAGAATTCCTTCCTGGCAACTTCCCTGGTGGAGTTGTGCATGAGGTGTGCCTTGGAACATTTTTTCCCCACCCGAGTCCAAAATCAACTGTTCCCCATCTCAGCCCAGTATAGCAGGTAGCCACACTTTTATTGTGTCTTTCAAATGGCTACAGGGGCAGTGTGAGAAATACCAACACAATTCCTTCCTGGCACATTCCCCGGTGGAGTTGTGCATGGGGTGTGCCTTGGATGAATTTGTCTCCAGCCAAGTCCAAAAGTCAGGGGTTCCACATTTCAGCCCAGAAAGCAGGTAGCCCAACTTTTGTTGTGTGTTTTAACTGGCTACCGGCATAGTGTAAGAACTCCTAACAGAATTCCTTTCTGGCTCCTTCCCCAGTGGAGTTGTGCATGGGCTGTGCCTTGGAACATTTTGTCTCCAGCCGAGTCCAAAAGTCAGTGGTTCCCCATCTCAATCTAGAAAGCAGGTAGCCCAACTTTTGTTGTGTCTTTACACTGGCTACTGATGTAGTGTGAGAACTCCTAACAGAATTCCTTTCTGGCACCTTCCCCAGTGGAGTTGTGCATGGGGTGTGCCTTGGAACAGTTTGTCTCCAGCCGAGTCCAAAGTCAGCGGTTCCCCATCTCAGCCCAGAAAGCAGGTAGCGCAACTTTTGTTGTGCTTTCAACTGGCTTCCGGGGCAATGTAAGAACTACCAACAGAATTCCTTTCTGGCACCTTCCCCGGTGGAGTTGTGCATGGGGTGTGCCTTGGAACATTTTGCCTCCAGCCAAGTCCAAAAGTCAGCGGTTCCCCATCTCAGCCTAGAAAGCAGGTAGCCCACCTTTTGCTGTGTCTTTACACTGGCTACTGATGTAGTGTGAGAACTCCTAACAGAATTCCTTCCTGGCACCTTCCCCGGTGGAGTTGTGCATGGGGTGTGCCTTGGAACAGTTTGTCTCCAGCGGAGTCCAAAAGTCAGCGTTTCCCCATCTCAGCCCAGATAGAAGGTAGCCACACTTTTGTTGTGTCTTTCAACTGGCTACCGGGGCAGTGTGAGAACTACCAACAAAATTCCTTCCTGGCACCTTCCCCAGTGGAGTTGTGCATGGGGTGTGTTTGGAACATTTTGTCACCAGCCGAGTCCAAAATTCAGCGGTTCCCCATCTCAGCCTAGAAAGCAGGTAGCCCACCTTTTGCTGTGTCTTTACACTGGCTACGGGTGTAGTGTGAGTACTCCTAACAGAATTCCTTTCTGGCAGCTTCCCCAGTGGAGTTGTGCATGGGGTGAGCCTTGGAACAGTTTCTTTCCAGCGGAGTCAAAAAGTCAGCGTTTCCCCATCTTCAGCCCTGAAAGCAGGTAGCCCAACTTTTGTTGTGTATTTACACTGGCTACTGGGGCAGTGTGAGAACTACCAACAGAATTCCTTCCTGGCACCTTCCCCGGTGCAGTTGTGCATGGGGTGTGCCTTGGAACAGTTTGTCTCCATCCGAGTCCAATCGTCAGCGGTTCCCCATCTCAGCCCAGAAAGCAGGTAGCGCAACTTTTGTTGTGCTTTCAACTGGCTTCCGGGGCAATGTAAGAACTACCAACAGAATTCCTTTCTGGCACCTTCCACGGTGGAGTTGTGCATGGGGTGTGCCATGGAACATTTTCTCTCCAGCCAAGTCCAAAAGTCAGTGGTTCCCCATCTCAGCCCAGAAAGCAGGTAGCCCACCTTTTGCTGTGTCTTTACACTGGCTACTGATGTAGTGTGAGAACTCCTAACAGAATTCCTTTCTGGCACCTTCCATGGTGGAGTTGTGCATGGGGTGTGCCTTGGAACAGTTTGTCTCCAGCCGAGTCCAAAGTCAGAGGTTCCTCATCTCAGCCCAGAAAGCAGGTAGCCCAACTTTTGTTGTGTCTTTGCACTGGCTTCTGGGGCAGTGTCAGAACTACCAACACAATTCCTCCCTGGCACCTTCCCTGGTGGAGTTGTGCATGAGGTGTGCCCTGGAACATTTTGTCTCCATCCGAGCCCAATAGTCAGCGGTTCCCCATCTCATCCCAGAGAGAAGGTAGCCCAACTTTTAATAAATCTTTCAACTGGCTACTGGGGCAGTGTGAGAACTACCAACAGAATTCCTTCCTGGCACATTCCCCGGTGCAGTTGTGCATGAGGTGTGCCTTGGAACATTTTGTCTCCACCCAAGTCTAAAAGCCAGCAGTTCCCCATCTCTAGCCCAGAAAGCAGGTAGCCCAACTTTTCTTATGTCTTTCAATTGCTACCGGGGAGCGTGAGAACTACCAACAGAATTCCTTCCTGGCACCTTCCCCGGTGGATTTGTGCATGGGGTGTGCCTTGGAACTTTTTTCTGCAGCCGAGTCCAAAAGTCAGCGTTTCCCCATCTCAGCCCAGAAAGCAGGTAGCCCAACTTTTGGTGTGTCTTTGAACTAGCTACCAGGGCAGTGTGAGAACTACCAACAGAATTCCTTCCTGGCAACTTCCCTGGTGGAGTTGTGCATGAGGTGTGCCTTGGAACATTTTTTCCCCACCCGAATCCAAAATCAGCTGTTCCCCATCTCAGCCCAGTATAGCAGGTAGCCACACTTTTGTTGTGTCTTTCAACTGGCTACCGGGGCAGTGTGAGAAATACCAACACAATTCCTTCCTGGCACATTCCCCGGTGGAGTTGTGCATGGGGTGTGCCTTGGAGCATTTTGTCTCCAGCCTAGTCCAAAATCAGCGGTTCCCCATCTCAGCCCAGAATGCAGGTAGCCACGCTTGTCTTGTGTCTTTGAACTAGCTACCGGGGCAGTGTCAGAACTACCAACACAATTCCTCCCTGGCACCTTCCCCGGTGGAGTTGTGCATGAGGTGTGCCTTGGAACATTTTGTCTCCAGCCGAGTCCAAAAGTCAGCGGTTGCCCATCTCAGCCCAGAGAGAAGGAAGCCCAACTTTTGTTGTGTCTTTACACTGGCTACTGGGGCAGTGTGAGAACTACCAACAGAATTCCTTCCTGGCACCTTCCCTGGTGGAGTTGTGCATGAGGTGTGCCTTGGAACATTTTGTCTCCAGCCGAGCCCAATAGTCAGCGGTTCCCCATCTCATCCCAGAGAGAAGGTAGCCCAACTTTTATTAAATCTTTCAACTGGCTACTGGGGCAGTGTGAGAACTACCAACAGAATTCCTTCCTGGCACCCTCCCCGGTGCAGTTGTGCATGAGGTGTGCCTTGGAACATTTTGTCTCCACCCATGTCTAAAAGCCAGCAGTTCCCCATCTGTAGCCCAGAAAGCAGGTAGCCCAACTTTTCTTATGTCTTTCAATTGCTTACGGGGAGCGTGAGAACTACCAAAAGAATTCCTTCCTGGCACCTTCCCCGGTGGATTTGTGCATGGGGTGTGCCTTGGAACTTTTTTCTGCAGCCGAGTCCAAAAGTCAGCGTTTCCCCATCTCAGCCCAGAAAGCAGGTAGCCCAACTTTTGGTGTATCTTTGAACTAGCTACCAGGGCAGAGTGATAACTACCAACACAATTCCTTCCTGGCACCTTCCACGGTGGAGTTGTGCGTGAGGTGTTCCTTGGAACATTTTGTCTCCAGCGGAGTCCAAAATTCAGCGTTTCCCCATCTCAGCCCAGAAAGCAGGTAGCCACACTTTTGTTGTGTCTTTCAACTGGCTACTGGGGCAGTGTGAGAAATACCAACAGAATTCCTTCCTGGCACCTTCCCTAGTGGAATTGAGCATGAGGTGTGCCTTGGAACATTTTTTCCCCACCCGAGTCCAAAATCAGCTGTTCCCCATCTCAGCCCAGTATAGCAGGTAGCCACACTTATGTTGTGTCTTTCAACTGGCTACAGGAGCAGTGTGAGAAATACCAACACAATTCCTTCCTGGCACATTCCCCGGTGGAGTTGTGCATGAGGTGTGCCTTGGAACAGTTTGTCTCCAGCGGAGTCCAAAAGTCAGCGTTTCCCCATCTCAGCCCAGAAAGCAGGTAGCCACGCTTGTGTTGTGCCTTTCAACTGGCTACTGGGGCAGTGTGAGAACTACCAAACAGAATTCCTTCCTGGCACCCTCCCCGGTGCAGTTGTGCATGGGGTGTTCCTTGGAACAGTTTGTCTCCAGACAAGTCCAAAATCAGCGGTTCCCCATCTCTAGCCCAGAAAGCAGGTAGCCCAACATTTGGTAAGTCTTTCAATTGGCTACCTTGGCAGTGTGAGAAATACCAAAAGAATTCCTTTCTGGCACCTTCCCTGGTGCAGTTGTGCATGGGGTGTGTTTGGAACATTTTGTCTCCAGCCGAGTCCAAAATCAGCGGTTCCCCATCTCAGCCCAGAAAGCAGGTAGCCACGCTTGTGTTGTGTCTTTGAACTAGCTACCGGGGCAGTGTCAGAACTACCAACACAATTCCTCCCTGGCACCTTCCCCGGTGGAGTTGTGCATGAGGTGTGCCCTGGAACATTTTGTCTCCATCCGAGCCCAATAGTCAGCGGTTCCCCATCTCATCCCAGAGAGAAGGTAGCCCAACTTTTAATAAATCTTTCAACTGGCTACTGGGGCAGTGTGAGAACTACCAACAGAATTCCTTCCTGGCACATTCCCCGGTGCAGTTGTGCATGAGGTGTGCCTTGGAACATTTTGTCTCCACCCAAGTCTAAAAGCCAGCAGTTCCCCATCTCTAGCCCAGAAAGCAGGTAGCCCAACTTTTGTTATGTCTTTCAATTGCTTACGGGGAGCGTGAGAACTACCAAAAGAATTCCTTCCTGGCACCTTCCCCGGTGGATTTGTGCATGGGGTGTGCCTTGGAACTTTTTTCTGCAGCCGAGTCCAAAAGTCAGCGTTTCCCCATCTCAGCCCAGAAAGCAGGTAGCCCAACTTTTGGTGTGTCTTTGAACTAGCTACCAGGGCAGAGTGAGAACTACCAACACAATTCCTTCCTGGCACCTTCCACGGTGGAGTTGTGCATGAGGTGTTCCTTGGAACATTTTGTCTCCAGCGGAGTCCAAAATTCAGCGTTTCCCCATCTCAGCCCAGAAAGCAGGTAGCCACACTTTTGTTGTGTCTTTCAACTGGCTACTGGGGCAGTGTGAGAACTACCAACAGAATTCCTTCCTGGCAACTTCCCTGGTGGAGTTGTGCATGAGGTGTGCCTTGGAACATTTTTTCCCCACCCGAGTCCAAAATCAGCTGTTCCCCATCTCAGCCCAGTATAGCAGGTAGCCACACTTTTGTTGTGTCTTTCAAATGGCTACAGGGGCAGTGTGAGAAATACCAACACAATTCCTTCCTGGCACATTCCCCGGTGGAGTTGTGCATGGGGTGTGCCTTGGATGAATTTGTCTCCAGCCAAGTCCAAAAGTCAGGGGTTCCACATTTCAGCCCAGAAAGCAGGTAGCCCAACTTTTGTTGTGTGTTTTAACTGGCTACCGGCATTGTGTAAGAACTCCTAACAGAATTCCTTTCTGGCTCCTTCCCCAGTGGAGTTGTGCATGGGCTGTGCCTTGGAACAGTTTGTCTCCAGCCGAGTCCAAAAGACAGAGGTTCGCCATCTCAGCCCAGAGAGAAGGTAGCCCACCTTTTGTTGTGTCTTTACAATGGCTACCGGGGCAGTGTGAGAACTACCAACAGAATTCTTCCCTGGCACCTTTCCCGGTGGAGTTGTGCATGGGGTGTGCCTTGGAACAGTTTGTCTCCAGCCAAGTCCAAAAGTCAGCCGTTCCCCATCTCAATCTAGAAATCAGGTAGCCCACCTTTTGCTGTGTCTTTACACTGGCTACCGGCGTAGTGTAAGAACTCCTAACAGAATTTTTTTCTGGCTCCTTCCCCAGTGGAGTTGTGCATGGGCTGTGCCTTGAAACAGTTTGTCTCCAGCCGAGTCCAAAAGTCAGCGTTTCCCCATCTCAGCCCAGAGAGAAGGTAGGTTACCGGGGCAGTGTAAGAACTACCAACAGAATTCCTTCCTGGCACCTTCCCCAGTGGAGTTGTGCATGGGGTGTGCCTTGGATGAATTTGCCTCCAGCCAAGTCCAAAAGTCAGCGGTTCCCCATCTCAGCCCAGAAAGCAGGTAGCCCACCTTTTGCTGTGTCTTTACACTGGCTACTGATGTAGTGTGAGAACTCCTAACAGAATTCCTTTCTGGCACCTTCCCCAGTGGAGTTGTGCATGGGGTGTGCCTTGGAACAGTTTGTCTCCAGCCGAGTCCAAAGTCAGCGGTTCCCCATCTCAGCCCCGAAAGCAGGTAGCCCAAATTTTTTTGTGTCTTTGCACTGGCTACTGGGGCAGTGTGAGAACTACCAACAGAATTCTTCCCTGGCACCTTCCCCGGTGGAGTTGTGCATGGGGTGTGCCTTGGAACAGTTTGTCTCCATCCGAGTCCAATAGTCAGCAGTTCCCCATCTCAGCCCAGAAAGCAGGTAGCGCAACTTTTGTTGTGCTTTCAACTGGCTTCCGGGGCAATGTAAGAACTACCAACAGAATTCCTTTCTGGCACCTTCCATGGTGGAGTTGTGCATGGGGTGTGCCTTGGAACATTTTGCCTCCAGCCAAGTCCAAAAGTCAGCGGTTCCCCATCTCAGCCTAGAAAGCAGGTAGCCCACCTTTTGCTGTGTCTTTACACTGGCTACTGATGTAGTGTGAGAACTCCTAACAGAATTCCTTCCTGGCACCTTCCCCGGTGGAGTTGTGCATGGGGTGTGCCTTGGAACAGTTTGTCTCCAGCCGAGTCCAAAAGTCAGCTGTTCCCCATCTCAGCCCAGATAGAAGGTAGCCACACTTTTGTTGTGTCTTTCAACTGGCTACTGGGGCAGTGTGAGAACTACCAACAAAATTCCTTCCTGGCACCTTCCCCGGTGGAGTTGTGCATGGGGTGTGCCTTGGAACATTTTATCTCCATCCGAGTCCAAAATTCAGCAGTTCCCCATCTCAGCCTAGAAAGCAGGTAGCCCACCTTTTGCTGTGTCTTTACACTGGCTACGGGCGTAGTGTGAGTACTCCTAACAGAATTCCTTTCTGGCAGCTTCCCCAGTGGAGTTGTGCATGGGGTGAGCCTTGGAACAGTTTCTTTCCAGCGGAGTCAAAAAGCCAGCGTTTCCCCATGTTCAGCCCTGAAAGCAGGTAGCCCAACTTTTGTTGTGTATTTACACTGGCTACTGGGGCAGTGTGAGAACTACCAACAGAATTCCTTCCTGGCACCTTCCCCGGTGCAGTTGTGCATGGGGTGTGCCTTGGAACAGTTTGTCTCCAGCCGAGTCCAAAAGTCAGTGGTTCCCCATCTCAATCTAGAAAGCAGGTAGCCCAACTTTTTTTGTGTCTTTGCACTGGCTACTGGAGTAGTGTGAGAACTCCTAACAGAATTCCTTGCCGGCACCTTCCCCAGTGGAGATGTGCATGGGGTGTGCCTTGGAACAGATTGTCTACAGACAAGTCCAAAAGTCAGCGGTTCCTCATCTCAGCCTAGAAAGCAGGTAGAACAACTTTTGTTGTGTCTTTACACTGGCTACTGATGTAGTGTGAGAACTCCTAACAGAATTCCTTTCTGGCACCTTCCCCAGTGGAGTTGTGTATGGGGTGTGCCTTGGAACAGTTTGTCTCCAGCCGAGTCCAAAGTCAGCGGTTCCCCATCTCAGCCCAGAAAGCAGGTAGCCCAACTTTTTTTGTGTCTTTGCACTGGCTACTGGGGTAGTGTGAGAACTCCTAACAGAATTCTTACCTGGCACCTTCCCCGGTGGAGTTGTGCATGGGGTGTGCCTTGGAACAGTTTGTCTCCATCCGAGTCCAACAGTCAGCAGTTCCCCATCTCAGCCCAGAAAGCAGGTAGCGCAACTTTTGTTGTGCTTTCAACTGGCTTCCGGGGCAATGTAAGAACTACCAACAGAATTCCTTTCTGGCACCTTCCATGGTGGAGTTGTGCATGGGGTGTGCCTTGGAACATTTTGCCTCCAGCCAAGTCCAAAAGTCAGCGGTTCCCCATCTCAGCCTAGAAAGCAGGTAGCCCACCTTTTGCTGTGTCTTTACACTGGCTACTGATGTAGTGTGAGAACTCCTAACAGAATTCCTTTCTGGAACCTTCCCCAGTGGAGTTGTGCATGGGGTGTGCCTTGGAACATTTTGTCTCCAGTCGAGTCCAAAGTCAGCGGTTCCCCATTTCAGCCCAGAAAGCAGGTAACCCAACTTTTGTTGTGTCTTTCAACTGGCTACTGGGGCACTGTGAGAACTACCAACAGAATTTTTTCCTGGCACCTTCCCCGGTGGAGTTGTGCATGGGGTGTGCCTTGGAACATTTTGTCTACGGCCGAGTCCAAAACTCACCGGTTCCCCATCTCTAGCCCAGAAAGCAGGTAGCCCACCTTTTGTTGTGTCTTTCAACTGGCTACTGGGGCAGTGTGAGAACTCCTAACACAATTCCTTTCTGGGGCCTTCCCCCGTGGAGTTGTGCATGGGGTGTGCCTTGGAGCATTTTGTCCAAACTCCAGCCAAGTCCAAAAGTCAGCGGTTCCCCATCTCAGCCCAGAATGCAGGTAGCCCACCTTTTTCTGTGTCTTTACACTGGCTACTGATATAGTGTGAGAACTCCTAACAGAATTCCTTTCTGGCACCATCCCCAGTGGAGTTGTGCATGGGGTGTGCCTTGGAACAGTTTGTCTCCAGCCAAGTCCAAAAGTCAGCGGTTCCCCATCTCAATCTAGAAAGCAGGTAGCCCAACTTTTTTTGTGTCTTTGCACTGGCTACTGGCGTAGTGTGAGAACTCCTAACAGAATTCCTTGCTGGCACCTTCCCCAGTGGAGATGTGCATGGGGTGTGCCTTGGAACAGATTGTCTACAGACAAGTCCAAAAGTCAGCGGTTCCTCATCTCAGCCTAGAAAGCAGGTAGAACAACTTTTGTTGTGTCTTTACACTGGCTACTGATGTAGTGTGAGAACTCCTAACAGAATTCCTTTCTGGCACCTTCCCCAGTGGAGTTGTGCATGGGGTGTGCCTTGGAACAGTTTGTCTCCAGCCGAGTCCAAAGTCAGCGTTTCCCCATCTCAGCCCAGAAAGCAGGTAGCCCAACTTTTGATGTGTCTTTGAACTAGCTACCAGGGCAGAGTGAGAACTACCAACAGAATTCTTACCTGGCACCTTCCCCGGTGGAGTTGTGCATGGGGTGTGCCTTGGAACAGTTTGTCTCCATCCGAGTCCAATAGTCAGCAGTTCACCATCTCAGCCCAGAAAGCAGGTAGCGCAACTTTTGTTGTGCTTTCAACTGGCTTCCGGGGCAATGTAAGAACTACCAACACAATTCCTCCCTGGCACCTTCCCCGGTGGAGTTGTGCATGGGGTGTGCCTTGGAACATTTTGCCTCCAGCCAAGTCCAAAAGTCAGCGGTTCCCCATCTCAGCCTAGAAAGCAGGTAGCCCACCTTTTCCTGTGTCTTTACACTGGCTACTGATGTAGTGTGAGAACTCCTAACAGAATTCCTTCCTGGCACCTTCCCCGGTGGAGTTGTGCATGGGGTGTGCCTTGGAACAGTTTGTCTCCAGCCGCGTCCAAAAGTCAGCGTTTCCCCATCTCAGCCCAGATAGAAGGTAGCCACACTTTTGTTGTGTCTTTCAACTGGCTACCGGGGCAGTGTGAGAACTACCAACAAAATTCCTTCCTGGCACCTTCCCCGGTGCAGTTGTGCATGGGGTGTGCCTTGGAATAGTTTGTCTCCATCCGAGTCCAATCGTCAGCGGTTCCCCATCTCTAGCCCAGAAAGCAGGTAGAGTAACTTTTGTTGTGCTTTCAACTGGCTTCCGGGGCAATGTAAGAACTACCAACAGAATTCCTTTCTGGCACCTTCCACGGTGGAGTTGTGCATGGGGTGTGCCATGGAACATTTTGTCTCCAGCCAAGTCCAAAAGTCAGTGGTTCCCCATCTCAGCCCAGAAAGCTGGTAGCCCACCTTTTGCTGTGTCTTTACACTGGCTACTGATGTAGTGTGAGAACTCCTAACAGAATTCCTTTCTGGCACCTTCCATGGTGGAGTTGTGCATGGGGTGTGCCTTGGAACAGTTTGTCTCCAGCCGAGTCCAAAGTCAGAGGTTCCTCATCTCAGCCCAGAAAGCAGGTAGCCCAACTTTTGTTGTGTCTTTGCACTGGCTACTGGGGCACTGTGAGAACTACCAACAGAATTTTTTCCTGGCAACTTCCACGGTGCCGTTGTGCATGGGGTGTGCCTTGGAACATTTTGTCTACAGCCGAGTCCAAAAGTCAGCGGTTCCCCATCTCAGCCTAGAAAGCGGGAAGCACAACATTTCTTGTGTCTTTCAACTGGCTACCGGGGCAGTGTGAGAACTCCTAACAGAATTCCTTTCTGAAACCTTCCCCAGTGGAGCTGTGCATGGGGTGTGCCTTGGAACAGTTTGTCTACAGCCGAGTCCAAAAGTCAGTGGTTCCCCATCTCAGCCTAGAAAGCAGGTAGCCCACCTTTTGCTGTGTCTTTACATTGGATACTGATGTAGTGTGAGAACTCCTAAGAGAATTCCTTTCTGGCAACTTCCCCAGTGGAGTTGTGCATGGGGTGTGCCTTGGAGCATTTTGTCTCCAGCCAAGTCCAAAAGTCAGCGGTTCCCCATCTCAGCCCAGAATGCAGGTAGCCACGCTTGTCTTGTGTCTTTGAACTAGCTACCGGGACAGTGTCAGAACTACCAACACAATTCCTCCCTGGCACCTTCCCCGGTGGAGTTGTGCATGAGGTGTGCCTTGGAACATTTTGTCTCCAGCCGAGTCCAAAAGTCAGCGGTTGCCCATCTCAGCCCTGAAAGCAGGTAGCCACACTTTTGTTGTGTCTTTCAACTGGCTACTGGGGCAGTGTGAGAACTACCAACAGAATTCCTTCCTGGCACCTTCCCTGGTGGAGTTGTGCATGAGGTGTGCCTTGGAACATTTTGTCTCCATCCGAGCCCAATAGTCAGCGGTTCCCCATCTCATCCCAGAGAGAAGGTAGCCCAACTTTTATTAAATCTTTCAACTGGCTACTGGGGCAGTGTGAGAACTACCAACAGAATTCCTTCCTGGCACATTCCCCGGTGCAGTTGTGCATGAGGTGTGCCTTGGAACATTTTGTCTCCAGCCGAGTCTAAAAGCCAGCAGTTCCCCATCTCTAGCCCAGAAAGCAGGTAGCCCAACTTTTCTTATGTCTTTCAATTGCTACCGGGGAGCGTGAGAACTACCAAAAGAATTCCTTCCTGGCACCTTCCCCGGTGGATTTGTGCATGGGGTGTGCCTTGGAACTTTTTTCTGCAGCCGAGTCCAGAAGTCAGCGTTTCCCCATCTCAGCCCAGAAAGCAGGTAGCCCAACTTTTGGTGTATCTTTGAACTAGCTACCAGGGCAGAGTGAGAACTACCAACACAATTCCTTCCTGGCACCTTCCACGGTGGAGTTGTGCGTGAGGTGTTCCTTGGAACATTTTGTCTCCAGCGGAGTCCAAAATTCAGCGTTTCCCCATCTCAGCCCAGAAAGCAGGTAGCCCAACTTTTGTTGTGTCTTTCAACTGGCTACTGGGGCAGTGTGAGAAATACCAACAGAATTCCTTCCTGGCACCTTCCCTGGTGGAATTGAGCATGAGGTGTGCCTTGGAACATTTTTTCCCCACCCGAGTCCAAAATCAGCTGTTCCCCATCTCAGCCCAGTATAGCAGGTAGCCACACTTTTGTTGTGTCTTTCAACTGGCTACAGGGGCAGTGTGAGAAATACCAACACAATTCCTTCCTGGCACATTCCCTGGTGGAGTTGTGCATGAGGTGTGCCTTGGAACAGTTTGTCTCCAGCGGAGTCCAAAAGTCAGCGTTTCCCCATCTCAGCCCAGAAAGCAGGTAGCCACGCTTGTGTTGTGCCTTTCAACTGGCTACTGGGGCAGTGTGAGAACTACCAACAGAATTCCTTCCTGGCACCCTCCCCGGTGCAGTTGTGCATGGGGTGTTCCTTGGAACAGTTTGTCTCCAGACAAGTCCAAAATCAGCGGTTCCCCATCTCTAGCCCAGAAAGCAGGTAGCCCAACATTTGGTAAGTCTTTCAATTGGCTACCTTGGCAGTGTGAGAAATACCAAAAGAATTCCTTTCTGGCACCTTCCCTGGTGGAGTTGTGCATGGGGTGTGTTTGGAACATTTTGTCTCCAGCCGAGTCCAAAATCAGCGGTTCCCCATCTCAGCCCAGAAAGCAGGTAGCCACGCTTGTGTTGTGTCTTTGAACTAGCTACCGGGGCAGTGTCAGAACTACCAACACAATTCCTCCCTGGCACCTTCCCCGGTGGAGTTGTGCATGAGGTGTGCCCTGGAACATTTTGTCTCCATCCGAGCCCAATAGTCAGCGGTTCCCCATCTCATCCCAGAGAGAAGGTAGCCCAACTTTTAATAAATCTTTCAACTGGCTACTGGGGCAGTGTGAGAACTACCAACAGAATTCCTTCCTGGCACATTCCCCGGTGCAGTTGTGCATGAGGTGTGCCTTGGAACATTTTGTCTCCACCCAAGTCTAAAAGCCAGCAGTTCCCCATCTCTAGCCCAGAAAGCAGGTAGCCCAACTTTTGTTATGTCTTTCAATTGCTTACGGGGAGCGTGAGAACTACCAAAAGAATTCCTTCCTGGCACCTTCCCCGGTGGATTTGTGCATGGGGTGTGCCTTGGAACTTTTTTCTGCAGCCGAGTCCAAAAGTCAGCGTTTCCCCATCTCAGCCCAGAAAGCAGGTAGCCCAACTTTTGGTGTGTCTTTGAACTAGCTACCAGGGCAGAGTGAGAACTACCAACACAATTCCTTCCTGGCACCTTCCACGGTGGAGTTGTGCATGAGGTGTGCCTTGGAACATTTTGTCTCCAGCGGAGTCCAAAATTCAGCGGTTCCCCATCTCTAGCCCAGAAAGCAGGTAGCCCAACATTTGGTAAGTCTTTCAATTGGCTACCTTGGCAGTGTGAGAAATACCAAAAGAATTCCTTTCTGGCACCTTCCCTGGTGCAGTTGTGCATGGGGTGTGTTTGGAACATTTTGTCTCCAGCCGAGTCCAAAATCAGCGTTTCCCCATCTCAGCCCAGAAAGCAGGTAGCCACGCTTGTGTTGTGTCTTTGAACTAGCTACCGGGGCAGTGTAAGAGCTACCAACACAATTCCTCCCTGGCACCTTCCCCGGTTGAGTTGTGCATGGGGTGTGCCTTGGAACATTTTGTCTCCAGCCGAGTCCAAAATCAGCGGTTCCCCATCTCAGCCCAGAAAGCAGGTAGCCACACTTTTGTTGTGTCTTTACACTGGCTACTGGGGCAGTGTGACAACTACTAACAGAATTCCATTCTGGCACCTTCCCCGGTGGAGTTGTGCATGGGGGGTGCCTTTGAAAAGTTTGTCTCCAACCCAGTCAAAAAGTCAGCGTTTCCCCATCTCTAGCCAGAAAATAAGGTAGGCCAACTTTTGTTGTGTCTTTCAACTGGCTACTGGCGCAGTGTGAGAACTACCGACAGACTTCCTTTCTGGCACTTTCCCCGGTGGAGTTGTGCATGGGGTGTGCCTTGGAAGAGTTTGTCTCCAGCGAAGTCCAAAAGTCAGCGGTTCCCCATCTCAGCCCAGAAAGCAGGTAGCCACACTTTTGTTGTGTCTTTACACTGGCTACTTGGGCAGGGTGACAACTGCTAACAGAATTCCTTTCTGGCACCTTCCCTGGTGGAGTTGTGCATGAGGTTTGCCTTGGAACATTTTGTCTCCAGCCGAGTCCAAAATCAGTGGTTCCCCATCTCAGCCCAGAGAGAAGGTAGCCCAACTTTTGTTGTGTCTTTCAATTTGCTACCAGGGCAGTGTAAGAACTAGCAACACAATTCCTTCCTGGCACCTTCCCCGGTGGACATGTGCATGGGGTGTGCCTTGGAACTTTTTTCTGCAGCCGAGTCCAAAAGCCAGCGGTTCCCCATCTCTAGCCCAGAAAGCAGGTAGCTCAACTTTTGTTAAGTCTCTCAACTGGCTACTGGGGCAGTGTGAGAAATACCAAAAGAACTCCTTTCTGGCACCTTCCCTGGTGGAATTGTACATGGGGCGTGCATTGGAACAGTTTGTCTCCAGGCAAGTGAAAAAGTCAGCGTTTCCTCATCTCAGCCCAGAAAGCAGGTCGCCCAGCTTTTGTTGTGTCTTTCAACTGGCTACCGGGGCACTGTGAAAACTACAAACGGAATTGCTTCCTGGCACGTTCCCCAGTGCAGTTCTGCATGGCGTGTGCCATGGAGCAGTTTTTCTCCAGCCGAGTCCAAAATTCAGCGTTTCCCCATCTCACCCAGAAAGCAGTTAGTCCAACTTTTGTTGTGTCTTTACACTGGCTACCGGGGCAGTGTAAGAACTACCAAAAGAATTCCTCCCTGGCACCTTTCACGGTGGATTTCTGATGAGATGTGCCCAGGAATATTTTGTCTCCAGCGGAGTCCACAAATCAGCGTTTCCCCATCTCAGCCCAGAAAGCAGGTAGAACAACTTTTGTTGTGTCTTTACACTTTCTACCGGGGCAGTGTAAGAACTACCAACAGAATTCCTTCCTGGCACCCTCCCCGGTGCAGTTGTGCATGGGGTGTGCCTTGGAACTTTTTTCTGAAGCCGAGTCCAAAAGTCAGCGGTTCCCCATCTCAGCCCAGAAAGCAGGTAGCCCAACTCTTGTGGTGCCTCTTTTATTGCTACGGGGGCAGTGTGAGAACTACCAACAGAATTCCTTCGTGGCACCTTCCCTGGTGGAGTTGTGCATGGGGTGTGCCTTTGAACTTTTTTCTGCAGCCGAATCCAAAAGTCAGCGGTTCCCCATCTCTAGCTCACAAAGCAGATAGCCCACCTTTTGTTAACTCTTTCAACTGGCTACGGGGGCATTGTGAGAACTACCAACAGAATTCCTTCCTGGCACCTTCCCCGGTGGAGTTGTGCATGGGTGTGCATTGGAACATTTTGTCTCCAGTCGAGTCCAAAAGTCAGCGGTTCACCATCTTTGCATAGGGAGAAGGTATCCCAATGTTTGTTGTGTCTTTCGAGTGGCATCCGGGGCACTGTGAAAACTACCAACAGGATTCCTTTCTGGCACCTTCCCCGCTGGAGCTGTGCATGGGGTGTGCCTTTGAACATTTTGTCTCCAGCGGAGTCCAAAAGTCAGCGGTTCACCATCTCAGCATAGGGAGAAGGTAGCCCAACTTTTGTTGTGTCTTTCAACGGGCTACCAAGGCACTGTCAAAACTACCAACAGAATTCCTTCCTAGCACCTTCCCCGGTGGAGTTGTTCATGAGGTATGCCTTGGAACAGCTTTTCTCCAGCCAAGTCCAAAAGTCAGTGGTTCCCCATCTCAGCCCAGAGAGAAGGTAGCCCAACTTTTGTTGTGTCTTTCAACTGCCTACTGCGGGCAGTGTAGAGAAATACCAAAAGAATTCCTCCCTGGCACATTTCCCGGTGGATTTCTGATGAGGTGTGCATAGGTACATTTTGTCTCCAGCCGAGTCCAAAAGTCAGTGTTTCCCCATCTCAGCCCAGAAAGCAGGTAACCCAACTTTTCTTGTGTCTTTCAACTGGCTACTGGGGCAGTGTAAGAACTAGTAGCTCAATTCCTTCCTGGCACCTTCCCTGTTGCAGTTGTGAATCGGGTGCGCGTTGGAACAGTTTGTCTCCAGCCGAGTCCAATACTCAGCGGTTCACCATCTCAGCAAATGGAGAAGGTAGCCCAACTTTTGTTTTGTCTTTCAACTGGCTACCGGGGCACTGTGAAAACTACCAACAGAATTCCTTCCTATCACCTTCCCTTGTGCAATTGTGCTTGGGGTGTGCCTTGGAACATTTTGTTTCCAGCCAAGTCCAATAGTCAGCGGATCCCCATCTCTAGCCCAGAAAGCAGGTAGCCCAACTTTTGTTATGTCTTTCAACTGGCTACCGGGGTAGTGTAAGAACTACCAACAGAATTCCTTCCTGGCACCTTCCCCGGTGGAATTGTGCATGGGGTGTGCCTTGGAAAATTTTGTCTCCAGCCGAGTCTAAAAGTCAGCCGTTCCCCATCTCAGCCCAGAAAGCAGGTAGCCCCACTTTTGTTGTGTTTCAACAGACTACCGGGGCATTGTAAGAAATACCAAAAGAATTCCTTTCTGGCACCTTCCCCAGTGCAGTTGTGCATGTGGTGTTCCTTGGAACAGTTTGTCTCCAGCCAAGTCCAAAAGTTAGCCATTCCCCATCTCAACCCAGAAACCAGGTAGCCCAACTTTTGTTGTGTCTTTCAACTTTCTACAGGGGCAGTGTAAGAGCTACCAACAGAATTCCTCCCTGGCACCTTTCCTGGTGGATTTCTGATGGGGTGTGCCTAGGAACATTTTGTCTCCAGCTGAGTCCAAAAGTCAGCGGTTCACCATCTCAGCCCAGAAAGCAGGTAACCCAAGTTTTGTTGTGTCTTTCAACTGGCTACTGAGGCAGTGTGAGAACTACCAACAGAATTCCTTCCTGGCACCTTCCCCGGTGCCATTGTGCATGGGGTGTACTTTGGAACTTTTTTCTGCAGCCAAGTCCAAAAGTCAGCATTTCCCCATCTCAGCCTAGAAGGCAGGTAGCCCAATTTGGTTGTGTCTTTACACTGGCTACTGGGGCAGTGTGAGAACTACCAACAGAATTCCTTTCTGGCACCTTCCCCGGTGCAGTTGTGCATGGGGTGTTCCTTGGAACAGTTTGTCTCCCGCCAAGTCCAATACTCAGCGGTTCCCCATCTCTAGCCCAGAAAGCAGGTAGCCCAACTTTTGTTGTGTCTTTCAATTGGCTACCTTAGCAGTGTGAGAAATACCAAATGAATTCCTTCCTGGCACATTCCCCGGTGGAGTTGTGCATGGAGTGTGCCTTGGAACAGTTTGTCTCCAGCCGAGTTTAAAAGTTAGCAGATCCCCATCTCTAGCCCAGAAAGCAGGTAGCCCACTGCAGGAGCGGGCTGGAAACTAGGACCATGCATGGCAATCAGTTAGCTGAGGGGAATGTGCTCGAGTTTGTCTAGACAACAATTAACATGATGGGGCATGTTTGCAGAGCACGGGGGAGTGGGAGACGGATAGCGCCAAGGATGGCGCCAAGGAAAGGCAACACCTTGCTGTTAATTGCTGGTAGTTAACCACCAATCAGGGATTGCCTAGTCTGCAATGCTTAGCTTCAAGAACCAATTAGTTTAAAACACGCAGCTTCTGAAAGTGTATAAAAACGCGTGCTTCTGTACAATAAATTGACATTTGCTTCCATCAAGCTTCGTCCCATCTCTTCATTCGCCGCAAATTGTTGACCCCGACGTGATGTGTTTAAGGATCCAACGTGAAGGGCTCTCGAATCGCCTATCTGAGCGACATGTAGCGAATCCCACAGAACATTGAATGATCTGCTGAAAGGAAGCAGGAGCCGGCCTGAAATCCCTCCGGAGTTGAGAGGTGAGCTGTGGGAAATCCGTAATGGGGAATCAGGTTTCGTCCCCAGAAAGAGACATATATGGACTCATAAAGGGTCTTCTAGTCAGATCAGAGAGTCCGTGCCTCAATCTCCTCAAATGGTTCCTCATAGGGAACACCCTATGGTGGTGTTCCAAAACCTTGGAAGAATAAGGACGGAACTGGTCGGTAAAAAAAGACAGCTCGTGGAAGAGGGCTGCGTTCCAGAGGAGACGTCTTGGCTGAACGATCGTCTTGCTGTCTGGACCAGGCGGACAACCTAAACCCCGAGGATAACACCTGTATTCATCGAGACAGGTGAGCAGCCAAGAAACTTTAGAGACTTTGAAAGAATGAAAGTGTGTACATACAGCAGCCAATTGTATGATGCTGCCGCGGAGGGGAACTCCGTGTCGGGAATGCATTTAACATCTTGGTGGCAAATTCTGACTACTCTTTGCCAAGTGTGGACTAATTCTACTATCGGTGCTAAACCAGAGGAAGCTGTAAATTCCACCGACAGTGCGACTCTTTTCAAGACACCGTCAGCGATGGCGATTCTGTCCACACCTCCTCTGCCCCCAAAGCTTCTGTCACTGATTGCAGCGACCCTCACAACACAGGAGCAAGCACGGGAACAGGACAACTCGGACAATGATTTTATTGACACTGATAAACCTTTTGATCCAGGTCCTATAGATCTGGAAAAGGAACTAGACCTTTTCCCCATCCCCTCGTCTCTCCTGATGCATTGATTGTATTTTTGGGGAGGGTGAAAGGGGGTCTGAGGGATTGGTGGCAGGAATGCAAGTGGGAAACACTTAAGTGATGGGTTTTGGGAGACGCTAGGGCATGTTCAGTATTTTATCAGACAGATCAACCTCGAGAGTGGCAGCCTGTGCAATACGAGGCTGTTGAAGAGTTAAGCAAAGCAGTGGGGGAAGGGAGGATTCATAATGAGAGAACAACTAGGTATCGTGAAGGAGAATAGGAAAGATAAATATGGTTATCTAGTGTTTAATAGGTGTCTGCATACTTGTAGAGATATATAGCTATGTAACTGCATGAATGATTTCTGCCATGAGCCTGGTGGCGCATACAGCTGCGGTTTGTGTCTGGGCTCAGAGATGTAAATAAGGGCTTCTCTGTTATGGTAAAGTATTTCTCTTTGCATAAAAAAGAGAGGGAATGAAGGGAATGACCCCAGAGGTATGTTCAGAGAAGGCATGCGATGTTTCGAACTTTTTGACTGAACCAGTTCTTGTTTGGTGTGCCCTTCCATCTATGTATAATGTTAATCCAATAGAAGATGATATTGTTTACACTTTGTCGATAATTGTCTTTCTGTAGATGCTAATGTAGTAGGAGGCTATGATGGGAACGTGTGGCAGCGCTTCTTCTCTTATGCAGAGTAACAGCAGGGAAAGCATTAAAGAGTTAAATCACCTTGTTTGGTAGGCAGTTAAGAATGTGAGTCAAAATTGCCACTGCTTTTTGTTGTTGGTTCAAGGACATGGCTGTGAGGATTTTGATGGTATGTGCTGCGTGGATTTTAGGCGCCCCACTACAGCAACATGTTAACAAAATCTGAGAAAATGTCAGCCTTTTTGGCATCCATTCACTCAATTGGCAGTATTGTTTGTTTGCTATTACCTTGGTTGCTGTCATGTTTGCAAGGGCCCTGCGGGACATGGCAAACCTGGTACTAGCTCTTCAAAAACAAAAAGGGGAAATTGTAAAACTGTACGGAACAAAGACAGTGGGTTATTTTGACATTGATAATATGTCTTAGTTGTTTTTTTTTATTTGTTCTATTACTTGTGCCTTGTTTTTGCTCGGTTTCAGGGGTTCTTTTGTGCAACAGGAAGGGGGAGATGCAGGAGCGGGCTGGAAACTAGGACCATGCATGGCAATCAGTTAGCTGAGGGGAATGTGCTCGAGCTTGTCTAGACAACAATTAACATGTTGGGGCATGTTTGCAGAGCACGGGGGAGTGGGAGACGGATAGCGCCAAGGATGGCGCCAAGGAAAGGCAACACCTTGCTGTTAATTGCAGGTAGGTAACCACCAATCAGGGATTGCCTAGTATGCAATGCTTAGCTTCAAGAACCAATTAGTTTAAAACACGCAGCTTCTGAAAATGTATAAAAACGCATGCTTCTGTACAATAAATTGACATTTGCTTCCATCAAGCTTTGTCCCGTCTCTTCATTCGCCGCAGCCCAACTTTTGTTGTGTCTTTCAACTTCCTACAGGGGCAGTGTAAGAACTACCAACAGAATTCCTTCCTGGCACATTCCACGTTGCAGTTGTGCATGTGGTGTTCCTTGGAACAGTTTGTCTCCAGCCGAGTCCAAAAGTCAGCGTTTCCCCATCTCAACCCAGAAAGCAGGTAGCCCAACTTTTGTGGTGTCTTTTAACTGGCTACTGGGGCAGTGTGAGAAATACCAAAAGAATTCCTTCCTGGCAGCTTCCCCGTTGGAGTTGTGCATGGGGTGTGCCTTGGAACAGTTTGTCTCAAGCGGAGTCCAAAAGTCAGCGGTTCCCCATCTCAGCCCAGAGAGAAGGTAGCCCAACTTTTGTTGTGTACTTCAAATAGCTACTGCGGGTAGTGTGAGAGCTGCCAAGAGAATTCCTTCCTGGCACCCTCCCCGGTGGAGTTGTGCATGGGATGTTCCTTGGAACAGTTTGTCTCCAGCGGAGTCCAAAATCAGCGTTTCCCCATCGCAGCCCAATAAGGAGGTAGCTCAACTTTTGTTGTGTCTTTACAATGGCTACCGGGGCAGTGTAAGAACTACCAACAAAATCCTTTCCTGGCACATTCCCCGGTGGAGTTGTGCATGGGGTGTGCCTTGGAACAGTCTCTCTCCAGCCGAGTCCAAAAGTCAGCTGTTCACCATTTCAGCCCAAAGAAAAGGTAGCCAAACTGTTGTTGTGTCTTTCAACTGGCTACCCTGGCACTGTAAGAAATACCAAAAGAATTCCTTCCTTGCACCTTCTCCGTTGCAGTTGCGCTTAGGGTGTGCCTTGGAAAATTTTATCTCCACCCAACTCCAAAAGTCAGCCTTTCCCCATCTCAGCCCAGAAAGAAGGTAGCCCAACTTTTGTTGTGTCTTTCAACTGGCTACCGGGGCACTGTAAGAAATACCAAAAGAATTTCTTCCTGGGACCTTCCCTAGTGGAGTTGTGCATGGGGTATGCCTTGGAACAGTTTGTCTCCAGCCGAGTCCAAAAGTCAGCGTTTCCCCATCTCAGCCCAGAAAGCAGGTAGAACAACTTTCGTTGTGTCTTTACAATGGCTACCGGGGCAGTGTGAGAAATACTAAAAGAATTATTTCTGGCACCTTCCCCGGCAGAGTTATGCATGGGGTGTGCCTAGGAACATTTTTTCTCCAGCCGAGACCAAAAGTCAGTGGTTCCCCATCTCAGCCCAGAAAGCAGGTAGCCACACTTTTGATGTGTCTTTACAATAGCTACCGCGGCAGTGTAAGAACTACCAACACAATTCCTTCCCAGCACCTTCCCCGGTGCAGTTGTGCATGAGGTGTGCCTTGGAACATTTTTTCTCCAGCCGCGTCCAAAAGTCAGCTGTTCCCCATCTCAGCCCAGTATAGCAGGTAGCCACACTTTTGTTGTGTCTTTCAACTGGCTACAGGGGCAGTGTGAGAAATACCAACACAATTCCTTCCTGGCACATTCCCCGGTGGAGTTGTGCATGAGGTGTGCCTTGGAACAGTTTGTCTCCAGCGGAGTCCAAAAGTCAGCGTTTCCCCATCTCAGCCCAGAGAGAAGGAAGCCCAACTTTTGTTGTGCCTTTCAACTGGCTACTGCGGCAGTGTGAGAACTACCAACAGAATTCCTTCCTGGCACCCTCCCCGGTGCAGTTGTGCATGGGGTGTTCCTTGGAACAGTTTGTCTCCAGACAAGTCCAAAATCAGCGGTTCCCCATCTCTAGCCCAGAAAGCAGGTAGCCCAACATTTGGTAAGTCTTTCAATTGGCTACCTTGGCAGTGTGAGAAATACCAAAAGAATTCCTTTCTGGCACCTTCCCTGGTGCAGTTGTGCATGGGGTGTGTTTGGAACATTTTGTCTCCAGCCGAGTCCAAAATCAGCGTTTCCCCATCTCAGCCCAGAAAGCAGGTAGCCACGCTTGTGTTGTGTCTTTGAACTAGCTACCGGGGCAGTGTAAGAGCTACCAACACAATTCCTCCCTGGCACCTTCCCCGGTTGAGTTGTGCATGGGGTGTGCCTTGGAACATTTTGTCTCCAGCCGAGTCCAAAATCAGCGGTTCCCCATCTCATCCCAGTAAGCAGGTAGCCACGCTTGTCTTGTGTCTTTGAACTAGCTACCGGGGCAGTGTAAGAACTACCAACAGAATTCCTCCCTGGCACCTTCCCCGGTGCAGTTGTGCATGGGGTGTGCCTTGGAACTTTTTTCTGCAGCCGAGTCCAAAAGTCAGCATTTCCCCATCTCAGCCCAGAAAGCAGGTAGCCCAACATTTGTTGTGTCTTTGAACTAGCTACAGGGGCAGTGTAAGAACTAGCAACACAATTCCTTCCTGGCACCATCCCCGGTGCAGTTGTGCATGGGGTGTGCCTTGGAACTTTTTTTTGCAGCCAAGTCCAAAAGTCAGCGGTTCCCCATCTCTAGCCCAGAACGTGTGTACCCAACTTTTGTTAACTCTTTCAACTGGCTACGGGCGCAGTGTGAGAACTACCAAAAGAATTCCTTCCTGGCACCATCCCTGGTGGAGTTGTGCATGGGGTGTGCCTTGGAACTGTTTGTCTCCAGCAGAGTACAAAACTCAGTGGTTCCCCAACTCTAGCCCAGAAAGCAAACCTATACTAACCCTAACCCTAACTTTTAAACTAACCCAGACCCTAAACTTAAACTTAAATCTAACCCTAACTCTAACTTTAAACCCTAACCCTGTCCCTAACCTTTATGTTAACCCTAACCCTAAACAAACCCAAACCCTAACACTAACCCTAACCCTAACCCTAAAGTAACCATAACCCAAAACCCTAACCCTAAACCCTAACCCTAACCAACTAACCCTAACCCTATGTGTGTAACTGTAACCCGAAACCTAACCCGAAACCGAACCCGAACCCAAAACCTAACCCTGACCCTAACACTAACCCTAATACTAACGATAACCCTAAACTTAACCCTAACCCTAACCCTAACCCTAACCATAACCATAACACTACCCATAACCCTAAACGTATCCCTAACCGTATCCCTAAACCTAACCCTAACCAAACCCTAACCCTAACCCTAATCCTAACGCTAACCTTTAACCCTAACCCTAACGCTAACCCTAACCGTAACCCTAACCCTAACCGTTACCATAACCCTAACCCTAACCCTGACCCTAATCCTAACCCTAACCCTAAATGTAATGTAACCCTAACCCTAAAACTACTCCTAACCTAACCCTAACCTAACCCTAACCCAAACCCTAAACCTAACCCTCAGTTTAACGCTAACCCTAATGCTAACCCTAACCCTAACTCTAACCCTAACCCTAACCGTTACTCTAACCCTAACCCTAACCCTGACGCTAACCCTACCCCTAACCCTAACCATAACCATAACATTAACATTAACCCTAAACCTAACCCTAAGCCTAATCCTAACTTTAAATTTAACCATAACCCAAACCCCAACCCTAACACAAACCCTAATCCTAACCCTAACCATAACACTAACCCTAACCCCAACCCTGAACCTAACCCTATCCCTAACCATAAGACTAACCATAACACTAAACCTAACCCTAAGCCTAACCGTAACTTTAAACGTAACCCTAACCCAAACCCGAACCATAACCCTAACCCTAACTTTAAACGTAAACCTGACCCTAAACCTAAACCTGAATCTAACCCTAACTCTATCTTTAAACCTAACCCTAACCCTAATCCTAACCTAACCCTATCCCTAACCCAAACCCTAACCCTAACTGAAAATTTAACCCTAACCCTAAACCTACCCTAACCTAACCCTAACCCTAAACCTACCCCTAACCCTAACCCTAACCTAACCCTAACCCTAACTCTAGCCCTAACCCTAACTCTAACCCTAATCCTAAACCTAAGCCTAACCCTATCCCTAACCCTAACGCTAACCCTAACCTAACCCTAATCCTAACCCTAACCCTAATCTAATCCTAACCCTAACACTAACCATAACACTAACCATAAGCATGAACCTAAACCTAAACCTAACCCTATCCCTAACCGTAACCCTAACCTAGCCCTTACCCTAACCCCTAAACCCTAACCCTAACCCTAAATCTACTGTAACCCTAACCCTAACAATACTCCTAACCTAAACCTAACATAACCCTAACCCAAACCCTAAACCTAACCCTAAATTTAACCCTAATCCTAACCTAACCCTAACCCTAACCTTAACCCTAACCCTAACCAAACCCTAAACCTAGCCCTACCCCTAACCTTAACCTTAACCCTAACCCTATCCCTAACCCTAACCCTAACCACAATTCTAATCCTAACCCTAACCCTGACACTAACCCTATCCCTAACCCTAACCATAACTAACTAACATAACACTAACCATAACCCGCAACCTAACCCTAAGCCTAACCGTAACTTTAAACCTAACCCTAACCTTAACCCTAACTTTAAACCTAAAACATACCCTAAACCTAACTCTAACCATAACCCTAAACCTAACCCTACACCCTAACCCTAACGGTAACCTAACCCTAACCATAAGCCTAACCGTAACCCTAACCATAACACTAACCATAAGCCTAAACCTAACTCAAAACGTAACCCTATCCCTAACCCGAACCCTAAACCTAACCCTAAATTTAATCCTAACCCTAACCTAATCCTAACCCTAACCTTAACCCTAACCCTAACCAAACCCTAACCCTAAACCAAACATTAACCTTAACCCTAACCCTAACCCTAACCCTGAACCAAACCCTAACCCTAACCTAACCCTAACCCTATCCCTAACCCTAACCCTAATCCGCACCTAACCCTAACCCTAAACCTAACCCTATCCCTAACCCTAACCCTAATTCTAATGCTAACCCTAAACCTAACCCTAAACCTAATCCTAACTTTAACCCTACCCCTAACCCTAAACATAACCATAACCCTATCCCTAAACATAACCATAACCCTAACCCTTACCCTAACCCTAATCTAACCCTAATACTAACGGTAACCCTAAACCAAACCCTAACCCTAACCCTATCCCAAAATTTAAACCTAACCCTAACTCTAACCTAACCCTATCCCTAACCCGAACGCTAACCCTAACCCTAACCGTAACCTTAACCCTAACCATAACACTAACCATAAGCATAAACCTAACCCTATACCTAACCCTAACTTTAACCTAACATTAACCGTAACCCTAACCCTGACGCTAAATCTACTGTAACCCTAACCCTAACAATACTCCTAACCTAACGCTAACATAAGCCTAACCCAAACCCTAAACCGAACCCTAAATTTAATCCTAACCCTACCCTAATCCTAACCCTAACCTTAACCCTAACCCTAACCAAACCCTAACCCTAAACCAAACCTTGACCTTAACCCTAACCCTAACCTTGACCCAAACCCTATCCCTAAACCTAACCGTAACTCGCAACCTAACCCTAAGCCTAACCATAACTTTAAGCCTAACCCTAACCCAAACCCTATCCCTAACCCTAACTTTAAACCTATAACAGACCCTAAACCTATCTCTAACCATAAACCTAACCTAACCCTAACCCAACCGTAACCTAACCCTAACCCTAACCCTAACCATAAGCCTAACCCTAACCTATCCCTGACCCTAACCGTAACCCTAACCATAACACTAACCATAACCCTAACCCTAACCATAACCATAACTCTAACCCTAACCTAACCCTAACAAAACCCTAACCCTGACCCTATCCCAAAATTCAACCCTAACCCTAACCCTAACCTAACCCTAACCCTAAACCTAACCCTAACCCATATACATAAGCATATCCCTAACCATAACCCTAACCAACCTTTAACCCTAACCCTAACCTTAACCCTAACCCTAACCCTAACCCTAATTCTAACCCTAACTTGAACCCGAACTCGAACCCTAACCCTAACCCTAACTAACCTAACCCTAAGCCTATCCTAACCCTAACCCTAAACCCTAACCCTAACCCTAAACCTAATCCTAACACTAACCCTAATCCTAACCCTAACCCTAACCCTGACCCTAAACCATAACCCTAAACCCTAACCCTAACCCTAACCGTCTAACACTAAAGCTAAGCGTCTAACCCTAACCCTAACCTAACTCTAACCCTAAACCGAACCCTAACCCAAAACCGAACCCAAACCCTAACCCTAATCTGAACCCAAACCCTGACCCTAATTCACCCTAACCCTAACGCGAACCCGAACCCTAACCCTAACCTGAACCCGAACTCTAACCCGAACCCTAACCCTAACCCTTTCCCTAACTCTAACCCTAACCCGAACCCTAACCCTAACCCTAACCCTAACCCTAACCCTAACCCTAACCCTAACCCTAAACCCTAACCCTAAACCCTAACCAAACCTTAACCCTAAACCTAATCCTAACCATAAACCCTAACCTAACCCTAACCCTAACGCTAATCCTAACCCTAACCCTAACACTAAACTTAAATCCTAAACCCTAACCCTAAACCGGACCCTAAAACTAACCCTAACCGTAACCCTAAACCCTAACCCGAACACTAACCCTAACCCTAACCCGAACCCGAACCCTAACCCTAACCCTAAATTCAACCAACCTAACCCTGACCCTAACCCTAAACCTAACCCTAAACCCTAACCCTAACCCTAAACCTAATCCTAACCCTAACCCTAAACCCTAACCCTAACCGTCTAACCCTAACCCTAAGGCTAATCCTAACCCTAACCCTAACCCTAAACCCTAACCCTAACCTAAACCCTAACCTAACCATACCCCTAACCCGAACCCTAACTCTAAAAAACCTAACCCTAACCCTAACGCTAAAAAAACTAACCCTAAAAACACTAACCCTAACCACTAACCCTAACGCGAACCCTAACCCTAACCCGAACCCTAACTCGAACCCTAACACGAACCCTAAACCTAACCGTAAACCGAACCCTAAGACTAAGCCTAACTGTAACCCTAAACCCTAACCCGAACACTAACCCTAACCCGAACCGTAACCCTAAACTCAACCAACCTAACCCTAACCCTGACCCTAACCCTACCCTAACCCTAAACCCTAAACCCTAACCCTAATCCTAACCCTAACCCTAAACCTAACCCTAACCCTAACCGTCTAACCCTAACCCTAAATCTAATCCTAACCCTAACCCTAAACCTAAACCCTAACCCTAACCCTAAACCCTAACCCTAAAACCTACACCTAACCATAACCTTAACCCTAACACTATCCCTAACTCTAAAAACCCTAACCCTAACCCTAACCCTAATCCTAAACTAAAAAACCTCACCCTAGCCCTAACTCTAACCCTATCCCTAAACTAACAATAACCCTAACCCTAACCCTAAAAACCCTAACCCTAACGCTAAAAAACCTAACCCTAAAAACCCTAACCCTAATCCCTAACCACTAACCCTAACCCGAACCCGAACCCTAACTCGAACCCTAACCCGAACCTTAACCCTAAACCGAACCCTAAAACTAACCCTAACTGTAACCCTAAACCCTAACCCGAACACTAACCCTAACCCGAACCCGAACCCTAACCCTAACCCTAAACTCAACCAACCTAACCCTAACCCTAACACTAACCCTACCCTAACAATAACCCTAAACCCTAACCCTAAACCTAACCCTAATCCTAACCCTAACCCTAAACCCTAACCCTAAACCCTAACCGTCTAACCTGAACCCTAACCGTCTAACCCGAACCCTAACCTAACCCGAACCCTAACCCGAACCCTAACCCTAACCCGAAGCCTAACCCTGACACTAACCAACCCTCACCCTAACCCGAACCCGAACCCTAACCCGAACCCGAACCCGAGCCAGAACCCTAACCCGAAACCTAACCCTAACCCTATGCCTAACCCTAACCCTATCCCAAAATTCAACCCTAACCCTAACGCTAACCTAACCCTAACCCTAAACCTAACCCTAACCCTAAACCTAAGCCTATCCCTAACCCTACCCCTAACCAACCTTTAACCCTAACGCTAAGCTTAACGTTAACCCTAACCCTAACCCTAACCCTAACCCTAATTCTGACCCTAACTAACCCTAACCCTAACGCGAACACTAACCCTAACCCTAACCCGAACACGAACTCTAACCCGAACCCTAACCCTAACCCTTTCCCTAACTCTAACCCTAACCCTAACCCTAACCCTAACCCTAACCCTAAACCCTAACCCTAAACCCTAACCAAACCTTAACCCTAACCCTAATCCTAACCATAAACCCTAACCTAACCCTAACCCTAACGCTAATCCTAACCCTAACCCTAACCCTAAACTTAAACCCTAACCCTAACCCTAAACCTGAACCCTAACCTAACCATAACCTTAACCCTAACTCTAAAAACCCTAACCCTAACCCTACTCCTAAACTACAAACCCTAACCCTAACCCTAACCCTAACCCTATCCCTAACCCTAACTCTAAAAACCCTAACCCTAACCCTAACCCTAACCCTAACCCTAACCCTAAACCTAAGCCTATCCCTAACCCTACCCCTAACCAACCTTTAACCCTAACGCTAAGCTTAACGTTAACCCTAACCCTAACCCTCATTCTGACCCTAACTAACCCTAACCCTAACGCGAACCCAAACCCTAACCCTAACCCGAACACGAACTCTAACCCGAACCCTAACCCTTTCCCTAACTCTAAACCTAACCCTAACCCTAACCCTAACCCTAAACCCTAACCCTAAACCCTAACCAAACCTTAACCCTAACCCTAATCCTAACCATAAACCCTAACCTAACCCTAACCCTAACGCTAATCCTAACCCTGACCCTAACCCTAAACTTAAACCCTAACCCTAACCCTAAACCTGAACACTAACCTAACCATAACCTTAACCCTAACTCTAAAAACCCTAACCCTAACCCTACTCCTAAACTAAAAACCCTAACCCTAACCCTAACCCTATCCCTAAACTAACAATCACCCTAACCCTAACCCTAAAAACCCTAACCCTAACGCTAAAAAACCTAACCCTAAAAACACTAACCCTAACCACTAACCACTAACCCTAACCCGAACCCTAACCCTAACCCGAACCCTAACTCGAACCCTAACCCGAACCCTAACCTTAATCCTAAACCGGACCCTAAAACTAACCCTAACCGTAACCCTAAACCCTAACCCAAACACTAACGCTAACCCTAACCCGAACCGTAACCCTAAACTCAACCAACCTAACCCTAACCCTGACCCTAACCCTACCCTAACCCTAACCCTAAACCCTAACCCTAATCCTAACCCTAACCCTAATCCTAACCCTAACCGTCTAACCCGAACGCTAACCGTGTAACCCTAACCCTAAATCTAATCCTAACCCTAACCCTAAACCTAAACCCTAACCCTAACCCTAAACCCTAACCCTAAAACCTAACCTAACCATAACCTTAACCCTAACACTATCCCTAACTCTAAAAACCCTAACCCTAACCCTAACCCTAATCCTAAACTAAAAAACCTCACCCTAGCCCTAACTCTAACCCTATCCCTAAACTAACAATCACCCTAACCCTAACCCTAAAAACCCTAACCCTAACGCTAAAAAACCTAACCCTAAAAACACTAACCCTAATCCCTAACCCGAACACTAACTCGAACCCTAACCCGAACCTTAACCCTAAACCGAACCCTAAAACTAACCCTAACCGTAACCCTAAACCCTAACCCGAACACTAACCCTAACCCGTACCCGACACCTAACCCTAACCCTAAACTCAACCAACCTAACCCTAACCCTGACCCTAACCCTACCCTAACCCTAACCCTAAACCCTAACCCTAAACCTAACCCTAATCCTAACCCTAACCCTAAACCCTAACCCTAAACCCTAACCGTCTAACCCGAACCCTAACCGTCTAACCCGAACCCGAGCCAGAACCCTAACCCAAAACCCAACCCTAACCCTAATCCTAACCCGAACCCTAACCCTAACCCTAACACTAACACTAATCCTAAACCTAACCCTAAACCCTAACCCTAAACCCTAACCGTCTAACCCGAACCCTAACCATCTAACCCTAACCCTAACCTAACCCGAACCCTAACCCTAACCCGAACCCTAACCCTGACACTAACCAACCCTCACCCTAACCCGAACCCGAACCCAAACCCGAACCCGAACCCGAGCCAGAACACTAACCCGAAACCTAACCCTAACCCTATGCCTAACCCTAAATCTAACCCTAACCCTAACACTAACACTAATCCTAACCCTAACCCTAACCCTAAGCGTCTAACCATAACCCTAACCCTATGCCTAACTCTAAATCTAACCCTAACCCTAACACTAACACTAATCCTAACCCTAACCCTAAACCCTAACCCTAACCCTAACCCTAAGAGACCTAACCCAAAACGGAACTCTAAACCTCAGCTGTGCATAGCATGCACTTAACCCTGACCCTAACCCTAACCCTAACCCTAACCCTAAACCCTAACCAAACCTTAACCCTAAACCTAATCCTAACCATAAACCCTAACCTAACCCTAACCCTAACGCTAATCCTAACCCTAACCCTAACACTAAACTTAAATCCTAAACCCTAACCCTAAACCGGACCCTAAAACTAACCCTAACCGTAACCCTAAACCCTAACCCGAACACTAACCCTAACCCTAACCCGAACCCGAACCCTAACCCTAACCCTAAACTCAACCAACCTAACCCTGACCCTAACCCTAAACCCTAACCCTAAACCCTAACCCTAACCCTAAACCTAATCCTAACCCTAACCCTAAACCCTAACCCTAACCGTCTAACCCTAACCCTAAGGCTAATCCTAACCCTAACCCTAACCCTAAACCCTAACCCTAACCTAAACCCTAACCTAACCATACCCCTAACCCGAACCCTAACTCTAAAAAACCTAACCCTAACCCTAACGCTAAAAAAACTAACCCTAAAAACCCTAACCCTAACCACTAACCCTAACGCGAACCCTAACCCGAACCCAAACCCTAACCCGAACCCTAACTCGAACCCTAACACGAACCCTAAACCTAACCGTAAACCGAACCCTAAGACTAAGCCTAACTGTAACCCTAAACCCTAACGCGAACACTAACCCTAACCCGAACCGTAACCCTAAACTCAACCAACCTAACCCTAACCCTGACCCTAACCCTACCCTAACCCTAAACCCTAAACCCTAACCCTAATCCTAACCCTAACCCTAATCCTAACCCTAACCCTAACCGTCTAACCCTAACCCTAAATCTAATCCTAACCCTAACCCTAAACCTAAACCCTAACCCTAACCCTAAACCCTAACCCTAAAACCTACACCTAACCATAACCTTAACCCTAACACTATCCCTAACTCTAAAAACCCTAACCCTAACCCTAACCCTAATCCTAAACTAAAAAACCTCACCCTAGCCCTAACTCTAACCCTATCCCTAAACTAACAATAACCCTAACCCTAACCCTAAAAACCCTAACCCTAACGCTAAAAAACCTAACCCTAACCCTAACGCTAAAAAAACTAACCCTAAAAACCCTAACCCTAACCACTAACCCTAACGTGAACCCTAACCCGAACCCAAACCCTAACCCGAACCCTAACTCGAACCCTAACGCGAACCCTAACCCGAACCCAAACCCTAACCCGAACCCTAACTCGAACCCTAACACGAACCCTAAACCTAACCGTAAACCGAACCCTAAGACTAAGCCTAACTGTAACCCTAAACCCTAACGCGAACACTAACCCTAACCCGAACCGTAACCCTAAACTCAACCAACCTAACCCTAACCCTGACCCTAACCCTACCCTAACCCTAAACCCTAAACCCTAACCCTAATCCTAACCCTAACCCTAATCCTAACCCTAACCCTAACCGTCTAACCCTAACCCTAAATCTAATCCTAACCCTAACCCTAAACCTAAACCCTAACCCTAACCCTAAACCCTAACCCTAAAACCTACACCTAACCATAACCTTAACCCTAACACTATCCCTAACTCTAAAAACCCTAACCCTAACCCTAACCCTAATCCTAAACTAAAAAACCTCACCCTAGCCCTAACTCTAACCCTATCCCTAAACTAACAATAACCCTAACCCTAACCCTAAAAACCCTAACCCTAACGCTAAAAAACCTAACCCTAAAAACCCTAACCCTAATCCCTAACCACTAACCCTAACCCGAACCCAAACCCTAACTCGAACCCTAACCCGAACCTTAACCCTAAACCGAACCCTAAAACTAACCCTAACTGTAACCCTAAACCCTAACCCGAACACTAACCCTAACCCGAACCCGAACCCTAACCCTAACCCTAAACTCAACCAACCTAACCCTAACCCTAACACTAACCCTACCCTAACAATAACCCTAAACCCTAACCCTAAACCTAACCCTAATCCTAACCCTAACCCTAAACCCTAACCCTAAACCCTAACCGTCTAACCTGAACCCTAACCGTCTAACCCGAACCCTAACCTAACCCGAACCCTAACCCGAACCCTAACCCTAACCCGAAGCCTAACCCTGACACTAACCAACCCTCACCCTAACCCGAACCCGAACCCTAACCCGAACCCGAACCCGAGCCAGAACCCTAACCCGAAACCTAACCCTAACCCTATGCCTAACCCTAACCCTATCCCAAAATTCAACCCTAACCCTAACGCTAACCTAACCCTAACCCTAAACCTAACCCTAACCCTAAACCTAAGCCTATCCCTAACCCTACCCCTAACCAACCTTTAACCCTAACGCTAAGCTTAACGTTAACCCTAACCCTAACCCTAACCCTAACCCTAATTCTGACCCTAACTAACCCTAACCCTCACGCGAACCCGAACCCTAACCCTAACCCGAACACGAACTCTAACCCGAACCCTAACCCTAACCCTTTCCCTAACTCTAACCCTAACCCTAACCCTAACCCTAACCCTAACCCTAAACCCTAACCCTAAACCCTAACCAAACCTTAACCCTAACCCTAATCCTAACCATAAACCCTAACCTAACCCTAACCCTAACGCTAATCCTAACCCTAACCCTAACCCTAAACTTAAACCCTAACCCTAACCCTAAACCTGAACCCTAACCTAACCATAACCTTAACCCTAACTCTAAAAACCCTAACCCTAACCCTACTCCTAAACTACAAACCCTAACCCTAACCCTAACCCTAACCCTATCCCTAACCCTAACCCTAACCCTAACCCTAACCCTAACCCTAACCCTAAACCTAAGCCTATCCCTAACCCTACCCCTAACCAACCTTTAACCCTAACGCTAAGCTTAACGTTAACCCTAACCCTAACCCTAATTCTGACCCTAACTAACCCTAACCCTAACGCGAACCCAAACCCTAACCCTAACCCGAACACGAACTCTAACCCGAACCCTAACCCTTTCCCTAACTCTAAACCTAACCCTAACCCTAACCCTAACCCTAAACCCTAACCCTAAACCCTAACCAAACCTTAACCCTAACCCTAATCCTAACCATAAACCCTAACCTAACCCTAACCCTAACGCTAATCCTAACCCTGACCCTAACCCTAAACTTAAACCCTAACCCTAACCCTAAACCTGAACACTAACCTAACCATAACCTTAACCCTAACTCTAAAAACCCTAACCCTAACCCTAACCCTACTCCTAAACTAAAAACCCTAACCCTAACCCTAACCCTAACCCTATCCCTAAACTAACAATCACCCTAACCCTAACCCTAAAAACCCTAACCCTAACGCTAAAAAACCTAACCCTAAA